>NC_141359.1:26974053-27494053 GCF_057382095.1 Aulonocara sp. 'chitande type north' Nkhata Bay | reverse complement strand
CAGTTTTAATATTTAATATGTTGTCGCTGCAATGTTTTTAAAATGAAACATGGGGTTAAACTAATTTGCATATGTCCTCTTTTAAATTCTATTTTCACAGTGTTGCTGCTGTTTGCTGGTCCTGGAGTTTTGAACCAACATACACACTACATGTACATGATTTGAACTTGACATTTGAGGGCAACTGTGCGACTTGATATCTAAATATTTCTTCTTTTCACAGGTATTTCAACAGGATTTCTTCCAAATAAGAGGTTTGTCAACGAACTTAAACATGTAAGTCTGCTGCAAATGATGCGGTGCATCTTAAACTGAGAGGATTTCAGATGTTGAAAATACCTCAAGCACTTGTTTCTCATCTCATTTGTCTAAATGTAAATACACATGAGCATGTGTAGGTGGGCGTGCAAACACAATCACACATGCATATAAAATAATGTTTTCCAGCTACGGTTGCTGAATAAACACGATTACCTTGAACGCTTCACTAACTTTTAAATAATTATAGTAGTTCAAAATAAAAATAAAAATATGTTAACGCATATGCATATTTTAATTTGACGCAAATATAGGATGATAAAATGAAAAATGATAATATTTTGGTATTGCATTTTTCCACATGAATAATTGAATTAGTTTAAACCTCATCCATAAATTAAAATCGATAGTTGCTCCTTTCCAGTGCCCTCATGAAATATTCACACACGGACGCATCACGTGCGACTTCAGTCATGCAGGCGTACATTTTCATTTTTTATTGTTGCTGCCGAGCTCTTTAGTACAGTGTTGGGTGAAGTCTGTCCTTTTGAGGACAGTCGCAAACACATTTGAACTAAAATGTGCACACACACAGTTTTGACAGTACAACGAACCGACAAGTACAGTCAAAGTCACAGCCTTTGTTTTACTCGTCTGACCAGTACATGGACCCGCACAGTTCCAGACGCAGCTCACTTGCTTCTGCAGACAGTACTCCAAATCCCTCTCAGAAAAAAGAAAAGAACAGGCATCATATTTTCTCTTTTGTTCTCAGTTTTTCGCCTCTTTTCTCTTCGCTCTCGTCAGCTTTTATCTCGTCGAGCCTCTCATTTCTCTCAAATCCTCTTTTCTCCTTTTTGTCTTGGCTGTCTCTGTTGTCTTCGTTAGTCTGCCTCACACTATAGTGAAACAACTTCCACTCTTATCCAGAACTTCACCACGGGCTGAATTCATCAGCTTATCCAGTGTGTTTGTGCGCACCGGCTTGTGTCTATGGCTACAGTGTGAAGCAGCATTGTAGGAGAAAAGCATGTTCTGAAAATTGAAAGCAAGGGTTGGAGCGTAGAAATTTGTGTATGCGACCTCCTTTCCTGGCTGCCTAACAAAATGGGTAGGGTGCTTGGAATGGGTGGTCGTAGCAAAGCACTCAGCCGTCCATCGACCGGCGGCCATTGATCTGCAAAATCCAATGACTCACTAGCTACTCTGAATGCAACCCACATTCATATACATGCAGACGCGACTGTTGTGTTAGTAAACAAGCACACATGAAGACACTGACTGATTAATGTAATTACAGTCCACAAATTAAATGACTATAATTGGACCAGACTATTTAGACAGAGTCGTTCTTTTGGAGATTGCAGTTAACTGAGATTACAAACCCCAGCCCACACATAGTAATTAAGAAAATGACATTGGAATTTAAAGGTGGAATTGAAATACTGCCTTTGCATTTCTAAGTAAGGTAGTCCTTGTGGGTTTTTTTTGTTTTGTTTTTTTGTTTTCAAAACTATGCAAAAATCTAAAATGGGGGACCAGAAACAGGGTGGGGTGCACGTTTTCTTTTAATGCAATACTTTTTTCTATGTGTTATTTTTGCCTTAAAATTGAGTCACGAGCCACTTTATTAGGAACACCAGTGCATATACTCATAAATGCAAATACTTAATCAGCCAATCACAAGGTAGCAACTCATAAAGATACCAAAGTTCAAACTGAGCATCAGAATGAGGAAGAAAAGTAATTAATGTCAATTTGAATGTGGCATGGTTGTTGCCAGACAGGCTGGCATAAGTGTTTATGATCTGCAGGGATTTTACAGAGAATACTCTGAAACAGAGAAAATATCCAGTGAGCATCAGTTTTCTGGGTGTAAATACCTTTTTCACGCCAAAAGTTAGAGGAGAGCAGCTCATAGAAAGATGACAGTAACTCAAAAAAAAATTATTACAACCAAAGTATGCAGAAGAGCATCTTCTGAACAAACAATACAATACAATCTTGAATCAGACATGCAGCAGAAGACCACGCTGGATGTGAATTCTGTCAGCTAATGACAGAAAACTGACAATACGCATAGACTTACCAAAATCGACGTTGTCTCATCTGACGAGTCTCGGTTTCTGCTGCAACATTTGGATGGTAGGGTCAGAATTCAGCACAAACAACACGAAAGGACGGATCCGTCATGTCTTGTATTGACAATTAAGGCGATGGTGTAATGATGAGGGGGATATTTCCTTGGCACATCTAGGGACACTCAGTACCAACTGAATATTGTTTAAATTTCACAGCATACATGAATAATGTTGCCTGAGATATAAGGCATGCCTGTCCCTTTATGACTACAGCATACCCATTTTTTGATGGCTTCTGTCAACAGGAAATTGTATCATGTGCAAAAGCTCAAACAGATCGAGAACTGTTTTCTTGAACATGACAGTAAGTTATCTGTGGCCTCCACAGTCACCAGTTCTGAATCCAGTAGAGCACCTTTGGAACATGGTGGAAAAGGAGATTCTCATCAGGGATGTGTAGACAAATCTACAGTAACTCTGGGATGCTATTATGTCAATGTGGGGCAAAAACTCTGGAGAATGTTTTCAGCACCTTGTTGAATCTATGATATGAAGAACTGAGACAGCTCTGAACATAAAAGGAAATCAAACCAAGCTCTATCAATATGTACCTAATAAAGGGGTCAGTGACTCTACAGTCATTTTTTAAAATCTAGTGTTACAGGACTTAAAAATAATTCAATTAAATTAGCAATGAGAATGAATACATGTAGGGTTAATGGAATTTTCATGCTGTCTTTCATTTGTGTTTAGAAAAATACTGCAATATTCCTCGATATCTTTTTTATGTAAGGTTGCCCAATTAAGGTTTCAGACACGCAGGCACAAGTCGTTCACGTGGGTGTGCAGATACTTACAAAGTGTTACATCATACTGTAAATGAAGAAATGCAGGCAGGTAACAAATTAAAGGGAAAAGCAACATAACGTGTCTTTGTAAGATGTCAAGTCATCACAAACTGCCAAAGAACCTTCAGTCTGCTTTGGCATTAACTATACAAGTCTGTGTCATTGTTATGGAGGGATGTGACAGTATTCTTCCGAAGGATTTTTCCTCATTTGGTGATTTGATGATGGTGGCAAAGAGCATTCCAATAACAGGTCCAAGCTCTCCATCCAGAAATGATGATTTGATTTGTTTTTATACCTGGTGACTGTAGAGGTCAGAGCTTGTTCACATAAATTTCAGCCCAATGCATTTCTGTCCGGCAGTAAGGAGAAATAAGACCGAAATGTTTGAACAAAGGATAAAGGTCACTCAGAGCAACTTTGTATTGATTCTGTCCAAGAGGACCTAAAAATGCCAGAGAGATTCCCTCCACAGCAAAAACAGAGCCACTGGATTTCCTCACTCTAGGGTCAAAGGTTCAGGCTTTCCCTTCAATATGACGCCATTTTTTAATGGCCCGTGTATTGATTCGACAGGGCGTTGAATGTCCATCTCAATGGAGAGATTTTAAGGCAATGCCGAGAAACAAATGTGTTATCAAGCTTAAAATTCAAAGAGAAAAATCGGATAACTTTTGACAGCAAACCAACAAATAAAAAAGTCACTTCACTCGTGAGAGACTGAAGATGAAATAAATGAAAACGATCTACTGTCAGTCCAAAGCCTTTAATCCATGACCAGGTTGCAGATAAAGACTTAGGTAGAAACTCTCACTGTGGAGTGTTAAGCTTTTTATTTAATTCACCAAGAAAATCCACAGATTAAAGGCTTTCAAACTCTCTCCATGAAGGCTCTCCTGTGTAGCTCGGTCTGAGTAACACAAAAGGCTTGCATACTAAAAATAATATTTCAAGTGTCACTTCCCAAACAAACTTCTGTTAATGCAGTTCCTACACAATATTTAGGGATTCACATTAGTGTTTTAAGGGCATTTGTCGCAAATCACGGAGTGCGTGATTTCACAGACTTCATGTTTCTTGATTTAAGTGTCAAAACTTCCACGATGAAAGTACAGTGGAAATAAAGAGAAAGTGCACCACTTATAGGAGAGATTTATAACTACTGCTTTTTTCTGCCCTAAATCATTTTCTGAAAGGGCATTTTAATTATCTAAGCATTGAGGATATAGTAGCACAAGCCCAGTTCAAACATTATCATTATCTCTATCTATCTTTTTTTTTTTTTTTTTTTTTTTTTTTTTAAACAGAGAAAATACAAACTGCTCACACACCAACAAACACTCTTCCAAATCAATAACTTGTATAGACTGTGCAGTTGAGCTCCATCGCTACGTATCCCTATTATGGAGTGTCTTAAACCATGCTCAATCATCAGGGTAAGGAAATCCCAAAAAGTTGATTCTGTTCATCTGGACGTAGCGTAGCCTGTTATGGAGGTTTCTGCCATCAACACAGCACTGATGTGTCAGCACCGGCTTCACACCATATAAATTTGATATTTCTTTTCATATAACTTGGCAATTTCTCTTGAATTCTATCACTTTAATATAATTGCATTTTTCTTTAAAAAGTGTCATGCCCACATTTTAGGAAGGTGTTATTATTTTCAATATGTTTCCACCAAAAATGGGTGCACTGTGGTCACAGAGGGATGGACATGGTCAGCAACAACACTTAGTTGCTGTTGTTTATTATGTAGTACACTGAGACCAAAGAAATATCCGGAGCCCTCTTCCTTGTATGTGTACAGACACTTTATCAGTAACAAGGATTCTGATTCTGTGATGTTTAAATTATGCTCAGTTTATACGAAAGGGCTAAAAAGGGTGCCAAGAAAACATCACCCACACAATTACATCGCCACCACAATTTAATATGACTCTACAAATTCAGTAGAGATCATTTAAACCATGCTGTTCCCTTCCCTTAAAAAAAAAAAATATATATTTAAAAACACCCCCGCAAACTGGTAAATTTAGAGAGAAGTCTTTGACTCCACTAGACAGAACCAAGAGACATTTGATGGAATATTGAGCAGTGCATTGTTTCAGAGTTTGGAGAATTTAATTCATTAAGGGTGGTTCTTACCATGCAATACAAGACACAAAATCAATTTCTTTAAACAATGTCATCTACTTATGCATCCAAGTGTTCACATCGCTTTGCCAAATAGTAGTACTAGTATCCATTCGTTTTTCTACATATCCAAAACCTCTAGCTTAAGTATGAACAAGATGTGTTAAATCCACTTCAAATCACCCATCATGCCAGTGTATCGCCACACACCTTTAAAATCACAACGGAAAATTTCTTCACACAAACACTATAAACTGTGGATAATTTTTTTTTTAAATTTATTTATTGCGATGCATGTTAGTACAGCACAGCTTGCAGCTGAAAATGCACGCACCCTCTATGGGAAGCTTTACTAGTTAATATTTATACTAATTCTTGTAATATTCAAAATAATGTTTTGCAATGATGATGATGTCACTGGAAATTTCTCCAGAAATTAAGATCCACATAAAAATGACTAAAGTCAACAAAGAACAGGAGATCAGAAGTACTTATCATTGAGGTTTTTAATAATCATCGACACATTTATGTACAAAGCAAGCGATGTAATATTCAAATGACCAAAAAAGAAAAAAAAAAATCCTAAAATGCATCACCTTGTTTTTTTCTTTCATTAAAATAGCTACCTCAGGGATCAAGTCAACCGAATAAGTCTTGTTAAAACTTTCAGATTCCCTCCAACAGTTAAACAGCCCTGGGCATGGGAGGAAGACAAAGCCAGATGGATTCAGGAATATTCCTCCCTCTAATGAAAACAAATGAATTATGAGTGCAAGATTTTTGTAAAACCAGCAAAAAAAAAAAAAAAAGAAGAAGAAGAAGAAGAAGAAGAAGCTCGTCCCTGTCAGTTTTCCCAAGAGCACCAAGTTTGTCTTTGTTCTTCAGTTAGGGACAAATTAATTCTATGAAACATGTTTTCCCGGCCCACATAATACAGGATAATGTAATAGCATTTACATGGAAAGCAAATATTAAATGTGATGAAATTAAATCAAAAGGGTTTGTTGGGCGTTTCATGTTTGCACGATACACTTTTCTTGATATCAATTCACTTGTATTTGCCACCTGAGTACAAGACGTGTACATTTCAAGCAGCTACAGTTCTTTCTTCAAAACAAGCATATTGAGAGAAATAACCTGATTGTCAAATACACAAAAACAGAGCATCGTCAACTCATTCTACAGTATTAACCATGCGCTAACCCCAGCTCAGTACAATACAACCATACCTTTCTTGGTACTGACATGCCATGTCTGCCTCTTAAAAAAAAGGCCCATAAACACAAATAACTGACATTTAAATGTGTAAACTAAAAACCTGATAAACCTGTACTGATGAACTCTATGAATATGCACCCCTCTTTTTTCTCATCAGGAAACCTTCTCAACCGTTTCTGCCTGTGATCTAAATATAGGATATTCACCACTTGTCTTAAGTACCTCTAAGACAGCCCATCAATCTCGACTGCTTGTCATGCCTGACAAATGGCACTTGTTGCCATACTGATGGAAAAATAAACTCCCCTTTCAAAATTTGAAGCAAAACATGTTCCTAAGTTCAAAACATCCCAACAAAGCCCAAATGAAAGACCAGGACAGAATCAAAGATCAGCTTGGTGCTATAAAAACAGGGGGGAGGGGGAGAACACCCAGGGCAGTACAAACTGAATTAGTCATGTTTAGTGAAATGAAATTCTTTTTTTCATTGCCACAATTCAAGCACTCTTTTTTTTTTTGGCAACCTATATATTCAAATGACTCTTTCCTTCAAAAGAACCTGTGGTTACTCACACACCCTGGAGATCCAAGCTTATTAAAACACGTGAGGATCTACTATCTCTACCTTAATATGCATTATTTATTTATAAAATCAGGGACTAGAGATAACCGAGGGAAAAATACAGCAGAACAAGGAAACAGTCTCCACTGAACACAATTCTTAAGAAAGCATGAAGGTAAAACAAATGTAGAGAAATTTGGAGGCAGTTTACAAAAACACTTGCGCCACTAGTTTGGTTTGTTTCCTCTTCAGTCTTTACAACAGTGACTGCTTGCATAAGCAGAAACACTGAGGTGTTGGTGGTGTAAGTCACTATGTACAAACACACACGCACACACACACAGTACAGTCGTCCAACTGTTGCACGCCCCAGAGTCCCCAGTTTTCTCAGTGGCATCACAGGTGGAAGTCTGGTTGTATCTCACTCCTACAAACCGGGGAGCAGAGTGGGCAGTGGCAAGTACTCCTATGTTGTGTATGACAACTACAGTGCTCCTCCACTCAACCAAGTCATCTGTCTAACAGAGAGAAAAGTCCTTTTGGGGGGGAAAAGACAAAAAATGTTTTCCTTCAGTCCTTCGAGGGAAGAGGCTGTATAGAGACAAAGACAGAGGAAAATATAAATGTATGGTATTTTGTCTAGTTTGAATAATCGACAAAAATCACAAAACTGATTAAATGATCACCATCTATGCACAAAAACAGGGCTGTAATGTGCATTTATTTTTTCTGAATTATTTGGTTTGGTATAGCTGTTCTCAGGTCCGTATACCCTGTGAGCTTAAACTATAATAGCTCTACTGATGTTGACGTGCTTGTGTTCTAAATTAGTACTAATATTAGAGGGGGGCGCTCCACTCAAGGCGTTTTGGCAGTGCACAAGTTGTTGTCCACCAGCTATAGACTAAAAGCTGCATGCCTTTCCAGGCTAATGTATGACCTAGTGCCTAAATATTTGCATGAACAAAAATAACATATTTAGAGGTCTCCGTTGCTATGGGGAACACAAATGGTGTCATTTACAAGAACAAAAGTAAAATTTATATTTTCAACTGTCAGATGAGCAGCTATCATAGTAAATGTGCAATTTTAAAGCTGAAATTGCACAGTTGGCTTTAGTGATTTAGTAATGTAGTTACCGTAAAACAAAGAACTTGTGAACTCTTTGGAATTGCCAAGATTTTAAAGTGATTACTTGTAAATGAGGCCTGACTTCATCACAATTATGGACAAACAATCAGCCCACACTAATCACAGCAAACAGTCAGATAAAAACCAGACACATTATTCATTATCACTTTTAAAATGTTTATAATTTCAAAGAGTTTACAAGTCATTCCTTAGAAAATAATGAATGCTACACCTTTCTGAATGTACAACACGGACACTTCACATTTGATGGGCTATAACTTTGTGTCATTCAATTATATAAAAATTAAATTTAAAAAGTTTATTTGATGGAGCCTAATGACTAAGCTGCTGAAAGGTGTTGCAGCACATAGCAGAATGAGGAACCTACAGGAGAATAATGTATAATTTATGAAATTAATATAAAGACTAGGGCTGCCACGATTACTATCAAAATCGTCGAAGACTAATTTAATAGTCGACGTGTCGTTGGAAGCTTTGTAAGATCCCAAAAGACGCAGGAATAAGTAGTAGGATTTAAGAGTGTAATAACGGACTGAAACAGAAGATGGCAGCATTGCATGTACAAGGACGCCAGCTGCCATTAAACGCTGAAGAAGAAGAAACTGTGTCCCAGAATTCATAGCGCGGCCCATCGCAGCCCTGCTCAGTTTCCAACAATGGCGGCAGCTAGTTAGTTTTAATATTACTCTTATTATTCTTTCTGGGTCACAAAATAAATGTTTAATATATTTTCAGACGAGAATGTAGCTGTGTAAACTTCAAACATCTGCTCAGTTTATCAGACACCACATATTTTCAAAAGCGCTCCGTTTTCGGAGACGTCTGTTACCCACTAGCTCATTAGCTAGCCGAGGTTCAAGGCTCACTAGAGCCGGTGAGAACACCGGACTTCCGGCAAATCGTTTTCAAACCCACCGCCGTCTTTCGCTACTCAGGTTAAACATATATAAGTCACTTAGATAACTTAAAAATGTTATTGTTTGGCTTTTTTCAGTATTTTATTTGTCCCTGAGTAAATCTGAGGCTGAGATTAAAGTTATAGTTTTTACACAGCTAAATAAACGTCAAGCAGACAACTGATTACGGTATCAGAAGTGTGAGACGCTCGAGAATATACTCCAGTGTCCTGTTATATTTTAGATAGCAAGGAGCAGACGGCTGAGTTTATTAAACTCCACCGAAACAATCTGCAAACTTCATTAAAATTTAATAAACTATCATCCTGTCTTTATTTTTAGTTAGCACATACCTTAAACACTTAAAACTGTAAGCTAATGATTGTTATATAAGAGCAGATGCATGCTGGTGCAATAAGCTGCACGTTTTACATTCAATGGATGCATGATCTGATTAGTCGACTAATCGCAAAAATAATCGGTGACTAGTCGACTATCAAAATAATCGTTTGTGGCAGCCCTAATAAAGACGAAGGTACAGACTAATATAGAAATGAAATAAAGACAGACATTTACCTTGAGGGTTGGGGTGTTTAGCTTTCATCATCTGAGACATGTGGTTTAGCAGTGGCCATCTCCTCCTTGCTATTTGCTATCATCTTACACTTCTACAAAAAAAAAAAAAAAAAAAAAAAACATCAGGTAAAGAATGGTCCATACTTTACATATATGAACCATTACAGAAATGTTATGGGGTTCAAAAGTAGAAAACACAAGCAAAAGAAATTCCATTGTGTTCTTTGCATGGTGACAAACAACTTCACCTCAATATAACTGAACCCTGAAAAACATTATGTCACTATGTCAAATATTTAATATTCTAACTGCTTTCAATTTGCACTTACTGTGATTTGTTTTAGATGGCTATATCCAACACATTATTCTTTCAATAGACATAAACCTACTCAAATAAAAAGATAAATGTACTAAAGCCTTGAACGATTTAAAAACATTAATAAATAAAAACAAAAACAAAAAAAAACACTGCACTACAATATTTTCTGTTCCACATGATTTCAGAAAAACAGCAACGTCAATCAAAATCTGAAGCAAAACCACACGTTTACCTCAGTAAGCTCTTTGATGGTATGTATGTTAGCCTGTTGAGTGACTTTCCTCTTGGCTTCCTCGATGTGGTCCAGGTTAAGAGATGGTGTTGGTGGGACAAGGCACGGGGGAGGCTTGTTAGTTATTGTAGGAAGTGGAGCAAGGGGAGGCATGGCCGCCAGGGCACCCATGTTGGTCAAGGCAGCGGTCATAGTAGCTGCTGTCATACTTGCCACAGCAGCACTCATAGTGATGTTTGACATGCTGGGTATTCCCGGAATATTTGGTAACCCCATTGGACCAATGTTGGGCATATTCGGCATGTTTGGCATTCCCATGCCCATTGGAAGGGGCAAAGGTAAAGGTAAGGAGATGGGGGAAGGAGATGGAGTAGGCAGAGGGAGCTGAAGGATGGCTTTTGGTCGAAGACTCTCAGGAATTGGAACCCCGGCCTTGGCACACATGGCAGCAGCATTAGCCTTGGCTATCTCGAGCAACTGATCCTTATCTGAGGAAAGGAGGGTAAAAGATTGACAGAATGAGGGGAAACACATTAGGGCAAAGGAAGCTTAGATAAAGCAAATGGAATTAAGAAACAAAACCTCTTGCATATGTGGAGCACAAAAAGAAAAATCACGTAAACACGTTGCATAAATGTTTAGAAATATGACATCAAAATGTCTTACCCAGATCAGTCAGCCGTGGAGGAGTCTTGCTGGTGCTGCGTCGTGTCCGGGAACCTGAGCGACGTTGTTTGCGGAGGATGAGAACTGGAGAGTGGCTAGGTTCCCTCTTCCACCTGTCTCGTCTGTCAAAGGATCGACTGCGAAATACTGGGCGCCTCCCTCGACCCCTCGACCTTGACCTGCGTCTACGATCCGGTGAACGAGATCTGGATCGCCTGCTTCTATCTCCTGATCTGGACCTTTTTCTGCGGCCAGTGGAGCGACTCTTAGAGCGCTTACTCCTTTCTGTGGACTTCCTCCTTCCTCTGGGATTTGGTGAGTGTGAACGAGATCGCCTCCTGCGGGTTGCAGAACGGGACTTGGACCGGCGCGTTTTGGTTCGTGACTTGGACCGTGAGCGCTTGCGTCGCGTGGCAGACCGTGACCTTGATCTCCGACGACGTGCAGGGCTCCGAGATTTGGACCGCCGCTTCTTCCTCTCTGATGGAGAAACAGATTCTCTTTTCTTCACTGGAGACTTGGACCTAAGGGAAGGTAAATGATAAGACTGATAACCGTACACTGTACTCACATTTAATATCTGTACACAGTCCAACAGTTTAACAACTACAGAACAAGCAAGAGGGAGAGATTTCTCTCGTTTACTATTTTGGTATCATGTAATACCACAAAACAAACCTGGACAGTTTTCTTCTGGATGTAGACTTTGATGCTGAACGCCGAGGTGATGAAGTTGAACGAGAAAGTTTTCTGTGCTCCGCAGGTGAGGGAGATGGGGAAAGCTGCTTTTTCTGTACTTCTGGAGATGCTGAACGTGAGGAGCTTCTCTGGCTTTTGGATCCCGTTTTAACTGGAGATTCCACTTCCTCATCTGAGCCTTCCGAACAATCTGACCCATCCGTGCCAGTGCCAGGCTCTTGAGAAACAGACCTGGACCTGGAAACATCTCCCCCTTTTTGAGGAGAATCTGAACTTGTCTGATTAACAAGTTCATCCTGCAACTTTTCTGAAGAATTCCCAATTTCAGAGCTGGAAGATGTTGCTGGGAGTACTGGCTTCCAAGCACCTGCAACGTCAATGACATATCAGAATCAGAATCAGAATACTTTATTGATCCCTGGGAGAAATTATTTTTTGTTACAGTGCTCCATTTTAAACCAACATTAAGACAAGACAGACAATACGCTAACTAAGAATAGTACAATATATACATATATATACATACATACATACATACATACATAAGTCACTTATAAATAAATATTTGGAAAAGAAACATGTGTAGTTGTAGCAGCAAACAGTGTGTTAAGTGGATGCGTTGTACAGGGAGATGGCCACAGGCAGGAATGATTTCCTGTGTCGTTCAGTGGTGCTTTTCGGTAATCTCAGTCTCTCACTGAACGAGCTCCTGTGACTGACCAACATGTCATGGAGTGGGTGGGAGGTGTTATCCAACATTGTCTTTATCTTGGACAGCATCCGCCTCTCCGACACCACCTTGAGGGAGTCCAGCTCCATCCCCACAACATTGCTGGCCTTACGGATCAGTTTATTAAGTCTGTTGGCATCTGCGACCCTCAGCCTGCTCCCCCAGCATGCAACAGCATAGAGGATCGCACTGGCCACCACAGACTCATAGAAAATCCTCAGCATTTTCTGGCAGATGTTGAAGGACCTCAGTCGCCTCAAAAAATAGAGACGACTCTGGCCCTTCCTGTAAAGTGCTGTGGTGTTTTTAGCCCAGTCCAGTTTATTGTCAATGTGTACTCCAAGGTATTTATAGTCCTCCACAATGTACATATCATATCATATGAAGATATGCACATTTGCATAAACTAAACCAATCAATCAATTAAATGATTGATTACTTGAATCTAATGGGCAATACATGAATTGGGACACTTATATGAAGATAAAAACATCTGGAGAAAAACATTGGTTTCAATGGCTTACTTAAATATTTTGAAGGGAAAAGGTCTCACCTTCTGTAGCTGCAAGTCCTCCATTTTCCCCAGCAACCTTAAGCAAGGGGGGCTTCTTCTGTTTAACTGGGGAAGGAGATGTGGATCTGGCTGGAGATGAGCTGTCAGAAAGCCCACCACTTGACTCAGACCTAGACCTGCAGTCGGCAGACTCAGATTTAGACTTTGATCTTCTTCCACTCTTCCTCGGAGTTTTGGACCTCCTTTTGCTAAGCGGTGGTGAATGTGACTTTAACCGGTGTCTTCGAGTCAATGAGCGAGACCTAGACCGTCTACTAGACCGTGGTGGTGAACGGTTTCTCTTAGCAGGGGAACGAGAGCGCCTTCTGACTGGAGATCGGGATTTAGACCGCCGTCTGGAGGGAGGGGTCCTGGATTTTGTTCGTTTGCGGGGACTCCTGGATCTGGAGCGACGACTGCGCTTAAGCACTACAATAGAACGTGACCGAGTTCGTCTGCTCCTGCGGACCGACCGAGATCTTGAACGACGGGATCTGGGGAGTGGTGATCGCTTGCGCCGAGACAAGGATCGACTCCTGGAGCGTCTCCCTCCAGTACGTCTTGCTGGTGATCGTGATCTGGAGCGGCCAAAGGGACGTCTGGATCTAGAGTGGGAGCGGCGTGGTCTAGTGATTGAACGTGACAGCGAACGTCTGCCAACTCCACCCCCACGGCGAGGTGAGCGGGTCCTGGAGTGCCGCGTGCCTCCACGGGAACGAGACTTTGACCTTCGACTTCTCCTCGGAGACCGAGATAGAGATGGTGACCTCCGCCTGTCACGTTTAGGGGACCGTGATATCTTTCTTTTTGGAGACGGAGAAGGATGACGACGCTTTGGGGAAACAGATAGGGAACTCCTCCGCCGTTTCGGAGACCTGGACTTCCTTGGAGACTTTGACACTTTCTTTTTAGGGGTGACAGAGTGAGAAGTAGATCGGGACCGACGGCTTACTCTTTTCGGAGACTTGCGGGGGGGAGACAGTGACTTCGTCTGGGATTTAGGGGTCTCGGAGCGGGACCGAGAACGGGCGTGCTTTATAGGAGTTGCAGATCGTTTTCCCTTTGAGGTTGACCTGGAATGGGTTCTTGACCGTTCTTTCACTAATGATGTTGTCTGAGACTCCTGCCTGCTGGGACTACGTGATGGTGACCGACTTGGGCCTGACTCACTCTTCTTTATTTCTACGGTTCTGGAAGGTGAAGGAGAATTACGCAATTCATCCTCCGTGACTTTCGCCCCTTGAATTGAATTTGTCTGATCTTTCAGTACTGGGTCATCTCTTTGAGCAGCACCTTCCTGTTTTGGGATTATGTCAGGCAATTCCTGGGCATGGCTGAATGTACCATCTCCCTGACTGCACTCTGTTTTAACTGTTGCCATCTGGACTGCCTCTTCCTGGTCTACAGGGGGTGATCTCATAGGCTTCTCCTCCAATTCATTAATGTTACTGTCCTGCGCCTCAGTTGTGGGCACATCGATATCTGATGTCTCTTCTTTTTTGACTCCAAGCAATTCAGATTTCTGCTCAATGATGGGAAGGGGTTTCTCCTCCCCTCGTTTGCCTTTTGGAACCAGTCTGGATACTGGTTCTTTGAGGTCAGATGCCACAGCTGGAGAGTATTTACCACCACCAGATGCTTTGCCTCCTTCACCTTCAGAGTCTGAACCTGAGGCAGAGCTGCTTTCAGAAGGGGAGCGAGATGGGGATTTCCTTTCCTGCTTTTCATCTTTCTTTCTCTTTTTTTTCTTCTTTTTAGCTGCATGCCTTTTTTGTTTTTTGGATTTTGTCTCTCCCTCTGTATCAATACGATCTGAAGAAAATCACAATTTAGAAAGAAAAAGAAGACAAAAAAAAAAGTTGACATTACACCATTGCTTTTTAAGCAATTATCAATTATAGCCATGTCTGACTTTCTCCTACCTGTAATTGGATCCTTTTTGCTTTCTTCCTTGATTCCTTGGTCTCCAACTCCTGCAGCTGCTGCCAGTCTGGCACTAAAAATACAACAAAAACTAAGTTAAAGAGATTTTTCTTTGTTAATCTGCTAAAAAAAAAAATTAACACACTTGAAACAAAAAAATTCAGCTAATCTATCAAAAAAGGTTCACAGACAGTGAAAATTTATTGAAATAGCACACTGGGTTGATTCAGAATTCATTAAGTCTTTAGTCAAAGGCAAAACCTGCTACTTTTATGCGCAGATGTATAGATCTGTTAACTGGCTTTGAAGTGGAGGTCAGCCTAATTGCAACCATGGGCTCATTTAGACAAAATTGATTTGTCATGAGTGTTTTAAAAGAGATGCAGACAGTCATGCAATTTCAATTGAATGAATGGTACCAACAAAAGAAAGATACAACATGTAGACATAGACCTTTAGGAAATTCAGATAATGTGCACGTGTCTGTTCTGCACCACGGTTTAGAGAGGACACAGATCATTGGTTGTTGAGGTAGCTGATTAAATGTTGTGATTCCTCTCAAACTGCTCATCAAAAGAGAACAGATCCATCAAAAATCTTTATAATTCGTGCAGTCTGTGCCCAACAAAAAAGGCACCTTGTGACTTTTCTTAGAAAAGCTTCCCATTTAATATAGGCCTTTTTTAAAACAACTTCAACTTTTATATTATTTTAGTGGTTTACAATTTCAGTTATTTCTACTTACATTAAAAAGAAAAAAGAAAAATGCAACGTCTATGTGTTGTTTTAGTCAGATTACATTTGTCTACAATTATGACTTACATAATGAACAATCACATCTTCATTTCATTTATTTATTTCACACTTGGTACAACAGATCAAACAAACAAACCACACTTTCTATCAATAAAGCACTACAACCATGTGTGAAAAGGAGCAGGAAGAAGAAAATATTCTTATTAAAATTTAAGATTGCAAATAATTTCCAATGGTTTGAATACAGGATTTTCCTTGGTCAAATGTAGGCCTTCAAGGCACAAGAGTAAGCATGAATCAGTCCATGTACAGTAACGGCAAAGAGTCAACTACAGAAATCTAAGCACTTCTGAATAACAAAACTGATTATTTTGTTTTGGAAAATGAAACTTTTATTAATCAATTGCTTTTGTATGCAAGAAAAAAAATCCTAAATATTAAGTAATGTACAATTTTTACTGTGCCAACTTATCAAGTCTCACATTTAGTTTAGAATTTTAAATTTTTCCAACCTGGCTCTGGTGGTCCTGACAGGTCTCGGTGGAGGTGGAGGCTCAACATCAGACTCTGCACCAGATTCTGAACTACTCTCCTTCTCGCCCTTCCTCCGCCTCTTCTTCTTCTTGCTCTTGTGTTTTCTGTGTTTCTTGTTTTTCTTGTGGGAAGGCTCAAGCTCTTCCTTGGCATTCATGTCATCTTTCTCAGGTGCCTCCCCCTCACCTGCACAGGGAATCCAATATTTCAAATTACACAAGTCTTTGACAAACAGAAAATGAAAAATCTACAGCAAGCAGATACCATTTAGTTCTGTACGGTTCATCTAGTTTATAGTGTAATGTTGTGAGCAAGCTGTTATGAGATAGTTTACAGATATTGGTTAGCACCAGCATTAGGGTTGGGTCATATCATACCGTTCACGGTAATACCGGTATAATGTCGGGCAACGATAATAAAATGAAATATTGCAATAGAATATGGGTAAAACTTACTGACAATACCCAGAGAACCATGTTGGGTAATTTACCACTTTTCATGTATAGTTGTTTTGGGTTTTTTTTGTAAGGCAAGAGCACCCAGTAGGAAGGGTGATGGCCACACACTCTGTGAATTCACTCAACAATTACCTGCGTAATTCGAACACTTTTGTAACAAAACATCACACAGACTTTGTGCTCCAAACTGGACTTTGTGTCCACGGAGCTGGTATCTTGAATATCCTGTTCAATATCAAATCCAACACTGGGTGAAAACAGTTCAAGAGAAAACTAGAACCATCTAGAGAGAGGGATAACTGTAACCAACTCTGTACATGGTTCTGGGGAATGCCAGATGGTGTTCAAGAGCGCTGGTCAAACATAATGAAGCATGAGATATTCTGAATGTTCAGTCTGTTTTGATAACCTTCTTCAGCCAGTTTCAAGCATCTAGTAGATGGGATGAGCAGCTGATCAATGATACTGACAGAACAGCAGGCAGCAAAACCTGTGCCCAAACAACTACATCATTCCCAACAGGCTTTAAGGTTGTGTTTCCCATACACTTGGAATACAAGGATTGACATCTCATTCACAATTTAGTTTTCACTGGCAATCACAGCCCACCCAAACAACTATCAAATTACAGTGCATACCTAGATAGTAGCTTTACCTGTTTGAGAGAATACTAGATCTAATTATTGGTAATTATTTTACCCAAGATGAAAAAACGACTTTTTGGCAGCTGCAGTGGCGTTTGGTTCTACATTTTCCTGTTTGTACAATGTAAACACATTTTTACTAATCAGATGCCTGCTTATTGTTTATTAGTGATAGGTAAACAGCTCTGATCAATACTACCACCACCTGGCACTAATAGGACATTACATCTTACACAGCATTGCAAAAGAACAATATTTTCAGACGGAACAGTCATGTAAACCATTACTTTTTTTTTTGTATTTTAATAATTTAATCACTATTGTAACTGTAACTTCGGTCATTGCTGTGCTTTTTTTTGGAAGTCGAATTTCCCAGAGGAACCCACCCGAGGGATTAATAAAGTTCTATCTTATCTTATCTATTCAAATATTCAACAATGATCGTATTTGTGTCCATGCCTAATAACAAGCAGTGTTTCCAGTGAGTCACTCTCGTTCTGAACAGATCATTATTTGTTGGGAAAATAACTAATTAACTGTAAACAGACTAATTAATCATTTAGTTATCTTCATGTCAATGGGCTTGCTATGTGCAAAGGGAAGTAAAGAGCTTTACACAAAGAGAGGAGCATATGGTGAAACAGAAAAACACAAGGTGAAATGAAGACCAGAGGAGAGAAACTAGCACAAATACTGTGGTTTATCCATCCCAAAAATGAATACTAAAAGGCATCCGCAATCATGCAGTGAGACCAGTTCAGCATGGAGCTTTACAGAAATTAAAAGCAACTTGATATTTTTTTGTACATTTATTTTAAATCTCACATAAATTAGAGATAACAATAAATATAAGTTATATTTTATTCATTTCACATAAATTTACTGAGGCACATACTTACACTTTAACACTGAAATCTGTGGGGCAAAAACAAACTTAAACAAAATGAGTCAAATCTGAACAGATTCGGACCTCTTTGGGGCTTGTGCATCGCTTACCTGAGGGGATGTCCACTGCACACTCCATTATGCTGTTATGCTGATCTTGTAAAAGATTATTTCAATGTCACTGTTGTGCTGTTCCCTCTCTCAACTCTAGGGAGAGAAAAAGGTAATTTAACTTGAGCAACAAACGGATGCCATACCAACAGAAGTATAGATTCACCATACTTTAGTATACATTTTGGTAACGCTACTGAAACTGCTAATATTTCCTCAAACTACATGTAAGGATGAAAACTTTCTACTGATTTGGAGCAAAACAGTAATCATTGGTTGTTATGAGTCAACCACTGTTGATGACTAAATACCATTTAAGTGGTATTCACGTATCTAATAAAAAAAAACAGCCCGATCTAATTGGTTTTAAATGTCGTGGGAGAAATATTCTTAATGCCTAACATGAGTCTGAAGAAAAATTTGTTTTACTACACTTGTGTTTTATTTGCCCCTGCAATTATCCAAAGGTACAAAAACTGCCCCAAAGTAATCAGTAGGGCTGTGATTAAAGCTGCTCTGTTTTTCTAAAACAAAAGAAAGAAAAAAAAAAGACAGTGTACTCTACCCAGTCCCCATGGCAAGCCAACTTAATGCTCCCTCACAAATAATATAGCCATGGTGCGATTAATACTGATTTTGATTTTACCAAAACAAATGAATTATTTGAGAATAGCCTTCTACTAGGAAACTAAGGTAGCTCATCTATGAAAAAGGATATAAACCAGTACATCAAAATCAGACAATATTCTGAAAGAAAAACAGAATAGCTTGGCCTATATTTAATCACAAGTTTTACTGTGAAACAACAACAGACCATCAAACGGCCATCTTCCTACATTTCTCTAATTTTTAAAAAGACTGACGTTTAACACTTAAGTCCCTTGTCTTGAGCAGCAACTTCCATATTAAAACTGGTATATTTCTGGAAAATTATCAATTAACACTCTTCAAGATTACTCTGGAAATAAACAATGAAGTATCAACCAGAAAAATCAACATAGATAACACAGATTTAGCAGATGAGTATCCTTTAATATTTACATGTCCAAAGAACAAAACATCGCTCTTTTATTCCGCTACTGAAGAAAGTAGTTTTCTAGCACTTCCAGTAATATGTCTACTATAAGCCAATATCATAACCCATTTAGCACATAATAACCAGAATCAGGTAGTTTACCCTTGCCGTCTACCACACAAAGGTGAATCTGAAATGTGAAGGCAAACATATTTCAAAAGTATTCAACAGTGTAACTTAGCCACGTAGTTTTAAGCAATAATGCTTCGTTAGCCAAAATCTAAGATCAACGGACATCTTAAGTAACATCTAAAAAACGATTCTATAAATCTTTTACAATCAGGTCCCAATTGCTTATTTGAGGATTTTAATTCGGTTTTTTCTTTCCATTAAACTCTGCACATTACTCACGGACGAAGTGGTTTTGTAACGCTAAAGCTTTAACAAAGCCATCAGTAGTCCTTGCCAGCATGGATACATAACCTGCGAAAAGGACCAATGCTCACAAACATTATTAATAACGCCAATTTCGGGACGTAAAGGCTTCACTTAAGGATAAATTCAGAACTGGTTACTTCAACGAAAACAAAGATGCACACGGTGTTAAATAGCTAACACGTTTAGTGGACATTACGTTTCTCTATTAAAGCTAAGGCTAACGCCAGAGAACACATTATTTTTGGATTCAGTTACCTTGAGCTAGTTTAGCTGGCCTTTCAGCAACAGATATATTATAATACAGTTTTGATTAACTGCGAAATACAACCCTCCTGTACTCGCAGACCAAAAGCTAAATGAATGGCGAAAACAAGGGACACAAAGTTTCAAACTGCGACAGTTCGTTAACACGTTAGATAAGCCGCTGTCGGGCCTGCGCTGCTAAAGCTAACGTTCATTCACAGATGACTGCAGCTGGTTGCTGCTAGTTAACGTTAGCTTACTTTTAAAGAACAATAATTCCGATGTTTGTCAAACTATTATTCCCTTTAACCTAAACGCTTACCAGCTAGGCAACACGAAAGCAGTAAAAGACAACTATACTGCCTGCACACCTCGGCCTCAATGTCGGCTCATTGCCCGCTTGCTCTCCAGCGAGGACATTACCGCTAGCCATAGCATGCTCGTTAGCTTAGTTTGCTAATCACTTGGCTGCTACTTCTTTCAACAAAACAGATTAGTTCGTTCGTTCATCATACAGCCCTTTCAGTGACGCAAACTTACTGTGTTAATGTTGGATGGCTGCGCTTCCCGCGTAGAGGATGCCAAATGAATGCAAATTGCCCGAAGCTAAGAAGTCACTGAATATGCTAACCGTAGTCGTTAGCCAACTAGATGCCCCGCCATGATGGGGAAGGTATCCCAACATGCCATGCTCCGCGGGTTTGAATGGCGGCGTCACTGTCTCCTAGGCAACTCCAAGCGCAGCCAAATGCATTAAAACTTGACATGTTTATATCTCGGTGTTTTCCTATTTATTAATTACTTTAGCTTGCAATGCAAAAAACCCTATATAGCCATATCGTGTACATAAGTGGTGGTGTGGAAATTTAGTCCACTGCACACATAGTTTAGGCATGTAGTTTAAGCTACTCTCTTGAACGCTATTTACTCAACAAACTTGGATTTTGGTTTTGATGCACTTCTGCTGATATTTGTTTAGAAATATTTTCGGCCTGAAGTGTTTTTCATAATTTTTCCAGAATTTGGTATGAATAGAAAGCTAGATTTATTTTTAAGATTTTTAATAAATAGTCTTCATAGACTCTTGTATCCATTCAATTTAGGGGCAAAAAACAGTTAAAACATATATTTAAGCCACCGTTCTCTCTTTGAATCGCCTTTGGATTTCAACAGGGATGCATAGGTGGTTTATCACAGACACGTTTCTTTGAGACATGTATTCACTTTGAAAATCAGAGCCAAACAGAATTAGGGGCAATGCTTTGACATGAGGAACGAATGCTAAAGTGGGACACCTAATCCCACTAATGAGGAATGACACGCATTAAAAATGTCCTTAAAATGAATGTTAAAAAACCTTCAAATCAGTTGCGGGTCTGTGTGAACGTGGACTAATTATTCGGAAATATCAAGACAAATTAAGGTCGTGTTGATAAAGTTGTTTTAACTTACTTGCATGTCATGCCAACAGTCTAGTTTAGTGCATAATTATCGCGTAATAACGCTTGTTTTTATCCTGTGACAGAAGGAACTGAAAAGGCTGTGTGTTTGTGCTTTTATTCTGAAAGGATTGGCCCGGAAGTGCCGTTGCAACCTTGCATTGTGTGTCAGAAAGCGAGTTCTTGCAAGTTCAACTTAATGTTTTTACTTGAGAATTCTCCAGCTGTCAACAGACATGAAGAAGAGATTTAACATCAACCTGGACGATTCTGCTTTCACTAAAGAAAGAACACCGGTCTGTATTTTGCTAAAAAAAAAAATAAGTTCACGGTTACGTAGCAGGCTTGCTAGCAAACGAGTCTTCAAGCATACAATTTAAATTTTTAACGTAAGATTCGTTTAAAAATGAGCTATAAAAACGTATCTATAAAGGGTTTTCGTCAGGTGGATTTCCAGACTCGTGAATGGTGGTTTGATATGATTTAATTCATAGTTAAATTATCGGTTCTCAGAGAGTTGATTGTGATTGTTGATTGATCATTGTGATTGCGTTTCAGCCAAAGCCACAGTTTCAACTCGCTTCCAAAGTTGGACAAAGCATTTCAGCTTCAGCTACCACAAAGCCTGCTCAGTCAGTGACCCAGCCGGTCTCCTACGCAGAATACATCGTCCAGAGTAAAAGCAATGCGGCTGCTGCTTCACGTAGAGATGCTGCCTCCAAGTTGCCCAGGAGCGATAATGCTGAAGTTACCTGTGTGAGGCAAAGTGAACCATCTACAGTGTCCTCCAGCACAGAAAAATGTAAAACAGTGCAGGACTTGGCTAAAGGGCCCCATGTCAAACTGAGTGAAGAGGCACAAGAGGCTACAACGGGTCAAATAGAGGGAAGCGGCCAAAGGTCAGAACCGGGCATCAGCTCCGGTCCTAAACCAGTGGGATCTGGGAGCACCATTATTGTCAGTCCTCGACAGGTATGTATTAAAACTATATAGCTTTGATCCAACAGGTTATGGTTTACAGAAAACCGTAGCGTCCTTTCATGCATTCCTATTAGTGTCCCAGATTTTGGCTTGCACAGCTGTGGACTCCTCAGTGTCAAGCAGTCTGCACACGGAGAAGTGAAGTACAATTCATAATTCAAAGTATATATTAGACACATGAAAACAGGAAATAATTGTGATTGGCTGTTGATGGGAAGATGCGATGGTTTAGACTTGTCGCCCCCTGATTTGTTCTCCTCAGGGTTCTTCCGCATGGCAACGGTCATTAACCTCTAGTCAGGGATCTTGTGAGAAAACCGCTCCCTACCTTACAGTTGTTACCAGCGATGTTTTATTTTCATGTTGAAGTCAGCTTTAATTGACACAATGAAGTCTCTATTTCTTGTTGGCTATAGCACCCTGTTATTATACACTCAAGGTCAAGTAACCTTTCTTGTCTGATACTGTGTTCTGTAAGTGTGTAGCAATTTACCTTCTACACCCAACTCTTTCTATCTCTCTTAGTTCATCCTTTACAACATGGGGTTAATGCTTTTAATGAGGAGTGTGTCAACTCTATTATGAGCATATATTGCAGTCGATGTTGAAAAGACACCCAAAAACCCCAAAACTTATTTCTAACACTACAGAGAGGAAACCCCATTCTGAAGTTTGTTAGGAGTGTCCCATGGGAGTTTGGAGATGTTGTGCCAGATTATGTCTTGGGACAGACAACCTGTGCTCTCTTCCTCAGGTGGGTTTTTGTGCTTCACAAACTCTGTTTATGTGAGCAAGAAAAAGTTGTTGTCACTGCACACACACTGGAACATTTTTGTTTTACTTTTTTCTGTTACTGTAATATCATGTTGTTATAAAAAAAAAAAGGTTTCTATGCTTATATTTGTTGAAAAAATATGCTTTTTTCCTTTGCTTTATTTCTATTGTGTATTTTGCTTTGCTTTGATGTTGGTTTATGTTCTTTCTGTTTGTTTGTTTTTTGACTCGACATAAAGTCTGAGGTATCACAATCTCAACCCAAACTATATCCATGACCGTCTGAAACAGCTTGGACACACATTCACACTACGAGTGCTACTGGTTCAAGTAGACGTGGTAAGTAAAGATGCTCTTTAGCATTACTGATTATTTAAAGTATTCTCAACATTCAGTGGCCTGACTTCTTTGTGGTAACTTGGAGATTATTACTATTTATCAAACCATTAGGGGATGCTCTGTGTCAGTCATTGTCAAATCTAATCAAATTAAGATCTTTGAATGGCTGCAGCAGCTATTCTAAGGTGTCATTTCCTCTGATAAAGTAAAAATAGCACATGCTTATAATATACAGTCCAGTTTAGAGTTTTTTCTCAATTGTCTTAATGTGTTTATTGTTCTACTTTTATCAAAACCTTACTGACTGCAAAAACGTGAGCCTAATGTTAAGTGTTCAGATTCTTAAAAAGGAATGTAAAGGAGTGTATGTGCAGAAACAACAGCAGTTTGTACAGACGCAATGGGAAATGCTAAGGTTGGTGGGGAAGCGTGTTATTAATTTGAGAAGAGCGGTGAGAATGGTGTTCCTGATGTGAGAAATGCGTCAAAGTGATTTGAAACTGTAGTCACATAAATAATGCATTAAGGCACTTTTTTTCTATTTCAAATGCAGCTCCTGCATCTTTTTTAATCATTCAGTACCTCAGAAGCTGTTGAACATTACTCTTGTGAAATCTATATCTGAATAGCTTCAGTTTGTACATATCAGGAAAGGAGGAGGCTGTACAAAGTTTCCTGCTACAGGATTTCAAGACTGATACCATCTTCTTATTCTCTTTGTTTTCATCTAAATCTTTTACACTTCCTCCAAGCAACTAGAAGCCGTCTTGTGACAGGATCAAAACAGTGGTGATGCAAATTAATTTGCGCTCATGCTTCATTTTCTTTTGTTGTGCACTACACATCTGTGAAATATAATGACTGCATTTTGCACAGCTGTGTGGTATTACATTCAGAAGATTTGCACACAGACAGCAGACGTGGGTACACACCTGTGCAGTACCACTTGGTTTTAAAATTGTGTCGTTTTCTTGTAACTGGATTACATCTATGCTGAACAGAATTTGCTCTTAAAGTAACTCATTTTAGATCCTGTTTAGATCGACTATAATAAAAGCAGAATCAGTGCAGCTACTGCATTTTAGATCTTTTTATACTTTAATACTTTGTGTCCATCTTTATTTTTCACGACAGACTCAGTCCTCCTCCTCATGGAGTATACTTTTTCTTTTTCTTATTAGGTGGATGGTTTGTATTGCTCTATCCTTTCTCTTTAAACTGGTTCAGTTGGATTCAAGTCAGGCAGCATACTTGGTCTGACCTGAAAAGGGCAGGTCATAGTGTTTTTTCCCTCTACTTTTGAAACTCTATTGTGATGTGGGCAGTGTGCCTTGGATCATTATTATGCTGGAATATCCCTCTTCTGCCGGCTTCTGGAGATTAGGAGTCATGGTGTCAGACAGTATTTTGGTACATTCATAGTGCAAACTATAAAGGTAATCTCCCCAGCACCTTTTGCACCAATGTATCCACACCTCATCAAACATGTTTGATCCCATTTGAACTGAACATATTTATATTGTTCTCAACTGCCCAAAGAACGTGCTCCCAATATTCATCGGTTTGTTTTGGGGTTTTTTTTTCCATGTCCTTTTTTTCTCCTCTAAGTTTAATATTACAGTTTTGTACTGAAGAACAAGCAAGTTCTTTTACTTGGACGCCATCCACTGAGCTTAATGTTATGCATTGTCCTTCACAGCTGTCACAAAAACTCTGATTTCCATTTATAACCCCTGTGCCAAGTCTTAAGCACTTACCCAACTGTTTCTCAGAGCTGGATTGTGCAAGCAGTGCACTGTTGGTGGCATCATTTTAGGAGGACAGCCACTGCAGCTCTGATGAGTGGCAATATGGCTCATTTTGTACCTCCTGATTACTGCTGCAGCAGCTGTGCTTCCACTGATTTTTAGGTGGAAATCAATCTTTCTTTATGTTTTTTCCATCTTTGTGGAGCTTCGTGTTGAGATTATTCAGTTCCTCTGACAGTTCTTTTCTATGTGGAACCATGAGGCAGACATACAGATCAGACAAAACCCACAGGTCCAAAATTGAGAAAGTCCAGCAAAGAGTGTTACTTTTCATAAGAATCACTACTCTAAATGTCAGCTCAGGAGAATGCAAGTGCCATAAGGTGATATAATTTACATCATTTATCATTTAAACACTGTTTCAAAGGATTATACTCACCTTTGTTAAATACTGTGTAAACATCTGCCACAGAACTCAAAAGTAAATTTGTGATAGTTCTGCAAGTGTTCGTGTCTCCAGGGCCGCTTTGGGACATCTGGGTAATACTAGAAACAAAATTTGAGGCTTTTAAGCAAGTGAACAACAGAAACGGGGAAACAAATTACCTCTATGAAACTGTGGATTATCTAACGATAACAGCTGTCAGGTTGGTAACGTCAGCTGGCCTTATGAATTGCTGACAAAAATGTAAACATCCAAAAGTTTTATATATTAACAAGACAACAATCTTTTCAGGACATTACAGCTCTCCTTTAGCAGCTTAATGTAAGTGATCAATGCAGATCTACTCATTTGTGAAGTATATCTTGCCTCAGCTGAATTAGTTTCGCTAACAGTGGTGTAAATGAAGTGTGAAGAGGTGCAGCTGGAGACTATTTTTGGCACTGTGCGTAGGAAAATAAAGATCTCAGAGCTGCCAAATAATAGATACTGTGTAAGAAGACTCAGATTTGGGTCAAAATGAAAAAATGTTACAACATCTCAATTTGTAGCAAATCTAAAGGACTAATGTGACTTCATGAAGTCTTTAAGAATGAATTGTTGTTGTATTTTGTTTTAACCCTAACATCTGTTCAACTACAGAAAGATCCTCATCATGCGTTAAAAGAGCTGGCTCGCATGTGCATCATGGCTGACTGCACTCTCATCTTGGCTTGGAGGTAAGCAGCTTACTACAAGACACATATATAAAATAAATAATCAGTGTGATTCTGGCTCCAACATCTAAAAACTATAGTTCAAAGACAAAGTCAAACACTTCTTGTCTTTTTAAATGTGTTTTGTTGTTTTCTGTCGTTTTCATTTTGAACTGCCAGTCCAGAAGAGGCAGGTCGCTACCTGGAAACGTATAAGTCGTATGAAAAGAAGCCAGCTGACATGCTGAAGGAGCAAGTCGAAAAAGACTACCTGTCAAAGGTGTGTGTAGAGTCACTGTTTTCTATGTGAGCTCTTGGTGCTTTTTTTGTCTTTTCGCCTACTTGTGCCCATTTAATAAAAGAAATAGATGTTATAGAAATGTCATGGAAGATATGATAACATGGGAATGTACAGTATTTGCCAAAATGTTGCAGTAGCTTTAAGACCATGAATACTGAAAATGCTGATTGGATCTCTGCTTACTTCAAGGTTACAGATTGCCTGACAACTGTGAAGTCTATCAACAAAACTGATGCCATTACTTTGCTGTCTGCGTTCTCTGTGAGTGCCTCATTTTTTCACAATTTTCACTTCAAGTATTAATTAATCATGTTTATTAAATTTCTTTAAAGACTCACTATATATACCACAAGAGTCTGCAAAGCCTAAAGGGAGATGTGCAACTTGATTGGTTCATGAACAACTGCGAGTGTGTAATTGTAGTTCAGTCATGTTGTCAGTGGATATGATCCAATCAATAAACAGACATGATGTATTCTTCAGTCTGTAGAAGGAATCGTCAGTGCCTCTAAGGAAGATTTGGTTGTCTGCCCAGGACTTGGACCACAAAAAGTGAGGAAAACACATGTGCTGAGTATAAATATACACGGCGTAGATGAAGTGTTTGATGACTTAACATGTTGACATTTTGTGTTTACAGGCAAGACGACTCTTTGACGTCCTCCATAAGCCCTTTCTCAAGGCAAAGACAAAAGACAGCTGAGACTTTTGTTTTTTTTTTTACCAAGAATGTGATATGCTTCTGAAAACAGTTCTACATGTTTGATCATCATGTTGAACATCAAACTAAAACACTCAGGAGGACTGAATACTACAAAGTCTATCGATTTACAGAGTTAAGGGAGAAACATGTTTATCCCATACAAACTCAACTAGACCTCAAACTTCATGCCATGGCTTTTCTTTTGTGGATTCTTGACATGAACTGGTTAGTTTGAAGTGGTCCATGTTTAAAATGTACCTTCTTCCTCGCTGGAATCAGTGGATGTGTTTTAGGAATTTAAGTTGTGAACTGTTTGAGCTTCAAACGTATGTATTTTTTTTTCTGTGTGTGTGCGTGTGTTATTAATTTGTATAATTTGTTAATAAATATTTTTGTTATATTTTGGTTTTTACATTATTTTATTTTTAACTGTATAATATATCTTAATATTTCATTGCAGACACACAAGACAACAATGATTTTGCTTGAATCTCTGCAGAAAGTGCACTAGAAAAAAACTAGTGCTTTAAAAAAAACTCATTCAAAAAAGGAATAAATAAGGCAAAAAAAATTTAAAGTCTGATATAGAGGTGTGGATAAACTGGCGACTTGTCCGGGATGCTTTCCTTTTTATAGCTTTTATGATCTAAGTTTTTGAGAAAGTGGATGGAAGGATATCTAAAATTCTTTGAGATGTCCAGCAGTATATTAAATCTGTTTTATCTTCTTGCAAAAAAAAATTTTTATGTATTTGCATGAATGGTCCAGGGTTATTTTTAATCAAGAACCTAATGTTTAAATTTGAGGCAACGGGAAAAGCGTGCAGATCAAAAATACATTTTTTTATACCCTCAAGTCATTTTCTTTTAAGTCAAACATTTTGTCCAGGAAATTGTGAAATTCTGTTCTTTGGTCTTTCAGGAAACTTTCAGTGAAGGGTCGCTTTACACAAGCTTCAAGTCGGCCAGTTACTTAACGTGATATTAACATAGAGGCCATTTGGAAATAGAAGTGAATATGACACCAGAAGGACGAAAATGCAACTGTGAAACAAACCGAATATGAAGACCAACGTATCTCATAATGAAGCTTAATAATATTTGGTGCACAATGCAGTAAATGCAGGGTTAAATGTCGTGTTATTTCGTTTGAGATGAACTTACAGTTTCGAAACTTCCGACAGCACGTGAAGGCTTGATAACGCAACCTTACGTCGAAACAGGAAGTGTTTGCAGTGCGCGCTGTAGCTGAAAGTAGGAGTTTCGCCGCTCGATTCACTCTAAACACACAGTGGGGGTTTTTTTGTAGTTTTTTTTAGTTGCTCTGCACGTGAAATGGTTTGGCTTGTTTGTTAGAGAAAAACAACCAGCGAAAGTGTCAAAAGCAAATATGCAGACGGAGGATGAGGATGAGGCGTCCTGTGAGGAGTACGTTGCCCGGTCAGATTTCACTGGAAGTAGCACCGATCAGGTCAGAGAGACCCGCAGACCTCCGAGATCCTAGCCTTAAAATGGGAGGTGGGGGTATCAGCAATAACCGTGTGACTTTTTTTTTTTGGTCTCACAGCTTAGTTTCAGCAGAGGGGACAGATTGCTCGTGCACGCGAAGCCCTCCTCAGAGTGGTGGTGGGCAGAGCTGCAGGGGGTCATAGGTTATGTCCCTGCCAGCTACATGAGCCAGGATGCTGCAGGGGAGGAGGAGGAGGACCCCTCAATAGAAGACCCGTGGCAAGATGAAGAATACTTTGGCAATTATGGAACGCTGGTTGGACATTTTAAAGAAGTGTATTGCTTTGCATATGTCCAGATTATTATCATGAACTTGAAGATAATGATGATTTGATCATAATATGCGAGTATAAACTGTTTCCCAGCGCGTTAAGCAGCCATGCGTCTAAGCATCGTCTTTTGTCGACACTACCCTGCAATGTAGCTGTGCTGGTTTAAGATGATGGTCCTCAGTGGTGCATGATTCAGAGTTTCCAGTGATATATTTACTCCTGAGATGCTGGGAAACCATGCTCAGAATAGATAAAAGATTGCTTTTAGACCCTGATTTCCAAATATACACATGTAAGCCTTTTCTTGAATGCATTACCCCTGATAAACAAGGGGGGAAAGCATGTAACTAGACCCTGCTGTGTTTTGGGAATTTATTTGGATCCCATTTGGAGTCGTTTATTTATCAGTCGATTAATTATCAAAAACTCTTGTTTAATTCAAGCAAATTTTATATGTCTGATTTTATTTCATATTGCCATTTAGAAATTAACGTTTTATTTTATGAAGCCACTTTTCTTTATAAAGAGTTAGGTTTAACAGGGGCACAGTTATGTGACTGATCACTGCTTTGATCAGTATTTTATTATAGTTAAAAAAATGTCTAACTTTTGAGCATTAAATAAACTGCCAGTGGCTACCTGTCAGTTTGCTGTACATACATTTTTTTAGGCACTGTGTTTCATTTAGTCATGTTTCACGACACAGAGGCTTCACCTGGAGATGCTGTCAGACAAGAGCCGCACTGAGGCATACCGGCAGGTTATTCTCAGCAACAGTGCTTCTCTCAGCAGCAAGAGGGTAATGGACCTCGGCTGTGGGACTGGCATCATCAGTCTGTTCTGCGCTCAGTTGGCACGCCCCTCAATGGTAATGTTGAATCTTGGATTTTGTGTTATAAGGAGAAATGAAATCAGATTGCATTCATTTTTAAATAATGAGGAAAAATCTGCATATATTGTGAGTTAAGTTTAAGTTTCCTGCCAAATAACAAAAACGAATTAGAATCTAAGGGTCCAAAAGTAAAATCTTTCATGTGGTTACTTAGAGGAGCAAAATCACCAGTTAGGTATTGAACATTGGTGTACTTCTACTTCCATCTGCTGGACAAAGAGTGTTGCTGCATTGAGGAAACAGCATGATGTATAGAGTGCACGGAAGGAGATTATCTGTGGTGTTGTAGGTGTATGCTGTGGAGGCGAGCTCAATGGCAGAGTACACCAGGCAGCTGGTGAAGCAGAACGGCTATGATGAGGTGGTCATGGTGCTTCAGGGGCGGGCTGAGGAGATCGAGCTGCCTGAACAGGTGGACGTCCTGGTTTCTGAGTGGATGGGTAACTGCCTTCTGGTAATTATAACACTTCCTGTCCTGCTACTTTAAAAAAAATACATTGTTGTGGGACATCCTTTTCTGCTCTTACCCATGTTCAGGTTTTACTATACCACATTGCTTCTTTCGTTGTTGTTTTTTTTGCCTTTTCCCCATGCTCTAGTTTGAGTTCATGGTGGAGTCAGTTCTGCTGGCCAGGGACCGCTGGCTTAGAGATGGTGGTACGATGTGGCCCTCCTCTGCGGCCCTCACCTTTGTGCCATGTCAGGCCGACAGCTATTATGCCGAGAAAATGGCCTTCTGGGAGCGGCCATATGGCCTCGACTTCACTCCTCTTCAGTAAGAGCCATTAGTTCACAGTTGACAGTGAGGAATGTCCTGTCACTTACAGATATGCGTGTGTTTGTGTGTGTGTCTGTGTCTGTATATCTATCTATCTATCTATCTATCTATCTATCTATCTATCTATCTATCTATCTATCTATATGGATGGATGGATGGATGGATGGATGGATGGATGGATGGATGGATGGATGGATGGATGGATGGATGGATGGATGGATGGATGGATGGATGGATGGATGGATGGATGGATGGATGGATGTGTGTGTTTTATTAAGTCCAGTAATGGCTGATTTCTTACTTTATGTGCTTGTGTTAAAATCTGTTTTACCACTAGATGGCCAGCTTTGAATGAATCATCCTCTCTGATTCATATCTGAGAGACAGCCTTGTGCCAGTTCATGCGTTGCCTTAAACACTTATATTGCAAAGCAAGTTCAACACATCCAGGCTTTCTTGATTTAGCTGGCTTGATAGAAACTAAAACCCCAGTCTGAGATAAGAGGCTTCATGATGCTGTGCTATCAACAGCCAGTCTTTCTGCTTCAGGCTCTGTGCACGTTCACACAAAAAGTCTTTTACACATCATTCTTTTTCCACACAAAATCAGCTGTGGACAGCATGGTGCAATCAGGGACAATATCAACAATATAAGAGCATCTAACCTCAATATGTAAAGATTATAAAACGATGAGAGCAAAATGCAGCACTGGAGCTGCAAATAATATGAGATTATTTCTTCAAAAACTCTACTCTGGTGATTTGATCATCACAAGCACACAGAGCAGTACAATAAATATATTTCTGTATTACTGCTCAGTGAGCTGTCTGTGTTGCTGTTTCTACCATGTCAGCAGCACGTTAGAGCTCTAGAACTTTAAACTTCTCAGGAAATGAAGAGTCAGTTTCAGCTCTTGTTCTGTCCCGCTGCCCGATCAATTAAACGTAGGAATTGCTGTAGTTTGTCACCAGTACAAAGTGAAATTACTTTTATTGATTGAATATTGATAGGTTGGTGATAAATAGCCCCAAAATGTAAGCGATCACTCTTTTAATGTGTGTTCCCATTACTACATTTCCACTAGTGTAAAATAAAAAAACCTGGCAGTATTAGGACCAAACTATGAAAGCTTGTGTCCATTACTGAAAAGTGATATGTCAGATTTTCAGGTTATTATCTTGTAAGTTGTAATTTTGAAATAATAACACAAAATTTGGCATCATCAGTTTTATGTATGTAAATTACAATTACAATGTAACATAGCCAGGTTTTTTACCACAAATTTCTGTAACAAGTAAATAAGGTTTACTTATATAGCGCTTTACAATACAGAAATAGGGATAACTGACTTATCTTTAATGTTGCAATTGAAATCTAACGTGAAACTTTTTCATCTGGGGACTTGTTTTTTGTTCATCAGTATTTACAATAATATTTTGTTTAGCTGACTAAATACAATGCACTTGGAGGTTAAGATGCTCCTGCATTTAACATTTTTATATATCAGAGTTCATCACATATTGGCTAGAAATATATAAGGTTAGAATAATTTACGAGTACACTGATAATTCATTTTACCCTTGTGCTAAATACTTTTGTTTCTGGAGGCCTTTGGCACAGCAGGAGTTCTTCACCAAGCCCAAGTTCAGCCACATCATTGAACCATGTGACTGCCTCGCTGCTCCTTGTGATGTCATCTCCCTCGACATGTACACTTTACAAGTGGGAGATCTCGAGGTCATTTTTTATTTATTTTTTATGGGAAAGTTATAAATGAGCCAACTTGGATTTTATTACTAATGCTTGACTGTTTCGTTTCTCAGGAAATGAAGGGTCAGTTTCATTTTTGTGTGGAGAAGTCTGGAGTTTTCCATGGATTCACCGCCTGGTTCACTGTTTGCTTCGAGAGCCTGGAGGCAGGAGGCGCAACTGTGGAGCTAAACACCGGCCCCAACTCTGGGTGAAAACATGAAAAGCACAAAAACAATCTGATGCATAATTAGTTAAATATGATTTTATACTAACTAGTCCCTTTTCCCTACAGGCCAACACACTGGAAGCAGACATTGTTCATGCTAGACAGGCCAGTAAGTGTATGCGCAGGAGACTCGATCAGTGGAACCATTGTCCTCCAGAGAAATCCTGTCTGGAGGCGCCACATGACCGTTACCCTGCACTGGACCATTAAAGGGAGCACAGACAATCCAGACAACTCCCAGGCAAACATCTTCATTTACTATATGCACTTTATCTGAGATATGTATTGATTATAAGGAATTGGAAGGTTTCTTTATTACTTTTTATATGAGTGTTCTTTGGAAGGGTCTTTTGTTTGTCTTTTGCATTGTTGTTGCACAACCTCCTAACTTAACCCTGCCCATAAAGTTGTTCACTTGCTGTTTCCCCCTCCCCTCTGTCCTTAGGCTGGAACAAAGAGTTTCCCCATGTGGAGGTGACACATATTCGCTCATCACCGGTGAAGATCTAAAATAGAAAAACAGTCTAATAAAATTAAACTGTTCGGCTGTGAGACTGCTGCTGAAGCGGACTGGTGTGTTGCTCACATGTTGCAATGAATGTGCCAGAGGAATTCCTGCTATCATAGTGATGAGCCCGATTGCTGCAATCACACCACCCTAAGAGCACGTTTACTGCTCATTTTTATTGAAGGGCAAAAGTACTTTACATAAAGCAGCACTGTGTCGCACAGCTGGAACATCAGTTGTTGTTTTTTTTGTTTACTGAGGTGCAAAAAAAAGACAAAGTTGAGTCACACTAGGTTACTTTTCATCAAATGGCATATTGTTTTACAATAAGCATTTAACTTACATTTTTTATTGTTTGTACATACATGCCACTAGGCTTTTATGCATTTAGAAGAACAGATTAATGAAAACCATAAATTACAATGGTTTAAGATATGACCTTTTTTTTTCATTTTAACATTGTAAGATCAGAACAATGTACGCCTCTGAAATGTTACAAACATTAGCCTAAAAGATACCTCAATAAAAATATTATAGTGCTTAAAGATAACTGCTCACAATGGAAATCACCATCTTAAAATAACAATTAGTGAACTCACATTGATATAAATTAAATAAAAATTGGAACTGTTTCAACTACCAATCTGGTGTTTGTCCCTTTCTTACCATCATCTGTAAACATTTAACCTTTTAAAACACCAACATTATACTACTGCCACCATCTCTGTCTCAGCTGACGCTCTCCTTCTGGCTATGGCTCTGTTTTAATCTTTGCTTTTGCTCTGGAGCGTGTGTTGACCTCCTGGGATAGCTGCTGAGCAGGTAAGGACTCAGGAGAAGAAGGCCTGGAGAGCGGAACAAACAGGGGAGGTTTGACGACTTTGTCTTCCACCCCCTTATTTTTATCCTTTTTCTGTCTCAGGTGTTTGTCACAGTGGTTCACAAATGTTTCCAGTTTGACAAAAGTCTTGTTGCACACTTTGCAGTGATATGGTCTCTGTCCTTTGTTGAGGCGAATGTGCAGCCTGATATAAGATGACCTGACAAAAGTGCGACAGCAGACACCGCATTTCAGATCTTCGCCGTTGGTTTGTGTTTTCTGAGGCTGGCTGAGCGGTGGTGGCGACAGTGACTTGGCCTGTCCGGAAGCCTCTTGAGCCTTGTGAGAGAGCAGCAGTGACAAAGAGCGAAAGCCCTCGCCACACTGCTCGCACTTGTATGGTCTCTCCCCGGTGTGCAGACGAACGTGTGCCAGTAGCCCAGCCTTCTGGGTGAAGGACTTGTCACAGTAAGTGCATTTAAAAGGTTTTTCGCCTGTGTGGAGTCGACGGTGGGTCTTCAGGTGTGAAGCGCGCCCAAAGGTCTTACCACAATCTGGGCATTTAAACGGCCTGTCTCCGCTGTGGATTATCTTGTGTGCCATTAGGTGGGAGGACTGATGGAAGAACTTGCCACAGGTGTTACATTTGAACTTCCTTTCCTTATTGTGAGAAGCAAGGTGAAGGGTCAGGTGAGCGGAAGAGATGAAGGTTTTGGAGCACAGGCTGCAGCTGTGAGGGTCCAGGCGGATGCGCCGGTGTGGCCGGCGTCCATTCTGGGGGCTGCTGCCTGCCTGGCAGGATGGGCATTTGGAAGAACTGTCTGTTTTATTCTGCTGTTTAGGATCGGCTGGAGTGTCATCGGAATCAGGCTCAGAGTCAGGATGTGAAAGATTAAAACTGCACCCACAGTCTGAGCAGCGCCCAGACTGCTGCTCCACTTGATCACCGGTGTTATCCAGCATGGTGCCATCTACGCCCACAGCAGCAGGGGAGGGGTTTTCACGGTCCTACAGATGATGGGAGCATCTGAGAGACAAACATGACATAATTATTGTTATTTTTTGTGGGGGAAACGCACTGTTTAATCGATGCCCCCCCTGCTTACTGACCAAACAGTTTTATCGCTGTTTCAGGTGAAATATAAGCCGGATATCCTTCATCGGTTTTTGGGCATGTTGTATAGGTTATGATCGCATTAGCGCTCCTTGTCGGCCAAATAGGCGACAACAAGACCTGTGCGAATATAACAAGTATGTGCACTAGCTTACTTAGCAGCCTACCAACTATTGTAGGCCGTGGTTGGTTTTAAACAATGCGGAAGATATTTGAGGACGCAAGCAGCACACAAACAACAATTTCACATACCGTTCTCATCCTTCCTAAGCAATGTGCTTGAATGTAAGTACTTTTCGTGCGAACGCGGTAAAAACACCATATTAACAAGGGTTAAATAACGGCGGAACACTGTCGTCTACATTTTATCGTTTTCCTTTGAGATGATGCTGCAGCCCGTTTTCTGATAAAAACGGGCTGCAGCATCATCTAGCGAGCGGCGGGACAACTGTCCTCACTGGGAAGCTCTGAAAGTTTCGTTTCACTCAGAACATTTGAAGAATGTGGCTGTTTTTGTTTATTTCGGTTTCGTTTCTAACAGAATAAGGGCGAAAATGAGACAAAACCTGAGCAGAAGTCCACGTGCCACGCTGTGATTGGCCATCAGCAGCCTTTATATAAATCAGACTGATGTAGGATCATTACTTTAACTGGACCAGATGGGACCACTCACTTTCATAAGCGAGGTACTATGATTTTAATCTTTTAATATCATTGGTATTGCAGTTACCTACTTAGTATAATGTACTCCTTAAAGGATGTACAGATATGTACAAAGTGTGGCTCTTTAATAGTTTAATAGTTTAATTATTTATATAGCACATTTAATTACAACAGAAGCGTTGACCAAAGTGCTGTACAAGAATGCAACATACATAATAAAACAACTTAGAGTATTCATAGTTTAGTTTGCATAGTATTGCATTGTATCTAAAAACAGTGCAGCGTGTAGGTAGCTGATATTTGATTTTTTAAATTCTAGCTGATTAACAGGAAGTTGGCTGCTATTCAGCGATCGTGTATATTTCCTTCCTCTTAGAGGCCACCCAAACACATGAGATATCAATAAAAAGCCCAGAATGTCCTCTATTTAGTACATCAGGACTTAGTGGGATATCTCAAATAAGTCAAAAGATATAGACCAAAAAACAAATGTCTATTACAGAGGACATAAACGAATAGGCTGGTTCTCAAGAGGATATGTTATATGACTTTGTTCTGCTCACAATACCCTTAATTTCTTACAGGAACCAACCCTGGAACAATGAGTGTGAAAGCAAAAAAGAAAGCTCGGTGAGTTACTTTGATTTTACTTTAATGTTATGTATACAGTTCTTCCTACTGTATATAAAACAATAGGAAATACTGTTATGCACTTCCTACAGAACAGTATTTCTGTAGGAAGTACTGTACGCAAAAAATGTGTGGCTCTATAGTACTGTAGGAAGTGCTGATACATATTAATATGATTTTTGGCGCCAATGTTATTTTCTCATTTTACTTGTAGGTCAAATTATTTATTGAATTGAATTACTGCTCAGTGTGTAATTATTTGAATCACTATATGAAATGTTTTTAATAATCTTTGAGTGCACATCTTCATTCATCTCCATTTGTAACCAGTTCCCTACAATTACATACTAAATGCAAAGTTCGTATTCAACGTTTTATCATCCAAATTACATCAAGTACCTGCCCCTTTTCAATTTATTGTCCCATAAAGTATCTTCTGATTTCATCACAAGCTGTTATCTGATTTAAAGTTGAGAACTTTATGGCTAAGAATACAAGTAAAATACACAAGCTTGTTTAATATTAGCTCTTTCCTATAATCAGTGTATCAGGAGGACTCACTTTGTTTTAAATTAAATTCAAACTCGGTGCTTTTTAATTTCTCTGCTGATACTGTTGCTTTTTTATAGGACTTCTTTCGGGGCCACAGCACCGCCCTTCATTGACTACTTGAAAGATATTCTACGTCGATATCCAGATGGCGGACAAATTTTGAAGGTTGGTGTAATGTTTTGCCAAAAGTCCATTTCATCAGTTACTTCTTAAAGTACTATCATAGGGTTGCAAAAGGATTTTCAGTCCTTTAGAAATCCGGTTTCAAAACTGTCCCTTGGCTCTGATCAGTAAATGCTTTCCTAATGATTGAATTGTCTCAGTTACTCATTTTGACATTTTGTACCTTGCTGATAAAAAAACACGAAGTCCATTTTGTAAATAACTTTTAAATAAATCATTATGTGATCATTTAAACTGTCACAAAGGAGGGTTATCTAGTCTGTGCTAACGGGCTAACTCCTTGTTATTAAAAAACACTATTTTCACAGTAAGATACACCATTGTGCACCCGGTTTCCAAAAAATAACAAGATAATGACAGCAAAAAAACACTAAGATTGTGGCCTCATAACAGACGTCAATGACTAATGTCACTGTGGTTCTGTCCAACTTTCATAGTGTGAAGAACTCATAAACTAATTTTGACCAAATTTCACACAAATGGATACGTTTTAGGAAATGATGATATTTTATATCCAAAGGGTCAAATTTCTGGTTTACAGTAACATAATATTTTAAAAAAAACCACTTTTCTGGCTATTGTTCAATACTGCAACACTAATCCTGGATGTGTACCTTGTGAGTATTGTCCGACTATTTGAACCTTTTTGCTGCTTGGATACAGTTTCTTTTTAGTAACAAATATATTTAAAACTCTTTTGGCTATCATAGCTATAAACTTGTGTGTGGAATCAGCTTTACAGGTCAAACGTGAGCACATGTAACATGTTTTTTGAGCTTCAAGATCTGTACCGCAAACAACATTCTCTATCCTAGATGCTTGACTTGGATAGGGATCAAATTAGTGGATTATTGGAAACATGGATGTAAACTGCAAACTGACTGCAAGCATTACTATAATTCTGTTTTTTCTGAGGTTTTGCACCACTTGCACCACATAAGCACCATGTGCATTAGGGTTCTTCTGCATACTCAGTTGCCTTTTTTGTGTGCTTTAATGTTGGAAGAAAATGTGAAAATATAATGCAGTACAATTCAACACTAATAGTATACAGTTGTGTTCAGAAGTTTACATACACAGGGGCATGATGGTCAGGATAAATTTTTCTTTGAAAACTACGAATTGTATGCACAAGTTTGGATTTATTTTGGATTTCCCCTAATCCACCAAGGGTCAAAGATATATATCAATCAATCAATCAAAATTTATTTATATAGCACATATTAAAACAACAGTGTTGACCATAGTGCTTCACAGTCAATAAAAACATGAGACAGTTAAAACAAACAATAAAAGAGGACAACAAACAATAGGTAACAACGCAACAAGCTAAAACAGCCAACTAGACAGAATCAAAAGCCAAAGTAAAAAAATAAGTTTTAAGACTTAAGTAATTTAAAAGACTGGATAGACTATATTAAGTTAGCCTTCTTTATCCATCTCAAAACCGGTTTTGATGTGCGTTTAGGATCATTGTCATGTTAGAACACTCAATGGTGTTTAAATTTTAACTGTCTGACTGTTGATTGGATGTAAAGTTGAAGAAGTCAATTTTCAATATTCCATCCCCTTCATGTAATGTACCAGTACCATAGCAAAACAGCCCCAAAGCATGAAGCTATTGACATCATGCTTGACAAACTGGCACACTGTTCTTAGGTTTGAAAGACTCAGCTTCACTGCTTTTCATTGTGGCCAAATACCAGAATCTTTGTTTTCGTCTGACTATAAAACTTTTCTCCTGAATGTATTTGGCTTGTCCTTGTGGGAAGCTGCAAATTTTAGTTGAGCAGAAGGTGCCAATTTTGGAGCAGGTGCTTTTTTTCTTGGTTAGCACCCTCTAAGTCCAGGGCGAGGCAAAAATGGGTCTTTGGGTCTTCTCACAGACCAAGGTCTGTAAGAAGTAAATGTAAATCCTGTAAACTTTCAGTTGTAGCCAGTTATGATTTAATAATGATGATAAGAATTTAATAGGCCTTGGCATTGTAAAAGACACTGTAGAACCTTCAGTAGCACTTAAAAGATTTAAGTTACTGTATGTATATAATATATATATTATATGTTATATTTTGGCCTTCTGTGGATTAGAGAAAATCTAAAATAAATTCAACCTTGTGCATCCAATTCTTGTTTTTTAAATAATTCAAAATATATGCTGTACAATCATTCCACCGAGGAAAAAGAGCAGTTCAAAGAAATCAGGAAAGTCCCAAATTACCATGGCATTCACGACCGTGTAAACTTTCAACCACAACTGTTTAGTTTTCAGTATTTCCGCCGAGTTAAACTGACACAAATAATAATTATGTCATAAAGCTTAAAAGATTTTTGTTTTTCATTGTATTTTGGCGAGCAAAGAATTATAATTAAAAAGTTGATTAACAATGTGCAAATGGATGAAGCAAATAAATGTTAACAGTAGAAACTGAGACAGATCTTTTCATTGTACACATTTTGATGTTACAGTAGGAAACCTAAATGGCTAATTAAAGCAGGGCTAGATCCCATTTAAACGAGTCACGTTCAGGGTTTAGTATGCTGGTTCACAGGAAAGATGGGACACTTCTTGGAACAAAACCATTGTTCACATCACCTCTCCTGCTAAAGTAAGGCAAAATTGCTTGTAGGGGTGCGGCTATCAATTATTTTAGGGATCAAGTAATCTATCGATTATTCAATTGATTATTCGAGTAATTGATAAGAAATACTTTTGTCTTATTAATGAGCAATAATAAATAATCAAAAGAGAAAGAACCAGCAGTGCATTGGTTTCAATTTTACATACTGCAATGTTTTAAAGTTTAACTGCATACAAGATCTGTAAAAAATAAATAAATAAAATAAAATCTATATTGAAATTTTAGCTTTTAAAGAAAACAGTTTCTTAAATGCAAAAGATATATAAAAATCTCAATCACAAAGTAAACTAAGGAATAAAAATGTACCTTTACTCTGTCTTGTTGGAAGATTTTCTGACATTATTAAAAGGTAAGTTTAAAAACCCTCAGGTCAGGTACACCCCATCTCCCCCTTTAGCCTCACCCCTGTTTGCTGAAGGTATCAGACTAAACTCCTAGGAGCTTTTTTCCAGTAAAGGTTTTAATGGTAATTACAGGAACAGCCCTGCTGTTTTGGACGCTAGAAGAGCGTTTTCTTTCACTCATCCTGACCTCACCGTTCTCGGTAATGGCTCTGACTCTTTGCTCTGTGTAAACAGACTCTGGCTCCACATTAAACTGTGCCAACATCAACATCACTGCTGCTATTGTGTTATCAGTGTTTTTGAAAAGCTAGTATTTACGTTGTTTGGCAAATGAGCGCGCTACAGAGCCGTGCGTTAAACACAGCATAGAAGAATTTGTGTCGAGAATGTTTTTTAGAATTAAATTACTTGATGAATTTTTGCAGCCCTACTAGCTTCCATTGGCTGTCTTCTGTTAATGGTTGGTTTTGTTGGTCAATCAGGAACTGATTCAAAATGCAGATGATGCTCAAGCCACAAAAGTGGTTTTCATCCATGATGAGCGAAGCTATGGGACTGAAAGCCTTTGGACTGAAGAACTGGGAAAATTTCAAGGTATTTATTGATTAACAATAAATAAAAAAGCTTTTCTCTAAAACATATGTTTCTAATGTTTCTTTTACTTTTACATGAAAAAAGGTTAAAAAGAAGAAAAATCAGTCAGTCTTTTTTTCAGTCTTTCTTTTTCTTTTTTTATGTATTATCACAAAGCCATGAGAATGTTTTATTTTTACGAAGGTCCTGCTCTCTATGCCTACAACAATGCCGCATTCTCTGAGGACGACTGGGGAGGAATTCAGATGGCTGGAAGGAGTGTCAAGCGTGACGACCCGAACAAAGTCGGGAGGTTTGGAATCGGCTTCAACTCTGTTTACCACATAACAGGTGAAACTATGTATAGTTATCACACTTGATAAGAGTAATGTTTGTTTTGTTTTTTTAAATAAACAATTGACAGTAGCATATCTTTACTTTGTCCACAGATGTGCCAAGTATATTCAGTTCAGGCCACCTTGGCATGATGGATCCCCAAGAAAAAATATTTGGAGAGAGAAATGGAGGGTTTTGGTGGTCTTTGGATGATGCTGAAGACCAAGAAGTTCTGCTGAATATGCATGATCAGTTCCAACCATTTAGAGATATAGTCTCACATGTGTGTGACCATGGATGGTCAAAAGTTGTCATGGAGGATCAGCACTTCAATGGGACAATTTTTAGATTTCCTTTACGTAATGAAGCATCAGAAATTTCTGATAATCTGTATGACTCAGATAAAGTGGTTGAGCTTTTTGATAGCTTCATTGCAGATGCAGATTTGAGCCTCCTCTTCTTGAAAAATGTCACTTCCGTGTCCTTGTTACATATTAGTGAAGATGGAGCTGTTAACACCAGACTTGAAGTGAAATCTTCAGTCCCCACAGATGATGTTTTAGAGCCAGAAGAGGAGTCAGTCACTGAGGGTCTAACAAGGTTCAAAGTTATAACTGTGAGTTCAAAAGACCAAAAAGAGACAAAGTGGCTTCTGACAACATGTACCATGAAAGAGGGCGTTGCAGAAGATCTTGATTTGCTTACAAAGAAGTTGAGCTTTTTACCTCAAGTTGACCTGGCATTCCCCTGTGGTGAGAAGAGAGACTGTAGCCAGAGCAGACTGAGCTGCTTTCTCCCCCTTCCAAACAATGAATCCAATAAGACAGGACTCCCAGTTTATGTCAATGCATGCTTTGGCCTCACAGACAATAGAAGACACATCAAATGGCAAGAGGAAGACCAGAGACATGATGAACATGCTTTGTGGAATGAAATGCTGATGAAGGAGGTGTTTCCACAAGCATACATCAAGATCATTCAAGATGCCATTAAACTTGCCCAAAAATCTATCCTCCCCGTTTCCTCTGTGTACAATCTGTGGCCAGATCTCACTCAGATACAACACAAAGAAAAATGGCATGCTCTCACTCTGGATGTTTTTCATCACTTATTCAGACAGAACGTGGCCATCCTCTCTCTTGCTAAAGATGAAAGACAGTTTATCTCTCCATCAGAAGCTGTTTTCCCCTGCAATGGCCCAACAAGCACCAACATATTGTCTGCCATTAAAAGGGCTTTAGTGTCATGTGGAGAAAATCTTGTCACTTTACCAGCTAGTGTTGCAAAGGCTATAAATGAGGCCTACCCAAACCCTACTACCCTAAAACATGTGACTCCAGCATTCCTCAGGGCCATTCTCCACAGGACCGGTGTGGATAACATCACTAAAGATGACAAACTCAGTCTTTTGGAGTACATTTTAGGGGATGAACAATATAAAGAACTTGAGGGTCTTCACCTCCTTCCACTCAGTGATGGCTCTTTCAGATATTTCACATACGAAGAGGAAGACACTGCTTTGATTGACAGCCATGAATGTCCAAGGTAGGGTTTCCATACATCTATCAATATTTAAAATAATGTTATATTCATTATGACTAAAGTTGCCATTTTTATGTGTTATTCACATATTGATTGTAACTGAATATTTGGAAGGTTCAGGAATATTTCTATACTGAATGAACTCCTAACAGTTTGACAGAATCCATTGCACTTTTTTATAGAGTCTTGCTGCCATTCTGTAAACCCTTCTTCATCCCACATGATCTGACTCCAGCCTGCAGTGCACATCTGAAAGAACTGGCCAGAAGAAGTAAGTGAAAGTAATTTTAAACAATACAGAGTCATTTGTACACAGCTACACATTTTAGCACACACATTTATTCTTAACTTTAAAAAAAAAAATCTTTTTAATCTGCTCTTCAGATTTCTTCAAGGTCACCAACATTGATGCATCCCATTTGGCTGAATATGCAAGACGATATTTGCCACCAGACTGGAAGCAGACAGGGAAGAACCTTGTTGCATGGGACAACAACAACAGTCAGCATCCACCTTTAGACTGGTTCCAAGAATTCTGGAGGTTTCTCAACAGTCATTTTGATGAGTTAAGTCCTTTCACTGACATACCTCTAATACCAGTTAGTCCTCTGTCTGGCAGTCAGACTGTATCAGTAGCAAAACTACAGCAGAACACAACCCTGATCTTTCAGAAAAGTAAACAGCTGAGTTTGCCAGACCAAATAGCTCAGCTGGTGAACAAAGTTGGTGGCACAGTGGTGAGAGGAAATGAGTGGCTCAAGCATGTAGACCTTGACTCGTATGTGCTGTGCCCATCTCCAAGGAGTGTTTTGAAGGTCCTGATGAATTTAGATTTCCAGCATCTTGTCACAGAACTCAAATCTGCCTCTTACACAGCACGAGAAGAACTGAAAGATTATCTCTCTTATCTGGATTCTCTCTCAAAAACAGAGAAAGATTTTCTCTTGAGGTTGCCTTTGTTTCAAACCATGAAAGGATTCAGTGTTGCAGCTCAATCGAAACAAGCTGTGCTTCTGATCTCAGGCCTAACAGTACCAACAGAGCTCCCTATGCCTGATTCCATAATCCAGTGTTCTACTGAGACTGACCGCAGACTGTTACAGCTGCTCAAAGTTCATCTCTTGGACACCGCCGAAGCAGCCAATGTTCTTGTTGACAGCATAAGGAAAGGCGCTTGCAGCAGTGACAACACTAACAAAACAATGACTTGGATTTTACAGCATGGTAAGGTGCTTTTCTCACAAAACGAATCCCTGAAATGCAGCTGTAAGGACTTGAGCTTCATTGAGGTGAATGGACAGCTGAAAAAGGCATCTGACTTTTTTGATCCAAGAATTCAGACTTTTAAAGTCATCTTTGAGTCAGACTTCTTTCCACCGCCTTCATACACTCATTCACTGCAGATGCTGGAAAGCTTAACAGAAATCGGATTACTGAATAAAGAGATGGATGTCTCACCTGAACATTTGCTACATGCTGCCACGCTGACTGACAAACTGTGTGTGAACTCACAAACTGAGGCTCTGAGAAGAGCTCAGGTTCTGTTGGAAATGTTGGAAAGTAATGATCTACTGACAAAGTTTTCTCACAGACAGCTTCATTGCCTCAAAATGCTAAAATGGATCCCATGTGAACAACCTGGAAGTGAGAAACAATTCAGTGATAAATCTCAGAAGTATTGTTTGTTTTGCCCAAATGAAATAAGACATTCTGTGTATAAGGACATTGTTGGACATGTAATGCCACTAACAGGGAAGCTCAGTGACAGAGTTAGCAACAGACTTGGTCTCAAAGACCTACCACCACCTGAAAAAGTGATTGAAAATCTTTCAGTCTTGAAATCAAAAGCACTGGAAATGGCTAATCCTGACACAGATGTAGACTTCAAAAGACAGCTGCACAGCATTTACAAACACATGCAAGACAATGTCTCTGTATTTGTTACAATGATGGGCAATGAGACATGCTGGCTATGGGCCCAGAACGAGTTTGTTGCACCCCAGGATCTGGTTCTTGAATACCCAAATAATCTAGATCTGAGTTCTTACATTGGGAAGGTGCCAAGTGAATTTTTGCCATACAGAACATTGTTCCAGAGGTTTGGCCTGAGAAAAGTACTTTCCAATGAAGACATTTTGGGCATTCTGTACTCCATCCAGCAAACAATTGAAGCAAGACAACAGCCGATTGCAAGTTCTTCAGAGGTCAAAGTGTCAATAGAAATTCTCAACTGGCTCTGGAAAGAGAAGAAAACAGTTCAGGATGACATCCCAGTGCCAGTCATTGCTGAGGGAGGAAAATTTACCCTTAAACCACGATCAACAGCTCTTTTCTGTGATGTAAGCAAAAATGGACTGAAAGAACTAAACTGCAGAGAAGAGGAAATTTATGTCATACATGAGGAAATCCCAAAAGCAGCGGCTGAATGGCTGGAAATTCGTTTTCTCAGTACCCACATCCTTGATCCAGAGGAGATAGGAATAGAGCAGTGTGGACAATCTGAACCAATAACAATGAGGATAAAAAACATTCTTAAAGAGTACGATGAAGACAGTGACATCTTCAAAGAGCTCATCCAGAATGCAGAGGACGCTGGGGCAGATGTTTGCAAGTTCTTGGTGGATTTCAGAGTACACAGAGATGCCCCCGAAAGCCTGATTGACCCTGACATGGCTCTTTGTCAGGGACCTTGTCTTTGGGCTTTTAATAATGAGCAGTTCACAGCCGAGGATTGGAAAAATATTGTCAGAGTTGGCTCAGCCTCAAAGGAAAACAAAGTGGAAAAAATTGGAAAGTTTGGACTTGGATTCAACACTGTGTATCATGTGACAGATGTCCCCTCCATCCTTAGTGGCAACACTCTCCTCATACTTGATCCAAATGTTACTCATCTCACAAAGCATATCAAACATAAATCAAATCCTGGACTCAAGCTGGATCTCTCTCAACAGCGACTCTTTCATTGTTTTCCTGGTCAGTTTGGATCATATGAAAACATTTTTGACTGTAATTTCACTCGAAAAAGTCCTCCTGAACCCTATCCAGGCACTCTGATCAAATTACCTTTCCGAAGTGAAGAAGAAGTTGTCAAATCAGAAATAAGCACAAATGTGTATCAAAAACCCCATATCCTTGATTTTCAACATCTCTTTTCTAAGAATTCACAAACCCATCTGCTTTTTTTAAAGAACATCATTACATTATCCCTCCAAAATATCCCACACAATGGATCAACTCCACCAACAGAAAACGAAATAGAGACCATCTTCTCTGTGTCCAAAACCACTGTGAGTGCAATGGAGATTCCTGATGACACCAGTGTGTCCAAGCAACGTCATGCTGAGAAATCACTGATGAAAGTTGATGGTAAATGCAAAGGACTAATTGAATCTTGCACAGTCAGAATTATCCAAATATCCAGTCAGCAGTCTAATGAAAATGAAGTTCAGCTCTGGCTCCTGTACAACTGCTTTGGGACAGATGAGTCCTTTAAAATGGCCATTCACAAAAACAAGCAGGCCAGTTTCTCTTTGCCCATTGGAGGGATTGCTGTGCCTTTGCAAAACGATCCAGAAACTGGAAAATTCACCACATTACAAACAGAACTTGTTGGACAGGCCTTTTGCTTCCTTCCTCTTCCCATTCACACGGGTCTTCCTGTCAATGTAAATGGCACATTTGCTGTGACAAGCAACCGAAAAGGTCTGTGGGAAACTGGAGTGAAAAATGACTGGAACAAAGCTCTCCTTCAGGATCCAGTAGTGACAGCATATGTTACTGTACTCAAGGCACTAAAGAAAATGTCAGAAAATAAGCAGCTGGTGAGTTACTGTTATCACACCTTTTGGCCTGATAGAGAGAAAGTGACTGAAACTTTCAAGCCTTTAGTGGATGCACTTTACTCAACCATTGTTGACGACTCTGTTGGTCCAGAGCTCTTTAGTGATGGAGAACAATGGTTCTCAATGAACAATGCCATATTTCTACATGAGAGCATTGAAAATGATGAAAAGATTGGTGACCTTGCAGTGCAAGTTTGTCAGAAATATGCAAAAGGACCCAATCATGTTGTTCCTCTTCCACTTTGGCTGAGAAATAGCTTCAAACAGGCTGGCCTAGAAAAGGTTTTACAAAACAGGACCTGGAACTGGGAGAAGTTCTACAGAGAAGCAGTGTTCAGTAACCTAACTACAATGGACTCGAAGAGTAGAGATACCCTTGTGCTGCATGCTATTGACCTTCATATCAAAGAAATTGACAATCTGCTGCTCTGCTATCCATGCATACCCACAAAGGGTGGACAGCTCCAACATGTCAGGAAACTTGTGAATCCTACAGGGAAAGTGGCCTGTCTTTTTGAACCAAAAGAGGGACGCTTGCTTGATGGATCCGAAAATGACTACAGATCTCCAAAAAGGATTCAGCGTTTGTTGGAACTTGGTATGGCAAATGACCATCTCCCATTGGAAGACATCACAGAGAAAGCAGGCACAATTAATAAAACCTGGAGCATTGACAAAAAGAAAGCATTTGTCCACTTGAAGTGCCTTTTTGAACTGATGAAGAATCACATTTATGATGAAGGCTCTCACCACTGGAAAACACTGAGGACAACTGCATTTTTTCCAGCATATTCACCTGGTGATGCAAAAATGGAAGGAAATGTAACACTTAAAAAGCCCACTGATGTTTTTAGTGACAAATGCTCCCTTCTTGTTAACATGACACAACCAGTGCTGAATAATAGTAATTTGAAAATACACCACAGTGATCCAGTCCTAAAGATCTTGGGCGTGAACAGCACTCCGAAGCCAGAGGTGGTGCTCCAGCAGCTGCATGAAGGAAGCAAACAAGCACACTCCATTGACAGATCCATGCTTTACAAAATAGCATTTGAGTGCTATACGTGTCTGGATCAGTGGATCTGTGACTCTGGAAATACCACTTACATTTCACAACAAGCAAATTCATTTCCATTCATCCTCATTGGTGATACATTTGTGAATGTTGATCGTGTAGCTGAGAACGGGCAATTTGAAGCAAAGCCCTATCTCCATGTACTTCCAGCTGCCTTCACAAGCTTCAGGAACCTCTGGAAATGTATAGGTGTTGAAAAACAATTCACGACCACTCAGTTTCTAACTGTGTTGCAGGAATTAAAAGTTCAACATGGAAACCAGCCCCTAACAGAGAGTGATCTCTTAGTTTGCCTCACAATTTTAATCAAAGGGATATTTGAGGCCAAAGTCAAAATCACAGATGACTGTTTGATACCCAATGAGCATGGAGTTTTGCAGTTTGCTAGTGAGCTATTTTACAATGACAGCCCATGGATGCCACTCACTTCAGGTGTCACATTATGTCACGAGAATATCCCACGAGCTATGGCTCGCCACCTTGGAATCAAAACAACAAGGCATCATACTCTGGAAAACCACATAGTTGATGACATGTCACCATTTGCTTTTGACTTTGAACAGCAGGAACAGCTGACTGTTCGTATTAAAAACATAATTTCAGCCTATCCATCAAAGAAGGATATCCTTAAAGAGCTCATCCAAAATGCTGATGATGCAGAAGCAACAGAAATTCACTTCATCTGGGACAAAAGACAACATGGAAAAGAAAAAACATTTGGGAAGAAATGGAACAATCTCCAGGGTCCAGCACTTTGTGTGTTCAACAACAAAGTGTTTTCTGATGCTGACATTAAGGGAATTCAACAGCTGGGAGAGGGAGGAAAGCACAGCACCCCAGGGAAGATAGGCAAGTACGGAGTTGGATTCAACTCTGTTTACCATCTGACTGACTGCCCTTCGATCCTTACAGGAGATGAAGTACTTTGCATTTCTGACCCCAATCAAAAATACATTGAAAATCATTCAAATAACCAGCGATATGGCATTGGCTATAAACTCGCTGACACTTTCAAAGAAATGTACGTAGATGTCTACAAATCCTTTCTTCCAGACAAATTTTCTCTTAAAGAGGGCACCATGTTCAGATTACCTCTGAGAATGGGTACAAATGCAAATACCTCCAAAATATCACAGCAAGGAGTCACTGACCGCGACATGAAAGAACTGTGCTCTGCCCTGTCTGAAGATCCTGAAGGACTAATTCTCTTTCTGAAAAACATCTGCAAAATCAAAGTCCATGAAATCAGTGACTATTCAGGAGGACTTAAAACCATCTTTGAGGTTGAAAAAAATCTGCCACAGAAAAGTCGGGACGAGAAAGATGCTTTTGTGAAACATCTACAAAATGCACTGCAATCAGACAAAACAGCAACACAAAAGACTTTCTATGAAACTGTGATTTCCACCTCAGATAAAAGACAAAGTAAGTGGATTGTTGCAGAACAATTTGGCTCCTTCAAAGACAGCTACGATTTAAAACTATCAGAAAAACTTCCCCAAGCATCATTAGCTGCACGTGTGAACACAAAGGGATCCAGCATCATGGATTTTAAAGGAGAAGCCTTTTGTTCACTTCCTTTGCCAGGGAAAACTGGACTGCCAGTACATGTCAATGGAAACTTTGAGGTTGATTCTGCCAGGAGAAGCCTTTGGAAAGAAGATGGGAAGAGTAAGAAATCAAACTGGAATGAGATTTTGAAACAGAACGTCATTGCTCCGCTTTATGCAGATCTCCTGCATTACATCAGGCGCAGCATTGCAGTCAAGAAAGTTTCCCTTAAATTTATTGGCTCATGTTTCAGTACAGAATACTTGTGTTTTTGGCCAACTGTGTCCAAGGATGTTTGCCCAGACTGGCATGAAATGATACATGGAGTATACAGATCACTGAAAGAAAAAGGCCTTGATGTAATCCCTGTGATGAAGAGCTCAACACGGAAAATTGCAGATAAAAAAATTAAAGAATACTCATTTGACTGGTGTAATGTCAGTGAAACAGACTCACTTGAGGACCCTTATCTGACAAACCTGACAAACTACAAGCTGATGGCCATCTTGGAAGATCTTGGAATGAAGCTGGTTCCTTATTCCACAAACATGCAGAGGATTTGGAAAAGTTTCAGATCTGCTGGGGTTGAAGTGAAAGAGGTCAGTCCCTCCTCTGTGCAGACTTTTCTACGAGCAAAACCTCTCAATGATCCAACCCAAACAGATGAGGATTTACCTTTACCCATAAGTGCCACTTTGATCAAAGATGAGAAAAGATGTTCAGAGCTCCTGAGTTTTTGTTTAAAAGATTTCTCCTCACAAAAGGTCACACAGAATTTACTCAATGGCCTTCCACTTCTTCTCACAAGAGATAAAGTTTTAAGACTCTTCAACTCCCAAACACCCACGTGGATATCAAGGTATGAAGATCTCTTCTTTGACTGCCAGGCTCAATTTGCAGATTATCAAATCAACATTTGGCACACTGACCTTCTTCAAAGATTAAAACTTGTCAGAAATATGACTTTGCACCACTCAGAGAAATATCTGAAACCATTAATTCAGCATCTTCTTTATGACTGTGACATTGATCCACACAGTGGTTTTCATGTCCCCAATAAGAAAATGTTGGAGTGGCTGAAATCACTTTGGAAGTTCATAACAAGTGAAATTAGACTACCAACATCTAGCGATGACAAGTCAAGTCTGACACTAAGTGATGTGAGGAAACTCTTCAGCGACTGCTACATTTTACCTGTTGTGTGTCCAAGGTTGAACAACAAGCTCTTCCTGCAAACAATGAAACACATGTCAAGTGTTGTGTTTGCCTCACAGAAACACAAAGACATATCAGGCATCCTCTTCAAACTTGGTTTTATGAGGTTTGATCATGTTTTCTTCTCTGAGATGGACCGATGGATATATTCATGTCTACAAGATGAACTTCTTGATGTAGATGATCAAAGCTCAGTGTTGGATCAAGTGTACAAAATTAATCGCTCAGAGTTTTCCCACCTTTCAAATGATAATATGAAAGAGTTTCAGATGTTCCTGCAATCAGGATTATCCAAGTCCAAAGTCAGCAAAGAGTATGTGAGGAAGCTCAAATCCTTACCAATATTTGAAACAACACATGGTGAACGAGTGAGGGTTGATGGACCTAAACAGGTTTACGTTCTCAACAGCTTTTATTCAGTGAAATTTCCAGATTTGTTCAACCTGCCCAACACCGGCAGCATTTTTCTCAAGTTCAACTCTGAGAACCACACACTGTCAGAAACAGTCAACATTCAGGTCCTGGATGATTTGCAGTATTTCATGAAGTTTATACTGCCTGCTGTACACCAACTCACAGAGACACAGATTCTTCACAGCCTCAAGCTGTTGCTCTCACTACATTACTCTTCAGAGGACAAGAAAACTATCATCTCCTCACTGAAGACAGTGAAACTGATTCGTAGTTCCCAAGGTAGACTAGAGCCTGCATCATACTACTTTGATGAGAGTGTGGAGCTGTACAAACGAATGTTGCCCCACGAGAGATTTGTTCCTGAGACATTTTGGACTGAGCTGTGTGAAGGAAATGATTACCGGTACGCACCAGAAAAGGCAAAAGAGCTGGTCAGAGAACTTGGAATGAAGCATGTTGTGTCAAACGATGAAATAATAAATTTCGCGTACCAGCTGGAATCAGAAGCAAAAGGAAAAGGAAAAATTGAAGACCTGAAACTGAAATCATCATTACTTTTCAGGGAAGCCTTGAATAAAGCATGTGATGTCAAAGACAACAACAAAAGTTTGCTGGAAAGCATTGCTGACATCAAATTCATTTTTCCAGTTAATATTCGAAAAGAACTGTCCAACTACCACCAACCATTTGCTGCTGAAGGAACTACTGTTAAAATTAGAGGCTCGTTGATTGAAAAAAATCCAGGACATCAGGATTTGATTTGGACCTCAATGCCAATTATTCACTTACCATTTTATACAGCACAGAAACTTATGCAGATGATGAAAAATGCAGGAGCTCATGAAGAACCACCTCCAAACTGTGTTGCCAGTAACATAAGAAACATCTGTCAGTCACCATGTGAAACTGACCAGCTGATCAAAACACGAGCTAAAGTGTTCAGAAGTTCGTACGCTTACCTGCAAGCAAAAAGATTTGAAGGAAACCAGCTGGCTGGTCTTCCTGTTGTGTTGGTTGAAAAAGACACAAAACTTATGAGGCCTGATGACGTGTGTCTGTCGCTCTCCTATGATCTGGACTTCAGACCATATCTGTACAAGATTACTCCAGAAGATGCAGTGTATGCACCGTTCTTTCAGAAAATTGGTGTGAAGAACGAAGCTACTGCAGAGCAATATTGTAATGTTTTGGCAGCAGTTTACGCTGATTCCTGTGATAAACAGAAACTACATTTGAACCAGCTGATAACTGTGAAACGAGCTGTTGAGCAGTTGTTTAAGTTAATCAGTGCTCAGGGAAACCAGACGCTTCTTGAAAATGTTGAGACTCTGTATCTTCCTGCAGTAGATGGTAAATTATACCCATCATCCACACTCTGCTACAACGACACAGTGTTTGAGACCAAAAGGTTGGAAGAAGCGCTGGAGAACAAGTTCCTGCTGCTTCAGAAACTCAGTGAATGTCATTTGGGCAACGACAAATACAAGCATCATCAGCTGTTGCAACTGCTGCCTCAGAAGTTTCAGCCAAAGATGCTGTCTGAGTTCACAGAGGAAAGAGTTGTGGAATCAGAGATGCAGCTTTGTGAACTTGAGACTGGCTGTAAATTTAGTGGATGGTTTGATAAACATCTCTCCTCAGGAGCCTTTAAATATGGATTAATTTGTCTTATTAGAGAGAATTCTCAAGGCAAAATAACACAAGAGGATGCCACTAAAATGTGTGAGAAGACTTTTGGCAGTATACAAATTATCTGCTGCAAAACATTGAAAACAACACTCTGGCTCGATAAACAGCCCCTTCCCAAAACAGATGAAGAAACAGATGTATCTGTGGAACGAGGGCAACAAGGATGCACCTTTTACTTAAAGCACAATGATGACATGGCTCTCAAGGTAATAAATGAAGTCATCATGACACTGACAAAGGAGATTAATGCTCTTTTAGGGAACAGAATTGCATCGGTTCACCTTCCAGTGCTGGGACAACTCCTCATGTGTGACGATCTGCAAGATGTTCGGAAAACTCTGGCTAAAAATCAGATCCGTGACAGTGCTGAAACTGAAAGTTCCTCTTTTAGTCCAGCAGCCCCTGGGACAGAGGTTCCAGAAGAATGGCATGATTGCTTGGACATGAATGTCCTCAACAACTTTGAGGAGGGGGAATATGTTGGTTACAGCATTGATGACAAGTACATTTATGCAGTTATTGTTGAAGAACTGCCTGGTCACAATGGACGATATTCATGGAGATACAAAATAGATATTGGAGAAGATGAGCCCATTGAAGTCAGCTGTGTTGATCTGTTTCAGTTTAAACGAGAAAAGAAGGTAAAAACAGAAAGGAGGAAATGCATGGAGCCAGGACCACAGAAGAAGACGCTAAAACCAGAAGAAAACACTTGCATGGAGCTGGAACCACTGACAGGAGCTGTGCCACATTCTTCTGAATCATCAACAAATTCTTTACCGGCCTCTGTTGAGGAAGCTAAAAGGGAAATTGATAAATGTTTGACAGAGATCTGGAGGCTTCCTGAGGAGGAGAGGCACAAAGCCATCAAGAGACTGTACCTCAGGTGGCACCCTGACAAAAATCCGGATTGCCAGTCTCTCGCCAATGAGGCATTCAAATATTTACAGAATCAAATTGATGAGCTCAGCAAACCCAAAGCTGCAGGCTCGACCTTTTCAAGCAGAAACACAAATTTCAGAGGCTTCTATGAAGAGTGGAATCAGGAGGCCAGGTATCACAGAAATAGTCGAGAGAGGTTCTCTAGAGGTTATAGAGGTTTCCATTCCTACAACTTCTGGACCCATAATGAAAATGTCCCAAGGCCAGACAGAGAAGAGGCCAGGCGCTGGTGTAGACAGGCTCGCTGCGATCTCAATGCAGCTCACAAAGACACTGGTGGAGGGAGCACAGAGTGGTGTCTGTTTAAGGTCCATCAAGCAGTGGAAAAGTCTCTCATAGCAGCATGCTATAAAAGAAATGGACAACACCCCAACAGCAGCTCAATTTCAGCCACTGCTGCACAAGTTTCCTGCTACAGCCTCCAACTGAGAGATCTGCCTGAGATTGTGAAAAACCTGCAGACACTCGGAGTGGATCCTAAAAAGACTCAATATCCCAACTGCCATCCATATCCTCACATACCGAACGGACGATTCAGATCAGAGAATGAAATGCTGGCACTGAACAAGGCATCAGAGCTCCTTAATAAAATAGAAGCATATGTGAATTAAGGATTTAAGACAAGGTATTGGTCAGTGTAACTGTTTTTCTAAATGTTAAAAGGATGATTCCCACAGTGGAAAACTGAAATATTATTTAGCATCACAACCAAAAAGGAATTTAAGTTGTATTTTTTTTTTTGTTTGAGTAATGATCACTGAATGATGTTAGTATGAAGTATAAACAACAAAGGTTTTTGTGCACTTTCATGAATATTCACCTAGGAAACATGTAATGACTGTATGACTTTGTTTTGCTTTGCTTTCGTTTTGAAGCTGCTCATTTGTGATATTGATATATTATGTGTTTTGTTTTATTTTGAAAATGCGTATATCAAGTATTTTTTGTATGCAACTTAGTTGGGATTTTTGACTACTCTTTGGAGTAGGTCATTGGACTGCTTCATTGTTGTTTGGTAAATACCTGCTGGGAAGCAATATACTTACTGTAATATAACATTTATGAAAAGGCAAATGTGAAGACTACTTACTGATTGAAGCTGCAACTACTGTAGAAGTTCTGTCTAATGTATTTAGAGATTTTCTTACTTATTTTTCTTACATTTTAAACAGTTATTACTATTGACATCCATAACTTTTGGTGACAGAAGACACTCAGCATGTAATTTTGTTATGTTAAGTGCAAATGCAAATGAAATTGGCAGAAATCTGTCCCAACCTATTATTATCATTTAATAAAAGTTTTCTTATGAAAGAAAAGAAATGGCAATGCCTGTCATATTTCTAAAAAGGGGTCAAGGGTTAGCTAATATTACTATAATTAAGTATAATTATATAATAAGTTTAAGATTATTACTTCATTTCATTCCTTGTTCATTTACTGTATATTCAGGAGTTCTTAAAGGAATAAAGATTACCTACTTTACACTAACTGTGTCTGTTTAATGTGATTTCACTTTTTCACTGTATCATTTAATTTTAATGTGTCAGTGGCCAGTGTGACATAAAAACTGTACCCGGTAATACCAGTAAAATCTGACAGGAAAAAATCTCTGAAGTTTGCTGACTTTGACTCTCTCCCTAAACTTCGACCACCATCTATGGCAATGTAGAATTAAGGCTACGTCCAAACGTACACGGGTTTTTTTGAAAATGGAGATTTTCCGTTTTCGTTTTAAAAAATAATCCCGTCCATACGTAAAGGCAGAAATGAAGGAAAACGCTGCTAGGAACATGCCAAAGCAGCGCACACCTTTGATGCTGCGTTTTCTCCGTTTTTCTCATCCACACGTAAACGCAAAAACGGAGTTTTCAAAAATATCCATCCTGGCCAGAGTCTTTAAAAATCTCCGTTTTCAGTGACCGAAAACGCTGTTTACGTGTGGACGAAAGGTGCAAACGCATAGAAAAATCTGCGTTTTCAAAAATACCCGGGTACGTGTGGACGTAGCCTAAGATTGCTCAAATTCAGGATTACTTGAGCTCTGCAATTCATGAGCTGCGGCTGAGATGAACATACAAAAGACATCTATGCTAAGATGAGATCAGCCCTGCACAAGATTAGACAAACCATTGAATCAAAGTGTTTTGAGCAGTTTAAAGACAGTGATGCTCACTTAAAGATTACGTTTACATATACTGAACTCAAAGAAACATAATTAGAGACGGGAATAAGAAACGATTGTACACAATCATTAAATGTACTTAAGTTTCTCAAAAATTGTCTGTGTGAATCTTAATCATCCATATTAGTAAATGGAGTTTGTTGAATTAGAATTCCAAGTGTACCTCCAACCACCTTCAAGCCAACAAGTGGTATAATCAACCCAACTACCTAACATGTCTATATGGTCTCCATGAGAATCTTGTTTTCACAAAGGAAATTCTAATTGGGTGTTAGCAGATAATGAACCTAAATCTAAAAAATGTCATTGGACCCCATTTGGATGTTCAGTTGTCAGTGAAGAGGAGCACGAGTTAAAGTTAAAAGCATTTTTTTTATTCATTGTAAAGTCATGATATGAACATAATGACACCTTAACAACATATCTGGCCAATACATGTTTCCATATATTGTTTGTAAGGAAAAAGTTCACATATATATCAGATTTGGTCCTTGTGTTTTGCCTCCTGTTCTCTCCTCCTTCAACTAATAATTTACACTAAATCTCTACATACAGCAGGGTGGCGCCTGTTTCTGAAGGGATGTGAAGATAGAAAAAAGAAGTAAGGATCTTTACAAAGTTAGTGCGATACAATGGGAGCTCAAGGTGTTACAAGTATATTAGACACTTGCCTTAATGACACATCTAATCCAAGCCTGTAGGGAACTGCAATAGGTACATTCTTCTATTGGTATATTTTGTGTTGAAGAGACTCAACTCATTAACGCAAAGACATGTTTTGGGTTTTGGAGCTTAGGTTCTAGTTGTGAAGGTTGAGGTGGACACATCAGAGTTGTTATAAATGTGATGAATCACGAGCTCTGCAGTTTGTTAATAGCTGATCACGAGGCAACATGAAAACCGGTTTAGCTAGAACACCATGTATTATTACTGAATACCCACCTGGCAACTTTTCTGTTGCCAGGTGGGTATTAACAGAAAGTTCAGCACCTATTTTATCTAGAAGAGAACAAAAATACATCAGAGCTTATGAGAACATCTCTCAGAAAAACTTTGTTTTATTCAAGAGTGATGCAGCTTTTAGGACGGATATACATGATATAGCTAAATCACATCTCCCCTGCTAATGGCCAATTCAGCTTTGTTACTGTATCAAATACATTCGCCATGACATGTAAAATTAGTCAAATGGGGAACAGCCTATGAATTACTGTAAGCTGTACTTCATTTTAAACAATGTGGAGCTTCCACATTCCACGGGAAGGAAGGACACTAGAAGTGGATAAAAATAGATTTTACTTTTACTACTCCTCTTTCTTCCTGAGAAAGTATGCTATTTACCTTGTGCAACACCATATTATCGGAATGAAATAAGCAGCTCCGTTTTCCTGCAAGAAAAAACTTCAGCCCATTTCCTGATGAAAAGCTGCTGAAGTGGAACAATTGTCCACAAGAGCAATATGTGCCCATATTTCCAGTGTCTGTCATAGCCTTTGATAAATGAATGGATTTTCTGTCATCTACATTTGATTCAACATCTCTTGCCTGTAGAAGGTCCATGCAGTAGTACAAGGAGAATGTTGCTTTAGCGACTCATATATTGATTCATATAGTCGTCATTTGTTTTATGAAACACATGTTTACAATGAGTCTTACAAATTTTGTTGTATTATATTCAGTAATAGGGTGGGTATTAACAGAAAGTTCAGCACTTATTTTATCTAGAAGAAAGCATAAATACAGAAGAGCTGATGAGAAAATCTCAGAGAAACATATCATAGACTTTGTTTTACTTGAGAGTGATACAGCTTTTAGGACTGACATAGATGATATAGCTAAATCACATCTCTCCAGCTTATGGACAAATCAGCTTTGTTACTGTATCAAATACAGTCGCCATGACATGTAAAATTAGTCAAATGGGGAATACTTCACTTTAAACAATGTGGAGCGTCCACATTCCACAGGAGGAAAGATACTAGACATGGATAAACATAGATTTTAATTAGTCTTCCTTCGTACTGAGAAAATATGTTACTTACCTTGTGCAACACCATATTATCGGAATGAAATAATCAGCTCCGTTTTCCTGTAAGAAAAAACTGCAGACCATTTCCTGATGAAGAGCTGCTGAAGTGGAACGATTGTCCACAAGAGCAATATGTGCCCATAGAGTCATGGGGATATTGGCACAATAGTTCTTTATTGTTTTAACTACTATTCTGCAGTCTCATAACAAATATAAACAACGAGAGTAGATATACTAAACCTGTATTCATTAATTATTACATCATGCTGCCGTATTTATTCGTGACTGTGCTATACACTGCAAACAAACCTGTGACAAGTGCCATAATTTGGTTACAAGAAACGTTGAAGTTCCATAATTCCATAGCTTTGCCTAATAACCAGTGTTGGGGAGTAACATTTATATTTAGAATACAAAATATGAGTAACTGTATTCCGTTACAGTTACCGTTTAAAAAGGTGGTATTCAGAATACAGTTACTTTGTTGAAATAAATGGATTACACTGCGGTACTTTCCTGTTTAATTTTGTCGCGGGTCAGGACTGTTTGGGTTTTGTTTGACAGCTACGTTCTTTCGTTCCAGGCGGCAGCGTTACGGTTGCCATGGTTACAGGGCGACGCTCTCTCTCTCTTTCTGCGACTGTGTGTTTCCTGGGTGAGAGAGCGCCTTTTCGTTGTTGTTGTTGTGCTAAGCTAACAGGCAGAATGCTACAAGCATAGCTCTAAAGAATGTAGCATCATGGGCAGTATAGTCCGTGTTGCAGGGAGAATGCACTGCCATACACGTTATGTGTCTGTGAGCGCGAGGAGGGAGAAAAAGGCGAGTGGAAAGGTACGAGTTGTCGTCGAGGAAAAACGGGAGCTGGAAACATGTAAATATAATAATAACCACTGCAGCCAAGAAGAGTGCCTGACGAGCCCAGTTGTAAGTAAGCTATTAAGACTCGACTGTACACCGTGTTCGTGTTTTCCTCCGAAAACAATAAGTTCCGTTGGAGCAGTCTTTCAACGCCTCTCTCTGTCTCTCGCAAGAAAAATTGACCCACACAACAAAGTAAAGCTATTTTTCGGCTATGAGCCGACAGGGACCCCGCCGTATTAGTCAGAGGTCCCTTTACTACAGTTCGGAGTCGCGGACCTTCAGTAATAGTAATAAATCACACAGCAATAGTACATTCACGTTGTTGTAAAAAGCACGATAATATATTAAGTAATCCAAAGTATTCAGAATACGTTACTCTCATTGAGTAACGTAACGGAATACGTTACAGAATACATTTTGGGGCATGTATTCTGTATTCTGTAACGGAATACATTTTAAAAGTAACCTTCCCAACACTGCTAATAACAAATGCATGAATGTTTTTTTAAAATGTTTTGTTTATTTTTTTTTTTTGCACTTTATATCAGTTGCAAGAAAGTAGTAATGTAAGTACGTAAGTAATGTGGGTTCTACAGCTTTAAGCAGCTGCAATCACTTTCTGGCAGACAATCACTTTTCGGCACAACACCGGCAATGACTTTGCAGACATCCTGGAGTCAATCGACAAGCGATTGTCCAGTTTTGATGCGAGGATGTCCCTGGTGGAGATTTCACACCGGGAATTTAAATCTCTGAGAGAATCCCTGGAGACTGCTGAAAACGCCACGCTACGGGAGTCGGTCAGATCTTTTACCAAAAATGTGACCCAGCTAAACATAGAAGAAGAAAAAAAGAGAGACTGTTATCATCTACAAGCCCGTAGCATGAGAGATAACCTTGTGCTCTCTTGTATTCCAGAATCTGCTGGAGAGGACACGGAAATAGCGGTGGAAAAGCTTCATTAAAAACACCTGAAGCTGCCTGAGGACACCATGAAGAACATCGCGTTTGAAAGAGTGCATCGTATCAGGGCCATGAGGTTGGCGACTGGGAGACCACGTCCAATTGCGACCAAATTCGGCCACTTCAAACATTCGGCCACTTTTCTTTTTTCTTTTTCTTTTTGTCGCATACCATTCTCGTTGGTTTTTTTCTTTCTCTTTTCTTTCACTGTGGATACTTTGAAAGGGAAGTTTCAGTTCCCAACCAGCTACAGCGCAAGTTATTTGCGCCCCAATCATGAATATACCACATGTGAGTACACATTTGATATATTCTAATATTTGGTAAGTCTAGACCCCTTACTGAACCTGGGAGTGTAGCCATCTTAAGTTTTGGCCTACGTTTGCACCATATAAAAAAGCTTAGCCAGGCATTCAGACCCTTCATTACCCTATTTGAAAATATAACCGGAATCATTTGGACAGGATATAACAGTCGAGGCAAAATATTGACCCGAGTGTAGTTTTATATAATGCAGCAGGAAGTTTTTTAAGCCATATGAAAAGAAACAATCTCCATATATTGACAACATAATGAGAGTATAAAAAAACTATTTAAAAAAAGATGAAGCATTTTATAAAGTAGTTGTTATAATGAGTTTTTACAGACCATTATAACAACTTTTAAAATGTGTTCACCATCTGGGTATCGATGTAGAATATTTTTCAGGTAGTCATGAAGGGTGGCACCGTTGCTCCAAAAAAAACAACTAAACAAAACAGCAAGATTAAACAGAAAAAAATTAAACTGGGGTTAAAATTCATATATACACGAGGTAAGTGCTGATGAAGTGATGATGGCAAGGATAAGGTCAACAAAAATGTATTTGATTTTCATGCTTAGCTATAAAGGGTTTTGGGGTTTTTTGAGATTTTTTTATATTTAAATGAGCTCATACATCGTCATAAAATTAAATGACTTCATTCCGAGATGTAATATTCACAAGTATATTGTACACAAGAAAAATCAATGACGTAATTTCGATGATAGATGATGACTGGTATAAATGTGTATTTCAAATTTTGCAGTGCTGGTTGAAAAATAGGTATCTGGTTACAAAAAGCTGAATTTATGTATGTATATATTTGTCAAAAACTAATCACAAAACAAAAGCTTCTACATAGCTCACTTGCAAATCTTCTTTCCTGCTCTGTTAGTATTGAAAAATAATTACTATTATTATTCATTATTATTAATATCCATCCCTACTCAAGACATAGGAAGAACAGGAATGTGTCATGTGAAGGCTCTGTGCAGGCAGGAAAAGGACCCAAAGTGCAGACTCCGGAGACAAACGTGAACTCAAACAGAACAAAATTAAGAATTCCAATAACTTACACGGGCATACAGAACACACAGCATATATGATGGTAGATCGTGACACGGACACAGAGAAACACAGGGCTTAAATACACAGATCGCTGGATTGGGACACAACCCATATATACATAGCACATGATGAGGCTAAGGGAGAACAGGTGGGAAACATGGCAGGAACAAATCAAGGTTAACTAGAAAAAGGGAGTTAAAGTGAAAATGACATACAAAAGGCATGAGACTTAGCAAAAATAAAATAAAGTAACAAAATCACAAAAAGGGATGGAAACTGGACAAGGAAAGGGGAACACAGGGGAAGGCTGATACCTGAAATAAGGGAATAAATACAAAGCAACAAAGGTCAAGAACATAACCTAAATATTCTAGACAGAGAATGTCAAACAGAATTTGAAAGCCCAAAACTGAAAACACTGGGTGAAGACCCAGGATCATGACAACTTCTGTTGTCATATTGTGCATATTAACAACAGAAGTACAAGGGAAATGACTTGATTTCGGAGTAAGCTTTAATTGGTCATTTGAGGAAGAGCAGTTGTTTATACTTTAATGTCAGCTTTTCAGACCATCCACCTCACACCTGAAAGTCTGTTTGTAATGGAGTTTAAATGCTGTTGTTTTCTTTTGAAGGCTTTGGGAGTTTGAATTAGAGGATTTTGAGGAAGAAGAAGCCAAACCTTTTCTGAAACTGGTAAGACTTTAAAACTCACAAGAATTATAATTTGGAGGGGTTTTTTTTTTCATTATGTTCACATAACCTCTAAACAAAACTGCACTGTATATGTGTTTTCTGTTTTAAGTGTGGGCAGTGAATGTAATTAATAAAATGAGGGACAGAGTTCCCAAATCCTCCTTAAATTTCTAGAGGCCATACTTCCTTTCAGTAAGTCACATCTGACATTCACAGGAGTCTTTACTAAAATATTCAACCTGTCCTTAACACAGGCCACCGTTCCACCCTGCCAGAAGTCCTCTACCATCATCCACATTCCAAAGAAAACTACCATCCAGTGCCTAAACGATTTCCGGCCAGAGGCTCTTACTCCAGTCATCTTGAAGCGTCTCGAGAAACTGGTCAGAACTCAGATCATTCGAGGACTCCCAGCCACATTCGATTCCCACCAATTTGCATACATGAAGAACAGATCAACAGAAGATGCCATAGCCACAGCCTGACAACCCTAATTCATTTAGAACAAAAGGACAGTGACGTCAGGCTTCTTTTTATTGATTTCAGCTCGGCTTTTAACACCATAATCCCTGCCAGGCTGGTAACCGAATTGAACGACCTCTGCCTCCCTCTGGATCAAGGACTTTCTCAGTGACCGCATATAGAGAGTCCAAGTAGGGCCTCGCCCATCCTCAGCACTCAGCCTCAAGACCGGCTCCCCTTCAGGGATGTGTGCAAAGTCCTCTGCTGTACACCCTATATACTGCAACACCATCCACCTGTACAACACTATTGTGAAGTTTCTGGATGACACAACTGTAATTGGGCTTATCACGGCGGGAAATAAGTCTGCATACAGGGACGAAGTGGAAAAACTGTCATCATGGTGCAGCCACAAAAAACAAAGAAATAATTGTTGACCTCAGAAGGAACAAATCTGACCCTCAGCCCATACACATAAATGGGGACTGTGTGGAGAGGGACTCTGCCTTCAAGTTCCTGGGCCTGAACCTGGGTGATGACCTAACCTGGAAAACAAAATATGTCAGCTGCCACCTTTTGAAATGGCTCCGCAGCAACAATTGTTTTCATTGGAGCTCTGTGATGAGGTGTGGGATTCCGTCTGGCATCACATGGAGTGCATTGTGTGCACCATATTCTGTTGTCACGTGACATGAATGGCCAGTAATATAGCTGCTGAGCACGTTTCAGGACCTTATCTGCTGATAGGTGACCGGACACTGGGTTGCCATGCAGCAGCTGTAGGACAGTGTCTTTTAAAGATTCAGGAACAACCAACTGATGCAACACTGACTTTTGGGACGGGTTGAAAGCTTTACGACAGAGTAAGCCATTGTGAAAGGTAAGTCTAGAGTACTCATGCCATAGCACTTTTTCCTGAGGTGGGCATTTTTTCATACGCCAGTAGGGTGGTTTCTGACCCTTAGCTTTCCAGCCAATGACTTCTGACAGTACAGGATCTTTTTGTTGTTCACTTTTGAGATCATCTTCAGGCAGCTCAAGCACAAATGTGGATGAAACAGATAGCGCTGCACACTGCAGTCGTGGATCAGGAAGGTCATTGCATGGAATGTGTTTTTGGTCAGTACTGCAGGGACTATGGTTGGGCGGGCCTGCAGGACCCACGCACCTCTCTTCAGGTTTCAAGGTAGCAGAAGCAGTGCAGACTGTGTCCTGCTCTACGGTTTCACCAGTGACAGGGCGACGTGACAGTGCGTCCGCATTGAGGTGGCGGTGGCCATCTTTATGAATCACAGTCCACTCAAAAGGATCAAGTTCAAGAGCCCAGCGAGCACGGCGACCAGTTCTATCACTGTCAATGGGTATTTTCCGAAGACCCAGGAGGGGCTTGTGATCCGTGACAATAACAAATGGCTGCTTGTAGAGGTAGTGCCGAAAATGTCTAACTGCCCAAACAATGGCCCAGAGTTCTCGATCATAAGTCGACCACTTTCTTTCTGCCTTTGTAAGCGCATGGCTAGCATAGGCAATGACTTTCTCTTGCTGTCCCTGTTTTTGAGCTAGTACACTGCCAATAGCTGTGCTAGAAGCATCAGTATACAGAGAAAATGGCAATGTGAAGTCAGGGAATGAAACCACTGGAGGGTTTGAGAGGGCATGTTTCAGATACATGAATGCATCCTGGCACTGAGAAGTCCATTGAAAAGTTGCATGCTTCTCAGTGAGAGCATGTAGGGGGACACTGTGGTGCGCAAAGTTTTGAATAAACTTGCGATAATATGAACAAAGTCCAAGGAATGACCTTACTTCTGTCGCTGTTTGTGGAATAGGCCAGGCTTGCACACTGTTCACATTTCTGGGGTCAGGCTGGATGCCATGTTTTGATACAATGTGGCCCAGAAATTGTACCTGATCTTTGGCAAAACAGCATTTTGAGGGGTTTAGCTTCAAGCCACTTGCCTGGAATCTGCCGAAAATTTCTTCCAGATGCTGGAGATGTTCTGCGAAAGAGCGGCTGTAAATGAGGACATCATCCAAATACACTAAGCAGGTTTTCCAGGGAAGGCCACGAAGTACCATCTCCATTAACCGCTGACATGTGGCTGGAGCGTTTGTGAGTCCCATGGGCATAACAGTGAAGTGGTAAAGTCCACTGCCGGTTGTGAAAGCAGTTTTCTCACGATCCTTCTCTTCCAGTTCAACCTGCCAATAGCCATGTTGAAGGTCCATTGTGGAGAACCAGGCAGAACCTGACAGCGCATCCAGTGCATCATCAACCCTTGGAAGAGGATGAGAGTCTTTGATTGTCACTGCATTGAGTTTCCTATAGTCGAGACAGAAACGCCACGTACCATTTTTCTTTCGCACCAGAACAACTGGGGCGGCCCATGGGCTGTAGCTTTCTTCGATGACACCTGCCTTTAAAAGGTTGTCAACTTGAGTCTGTATTTCAGCTCTCTGTTCAGGTGTCACTCTATAGGCTCTTTGTTTAATCGGTGTAGCATCACCTGTGTGAATATGATGCTTAATTATGCCTGTGTGACCTCTGTCCTCTGAGTGCTTACTGAAGATTCCTGAATACTTCTGGAGAAGTGATTTCAGGGACTGAACCTGGGAGTGTGACAAGTTTGTTTCATCTATTTCTACCGGCAGAGTCGAATCATACACAGGTGAAGTAGCACAACATGTCTGCTCCAGTGGAATGATATCAACAGATGAGCCTGAATGAAACTCACCAAGATGCTGTCCAGGGTACAGTTCGATTTCATCACTGGAGGGATTAAGCATTCGAACCACTGTAGTACCATTCTGAACTTCACTGAGAGTGTGAGCCACAACAATGTCACATGTTGGATTAGGGATCAAGACACCATAGTAGTCTGTTGGAACAGGAGAAGCCGGTGTGGCTGCTGACACACAGGCTGTGATCAGAGTTTCGCTCATAGCTGGAATTTTGGTTGGCGCTAACACGGAAACATTACAGCAGGCAGCCACCTCATGTCCTTTGGGCAACAGGGGAATTTTCATGTCCCACAGTTGCAGCACTTTGTTTTTGAGGTCGAGAAGAGCATGGTGCCTCTGCAGAAAATCCCAACCCAGAATGACTGGCTGGTAAGCACCTCTGAGGACTTCAAAGTCCTGCTGCCATACCTGAGTCCCAAGCCTAATACCAACGGTTAACTTGCCTAAGATTTCCAGACGTTCTCCATTGACCGAACGAGCTGGCACAGAGGATGCTACTGTAACCACGGTAACTTCTGACCCCACTTCCGCCAGTCCCTTTATTGTGGCGGGAATGAATCCTGTATAAGTTCCGGGTCAATCAGCTGCATGTCCCTGCTCCTCTGGCTGCTGTTGTCCCTGTGGTTGGCGTACTTGTCAGATATCGACAAATTTTGCACTACAGGCCAGTTGACAGCGTGCAATAACCCGGCCGATTCATTCATCTTTACACTACCTCACACTCGACTCAACGGTGAGTTATTTGTTTGTTTTGTTTTGTCACAATTAATGTACATGCGGAGCCGCGATCGCACATCCTACAATGCCGGTAAGCTAATGCTAGGCTAGCGACAGTAAGTGCAATTACTAGTGTCATCTATTGAATATTGTTGTTTTTGTTTATTCCATTAATTTTTATTAATATTTATTAGCTTTAACGCTGATATACTTTGATGGGACCCATGAGAATGTCTTTCTAGAATAGTATTTAGAATGACATTCATTATAAGAGATGATGGTTTATTGATTGTTGTATGAAACGTGGCATTGATCACTTGACTTTGTTATTTATGGATTTATGTATTTATTTTGTCACAGCAGTAGAATGCTGTTTCATTTTCTTCTGTGAATCATAATTTCTGTTTTTTGACCTTGTTTAGGTCAGGTTTTTTTTTTGTTCTCCCGCGATCTGCCCTGATCAGCGCGAGATGGCGAGCCACCCGACCACCGCTACGTTGCGGTAGGAATTGTGAACCTATGGACTGAATCACAAATTGTTGACAATGACCTATCACAGGTCCATGGAACTAAACTAAATCACATACTGGACTACACCTCATCCCACCTCCTTTTGGAACCTACTAAGCTGTGTTGTATTGTCAACATTATTTTTGTTTGTGATATATATGCATATGTTTTTATTTCTTTTGTACATCCGTCTATACACTTCTCATAACAAACATAATATATATATATTTGAGCTCTACTTTTGTTTCCTGTGTTTTATTCACACCCTCAGGCTCCATAGTCGAATCTTATTCTGATAGCTCATTGTCTATGAGGCTGCAGTCAGGCGCCCTGGTCCTTTAACCGCGTTACACTACCATAGCCCGTTTTTTCAAAGCTGGATGAGCGTTTCGAAAATCTTCACTCACAAGGGAGACAAAGGAACCAGAGTCAATTAGAGCACACACTTCAATGCCCTCGACAATAGCCAAGACGTTAGAGGAGACTGATCCATCAGATTCTGAGGGGAACTGGGGGATGTGGTTTTGGGGCCCTGATACTGTAGCTGATGTTTGCCCCTCAACAGCAGCTAATGAAAGTTTCCCTGTGGGCCGGAGGTGAAATGTGCAGGCCTTTCCGGGGACTGGAAACGAACACCGGTCCTACTGTAGGACGCAGCATCTCTAACTCTACGTGGAGCAGGACTGGGACTGCGTCGGTATCTGTTATTGTCAGGGTAATTGTACCTGGAATACTGGGGGGGCTGTTGGGAAGGATATGTGTGTTGATCGTGTTTCTCACATTTGTCCCACTCATTGAACCTCTGGGAAACAGGGGAAGAAGGACGTTCACGGTGAGACTCTGGATCACGATGATAACGCCTCTCAGGCGAGCAATAGTCTCTGGAATGTTGTCTGGCATGATAAGGCGACGGGGACGCACTGCCGGTGCTGTACTGAACATTGGAAGAGGAGGATCTATCACGACTGGAGTCCAAACGTTGGGCAAGGTAACTCTGTTTCTCCCGTAACTGCTGTACTTCATGTTTCAGGCTGGTTACAGTAAGCGTGAGCTCCTCAACCGCTTGAAGAAGTTTAGCATCAGTAGGCTGAGGACGTATCATAGCAACCTGTTCTGAAGATGGAATATGAGAGGATCCTGCAGCTGTAAGTTGCAATGCTGCCCGTGCTCTCTCACAACGGCTGGCAATGCGCAGGGCTCCGTCGAGATCCTCTGCACCCATCTCATGAATCTTAGATTGCAACGTGGGGTCCAACCCAGCAACAAAACGGCGAAATTTTTCACCTTCCAAGGCATTGTAGTCATAGTTAGGGAAAGCTTCAAGCACAAGACGGGTAATATCCGCGCTGTACACATCTAAACTTTCACCTGGTTTCCGGGGGCGAGTATTCACATGTGTCCGGAAGAATGGCAGAGAATATTTTGGACCGAAAACCTCTTTCAGCTTATCCTTCACTAGATCATAGTCTTTCTGGGCTGATGAAGGCAAACTGTCCCAGTACAAAAATGCAGCATCTGCTAGACGAGTAGGCAGAACAGAGGACATCACAGTTGGCAAATCTACCTCAGGTGGAGTCATAGCTTGCACTGCCACTTCAAAGCGACGAGACCAACTAGTAAAAGATTCAGTCCCATCTCCTTTAAAAACAGGTGGAAGATCTATTGTCAGGGCACTGGAAACGGTATGGTGGGCGGGAGCAGCAACAGTCCGCATTGCATCCACTGACCTCGAATGTGGCACAGGAGAAGAGCGCAGCTCATGCACAGATTCACTCTCGTCAGCCGACATGTTCCCAACAAATATCCAGCTCAAAAAAAAAAATCACAAAAACAGAGAGAAAAGCTGCAACAATCCTTCCTATCTCCAAAAATTATTACTATTATTATTTTCAGTTCATCAGCTGTTCACAGAGAGGGATAAATCCCAGCGGGGAAAAAAAACGATCTTATCCGCAGCTTGGGAGTAAAACTCACCAAATACACAGATCCATCAAGAAAATAAATCCCACCGCTGCCACCAGATGTAACGTGAGGGTTCACTAGATGGTTGGGAATCTCTCTGAATAATTAGGAACAGCAAGACGGAGACGGATAACTTTTTAGCAGCCTCTTTACTTTTAGCACCCTGCAACAACAACCCACACTTCCTGTGTGCCGCCCTCATGAATACTTCACTGGCCTCTCAGAAGCCAGGAAATCTTATACTCAGATCAAAACAGGGAAAACAACCAGGTAGATATAACACATACTTATTACTGGTTTGAACATGCATGTCTAAACATTCAAACATGTAAACATGTAAATATCAAAACACGTAACCACCAAATAGCTACATAACTAGCTTTATAACCTTTGTAAACACCTCTTTGTATATCAAAATAGATTTAAATTTACTTCTACACTTTACAATACTATAATACTGTAAAACCAGATGCGATCATGGAAACACGTCGCTCTCCAGTGAATTTACACTCGGTTTACACTTTGTAGCGAAGCTATCACGAATGAGTTCATTTGCAAAATCAATGTCAATCTAACCAATAAGTAGAGTAACTTTGGAGAAGATGTCTTATTCACAGCAAAAGTTATGGAGGGATACAGATTTTATCAGGCTGTGTGGCATCAGCTGCCAAAATGTGTGCCCCCCCCCCATCTGTAATCCATATTGCCTTTGCCATCACAAAGGGTATATTTGCCAAATAAGTCACAGTATAACCAATAAGTACAGTAACTTTGGAGAAGATGTCTTATTCACAGCAAAAGTAATGGAGGGATACAAAATTCATCAGGCTGTATGGCATCAGCAGCCAAAATGTGTGCACCCCCCCCCCCCCCCCCCCCAATCTATGATGATGCACATTGGCAGAGTTTTTCTTTGTAAATAAATAAAATTTAAAACAACATTTAAATATATATATTCATCGTCTTTGTAAGTAACAGGGCTTTTCAAAATTTGGCAAGTTAGTTTTGGCCAACCTTTCGTAGGCCTACTCGACTCCGACATTGTCAAATTTTTCCAAAACTCCGGTCACGTGGGTTTTCCTAATCAATTATGCAAATTAGCTCACATTGTGCGCACGAACCGAAAACCAGAGTGCCTCTGAGCTAACTAGAAGATTTTTTTACAATTTGTTTTCGAAAATAACAAACACCACAAGAGGATGGAACCAGACGAGTACAAGATTTTGGTTGCATATAAACTGAAAGGCGAGTATCCAGCGCTTTTTACGAAGAAAGAGAAATTTCTTCTCCGACGAAAAGCTGCTATTTACGACATTGAAGGTAATAACTGCAACTTTGTAGCGTTTATAAATGTCATCAATACATATATATTAACACATATACAATGGCATAATGTGTAGTCTTAATTTGCACTAACCGATTTAATTAGCTTGACCTTTCTTTGACCTAGTTAACCCCCGTTAATAGGCACATGTGCGTTTATTAAAGTAAAAGTTTTAAGGTTTGCTATTAAGTAGACAGAGTTAACTAAGAACTGTTTTTGTCCTTTTATAGCTTAACTACAATATATTACGTCGTAATTACTTTTGGAGTGGTCTGTGCCACGCCCTTTTACGCAGGTGTACCCACTGTTATGTCTTTATGTCTTTAAATTACATATGTGGAAAATTACTGACAGCAGGAAATTTGGAATTAAACTACTTCGAATTGATATTTGTATTAAAAATAAATCCATGATATCTGAAGGCCATTAGTCATAATGACTTTACACACCCATCACTTTTTTTAGTATCAGTAATACAGTCTTGTGTGTGGCATAATCTTTTTGGTTTCTGAAGTAGTCATACTGTCATAAATATAGAGAACCAGTCCAATTGTCACCCCCAAATTATATCACATACATAATTGATTCATTACATTCAAGATGTATTGTCATGACTTTTACCACATATAGACCTGTCGTGGTTTAAACAGCTATAATAAACTTTTCTATTTTCTTGTTTATGTTTAGGGGAGCAGCTGTTTTACTGGCGCTACAAAGGCACAGACAAAACCATAAAGACAACGGTAGTCTGTGGGGCTGATGAGGCAAACACAATTTTTTCAGATTTTCATGCCAGTCCTACTGGGGCCCATTGCGGGCAAACAAAAACAAGAGAAGCCATTTCAAAGCGGTTCTACTGGCCAGGGATGTCAGTGGACATCAATAATTGGGTGGGTACTCCAAAACAAACTCTATGTAATTCGACTACAGCTAAATTATTTTAAGAGGAACACAGCAATGTTTCTGTATCTCTCAAAATAAGTTATGTAAACCTTGATCATCAACTCTTGTGTTTGTTATTGAATTGCTTTTATTTTTGATTAGGTTTCCCAGTGCGCACTTTGCCAGGCAAGTGCTGCAACAATTAAAAAACCAGCAGAATACATTCCGATAAAGGTTAGTCATCGACCATAGCAAATAATCACATTTAATCACACAATGTTTTCATTGCTTAGAAACCTACTGATTATATACTTGAAAAAATTATAACAGTAGACTAGCATTCCGTTTAATTTCAGTATTATTAACTTAACTATGATTTTCTTTTTAAGGTCTCTCAGCCATTTGAACTGGTTGGGATGGACCTCATTGGAAAACTTACTGAAACCAACAATGGACATCAATACATATGTGTTTTTATTGATTATTTTACAAAATAGCCACAAGCATACCCTTTAAAGTCAAAATCAGCCGGGGAAGTGACAAACTGTCTCATAAAATTCGTCCACCAGTTCGAAGCCCCGAAAAGGATTCTTACTGACCAAGGCAAAGAATTTGTCAATTCTGTAAGTACTTTAGTCTTTGGCAAAAATATGTGAACTCATATTTGAATAATTTTTTGAAAATGGTTAATTTTCTGGTCTTTATAAATCTGTTGTTGAGATATTAGTATGACAGCTGTTTATTTAAATTCTTATTGTAATGTGCTTATAGCCAGTGTATACAACTTTCTTTTGCAGCTCAACAAAAGGGTTTGTGGATTGTTAAAAATTAAAAGAAGCCTGTGCTCCCCCTATCACCCTCAAACGAATGGGCTGGTGGAGAAAATGAATGGCACCATCCAGAGGTAAATTCTTGGAGTACATGTTATACATTTATGGGGGTTCCCTTCAAACAAAACATTAATGCATGACATTAAACTATTAAAAAATGTAAATGATCTTTCATATGAATGTCTTCTATGTGCTTTCATTGTCAGAGCCCTGTGTAAAGTCGTTGGCGACCAACCAGAAATGTGGGATGAGTATCTGGACGCTGTAATGTTTGAACTCAGAACTAAAAAACAAGTGACCACCAAATACTCGCCTTATTACCTAATGTTTGGCAGAGAGGCTCGCTATCCTTGCGAAATCCCAGAAGAGTTCATGGTATGTCTTTTTGTCTGTGACAAACTACACGGAAATCCCACACAACGAAACTTTTTTAGTTTTTGAGGTGCAGGCAGATCAGTTTCAATGGATGCTATGTCACCGCCATAAAAGCAGTACACCACTGAATATATCTATGGATTGTTCCACCCCTCAATAACAGTTTTCTTCATGTCCAATCAATCCCAGGATACACTGAAGCTTTGCCAGAAATACATTGTGTCTTAAAACCTTACCAAAGACACTTAATGTAAATTTTCACTGTATTTCTCAGTTCTTTTATGTATTATCTGTGTATCTTACACAAATTATAGTAATGATAGACATGTCTTTTGATTCAAAGGTTGATGAGAGTGTGGAAGACATTGTGGGGCAGGAGGAGGTGTCGGAAGACATTCAAAAGCATCAAAAACTGTTGGAACTGGTGAAGGACAATGTGGTCAAAGCTCAGGAAAAAACAAAGGGCAAAATAAAAATGATGAAGAGAGATGTCGTCTTCAAAGTTGGTGACAAAGTTTTAAGAGCTAACATAAGAAGCCAGCAGAGGAAAGGGGGTAAACTTGAAGCAAACTTTTTAGGCCCTTACATTATTACAGCAATCCAAGGTAAAAGTGCAGATCTTCAGGATTCCAATGGGACAATCATTCCAAAAGTAAATATTGACCAACTAAAGTTAAGCAAAGACAGCATGCCAAGAGTGCCACACCGAGGTTTAAAGAAAACAGCAGCCACATTACTAACAGCACAACCAGGTCCAGCAGCACCAGCATCTGCTCTAGCTTCACAGGCTACAGCAGCACCAGTGGCGGTAGCACCACCACCTCCTCCTAGAGCTACACAGGCTACAGCACCAATGGCATCACTTACATCACTACCAGTTCAAACACAACATCCATCTCCAGTTCCACAAGGTATACCAATAACGGTATCAGAACCAGAGTCAGGAGCAACAGCACAGAAAGAGAACGAACCACCAGAACCAGCCACAAGTGCTACAGCACCAGAACACGCTACAGCTCTACAAACCGAATCCAAAACAGCAGCCGACCCAGCCTCAAAGACCACAACAGCAGACCCGACCACAACAGCAGACCCAGCCTCACAGACCACAACAGCAGCAGACCCGACCACAACAGCAGACCCAGCCTCACAAACCACAACGGCAGACCCGACCACAACAGCAGACCTAGCCTCACAGACCACAACAGCAGCAGACCCAGCCTCACAAACCACAACAGCAGCAGACCCAGCCTCACAAACCACAACGGCAGACCCGACCACAACAGCAGACCTAGCCTCACAAACCACAACAGCAGACCCGACCACAACAGCAGACCCAGCCTCACAGACCACAACAGCAGACCCGACCAGAACAGCAGACCCAGCCTCACAGACCACAATAGCAGCAGACCCGACCACAACAGCAGACCCAGCCTCACAAACCACAACGGCAGACCCGACCACAACAGCAGACCCAGCCTCACAAACCACAACGGCAGACCCGACCACAACAGCAGACCCAGCCTCACAGACCACAACAGCAGCAGACCCGACCACAACAGCAGACCCAGCCTCACAGACCACAACAGCAGCAGACCCAGCCTCACAAACCACAACGGCAGACCCGACCACAACAGCAGACCTAGCCTCACAAACCACAACAGCAGACCCGACCACAACAGCAGACCTAGCCTCACAGACCACAACAGCAGCAGACCCGACCACAACAGCAGACCCAGCCTCACAGACCACAACAGCAGCAGACCCAGCCTCACAAACCACAACGGCAGACCCGACCACAACAGCAGACCTATCCTCACAAACCACAACAGCAGACCCGACCACAACAGCAGACCCAGCCTCACAGACCACAACAGCAGACCCGACCAGAACAGCAGACCCAGCCTCACAGACCACAATAGCAGCAGACCCGACCACAACAGCAGACCCAGCCTCACAAACCACAACGGCAGACCCGACCACAACAGCAGACCCAGCCTCACAAACCACAACGGCAGACCCGACCACAACAGCAGACCCAGCCTCACAGACCACAACAGCAGCAGACCCGACCACAACAGCAGACCCAGCCTCACAGACCACAACAGCAGCAGACCCAGCCTCACAAACCACAACGGCAGACCCGACCACAACAGCAGACCTAGCCTCACAAACCACAACAGCAGACCCAGCCTCACAAACCACAACGGCAGACCCGACCACAACAGCAGACCCAGCCTCACAGGCCACAGCTCCAAATGCTACAACCACACAAGCCTCAGCTCCACAGATTACAGCCCAGCAATCTACAGCACAAACCATAGAACCAACAGTTGCAGAGAAATGTAAATAAATATAATATTTTTTTTATTTTTTAAAAAAGGACTTTTGTTCCTATGACAGTGTTTGTTTCAGTACTCTGTAGATCATGGCATAGGAAATTTTACACCTTTAAAAAGATTTTGTTAGGTATATTTCCTAACAGAATATTTAAATTTAACAATATGTTAATTCTTTAAAAAAACATTCATGGGGCAAAACATTATAGAAAACTTGTAAAAGAATGTAAGCCACGTGTAAAATTACACAAATGAAAAAGGGAGTCCTTCAAAACTGTGAATCTTTCTTTTGTTGTTGTGTAACCCAGAATGTTCATGATTGATATTGTATATCTGATGTACACTAAGAGTGAAAAGTTTGGACACACCTTCATTTTAATGTTGCTTCTTAATTTCCTTGTCTATTTTGTAGATTAATTGTTGATTAGAACTCGAGGCATCAAAAATATGAATGGACACATATGGAGCACTAACCCTAACACAAATGATGTAGTAAACCAAAAATTATGAAAGAACCAAAAATATTTTTTATATCTTAGATTCTTCAAATTAGCCACCCTTTGCTTTGATCACTGCTTTGCACACTCTAGGCATTCTGTCAGTGAGCTTCATGGGGTAGTCACCTAAGATGATTGTCACTGCATGAACACACAGAAAAACACTGAATGGGAAGGTGTGTCCCAAATTTTGACTAGTAGTGTATGTTCTTCATTTTCTTCTTTTCTAAAATTGCTGTCATATATGCTGCTAGTGACATAGAATGCCCACTACAAGAAGTATATTAATGTTGTGATGATGACTGCCTGCCAGCAACAGTTCGAAAGATCAAATACTCTTTAAGACGCTGCTTTTAACAGCCCAAAAATTGACACTCTATTTTAGAGATAATAAAACTAGTTTTGGAGGAGAAAAATAAAATTTTTCCAGAAACGGTTATGTAATATTAAAGGCCACAGGTGCAAGCCTTGAGCCTGAGTATTTTAAAATATAGTCATGTAGCTTCAACTAAACATAATTTAAAAAAATTGTTGTAATAGGTGTTTCTGCAGGAAAAAAGATTTGATAGGGGGCAAGAGCTTTTCTATTGCTATGTATTTAAATTTCTTTTCTTTTATTAATATGAATTTATTTAAATGTCTTTGTAGAACATTGCAAGTGTAACTTTGTAAAAAAAAAAAAAAGAGCACTTAAATTTGCTTTTATTTGGGGGTAAAATACAATGTTAAACCATGTGCCCATTTTATCAGCGTCTTAAAAGTATTTACCCTGAAACACGTCTTTTGTCAGACACTACATAAGAAATTATGCATTTTAAATTTTGATTTACATTTAGTCCTGCTGACTTATCTCTTTTTATTATTACTTTTTGTAGATATAATGGATGCCTGGGCTGGAAAGAGTCCTCACATTCTACTCTCCAGAATTGGTGCTTACAAATTATTCTACTGGGATATCCAACAAATTGGTCCGGACATGGAGTTGGAAAGTGAGGTACAGTGATCTTTACTGACAACAATGCAACTATCAGTGTTTTATTCCTTGACAACAGTTAACAAATGTTTAGATTTTGTATTCGCAGTCTATTAATGCATATCTTGCGATCATGGTGAGACAATGCAATCGTCATAATTCAGCAAAAGCAGCATTCGTTGATTCATTTTCAATGACTGCCATTTGGAAGAGAAAAGCTCCAAGACTCAAGGTAGGTATCTCTAGAAAGAATCTTGTGTGTATTGTTTAAGTACCTCTGATCATATCCACATCCAGATTTAGATTGGATAACAGCTTATGCAGAAAGAATAAATTGAGACTGGGGTTAGTAGATGTGGATAGTTTATTAGACTTGACAGTTCTCTTTTGTTCTCTGCTTGTCTGGTTTCCTCCTCTTTTTGTACAAACTCCAATCAATGCTTGATTTGTGAATTGTAAACATTTGGGCTAATATCTCTTTTGAAATCATCAACACTGCTTCATCTCTTTAATAGGTACCTTTTTATTATCAAGTGATTCATACGTCACTGTTAAAGAGGCTTAAGAAAGCATTAAACATTATTCTGCAGATGGTAAAAGGATCACATTGAAAATGATTGAAAATGAACTCCATGTCCAAAAAAAACCTTAGAAAGACCTTTATTAGTCTTGGAGGAAGTAATGTGCAAAACCACTTATAAAAATATAAGATAGTCCAGCTTCTTGCACAGGTTAAAGAAATGAGGGGTGAATCATGGCTGTCGCAGAGCACTTTATAAGTGGATGATATATAATATATCATAAATTGCTTTAATAAAAAAGGACTCTGAACAACATGTTATTGCATTTCTTTCTGAAGTGAATATTTTTATTGTTTTGTTTCAATTTAAGATCAAACCCATGGAGCATGAAGTCATTCTGGGAATTGTAAATGAGCATCATCACTGGACATTAGTGGTAAAAAAATAATTGCATTTACAATATTCATCAAATCAGTTTTATAAGACAAATGCATGGCATGCAGATAATCTTAAGTCTTGAATTATTACATGTAATTCTCCACATAATTTTACTGTAGGTCATTTACCCACAAGAAAAGAAGTCACTGTATCTTGATCCACTCGGAGAAACTAAACAAGGTATCCAAAATTGTTTGGAATCAACAAGGTAAGGATAAATGTAGAAATTTATTTTGACCCTTTATTAAACTCTTTGTTGCTGTTGTTATTTTTGTGTTTATTATGACAATTATAAGTATGATGTCAATCAAAAAAAAAAAAAATTGGTACTCACAATTAAAAAAATAGCAGCAACAGGTTTAATGTTTGTGTTGGCCTTCTGATATTGTGGTGTTATGGGTTAATTTTGCCTTTAAAGAGAAGTCTCCCCATGTTTCAATGTTTATTTGAGGACCTGATGTCTGTATGAGATGATGTTTTTACATTAGAAAATATAGCACGGGGAGAATAATGTTTAGTAGTTGCATAAAGTGTTGCGGAGGTTTAGCACTAAAACATCAGACAAATGTCTAAAATAATTTCACATAGGTTATACATGTGTGAATTTCATCTTTGCTCCTCCTCCACATCTCTTCAAAGTGTACTGTGTAAGTGATTGATTTCTATATCATGGGCGGAAACGGGAAAAAAAGCACAAGTAATTGTCCACGGAAATGCGTTGTAGACTTTTAAAAAGTAATGATTTTAACAAAACAGTGTGGTCAGTTCTTAACTTGATGTTCAACAGACACTTAAGCTCTCCATACTGTTCACCTTCTTGTGTCACCAAAATTTTAAAACATGTTATTTGTTTTTATTGTACTTGTCTTTCAGGGCATTCATGCAAAAAAAAGGATGCAACGTCTCAAGATGGACTTGTGACACAGTCAAACACCCAAAACAAGTGGACGCTGCCTCATGTGGAGTCTTTGCATTGAAAGTACGAGTCTTACAGACCGGTGGCACTCACCCCAGTGGTAATGAAATGCTTTGAGAAGCTGGTCCGCAGACACATCACAGCAGCCCTGCCCCGCAGCCTGGATCCACACCAGTTTGCCTACAGAGCAAACCGATCCACGGAAGACGCTGTAGCCACAGCACTCCATGCTGCATTAACTCACCTGGAAGAGCATGGTAGCTATGTGCGGATGCTCTTCGTGGATTACTGCTCAGCTTTTAACACCATCCTTCCACACAAACTGGTGGCCAAGCTACAAGACCTGGGGCTTCCATACAGCACCTGCATGTGGATCAATAGCTTCCTCTCGGGCCGTAGACAGAGAGTCAGAGTTGGCCATCACACATCCTCAGCCCTGAGTCTCAGCACTGGCTCACCCCAGGGCTGTGTGCTCAGTCCACTGCTCTACTCTCTCTACACACACGACTGCACTCCTCGCCACCACAGCAACATCTTTGTGAAATTTGCAGATGACACCACAGTGGTGGGGCTCATTTCCAAGGGAGACGAGTCTACGTACAGAGACAAGGTGGAGCAGCTGACGTCATGGTGTAAGGCCAATAACCTCCTCCTCAACACTTCAAAAACCAAAGAACTCATAATAGACTTCAGAAGGAAAAAGGCAGAGATCCAACCACTATTCATAAATGGGGACTGTGTAGAAAGGGTGGCAAGCTTCCGCTTCCTGGGAGTCAATATAGAGGAGAACCTTTCCTGGAGTGTGAACACCTCCGAGCTGCTGAAAAAGGCCCAACAGAGACTGTACTTCCTGAGAATTCTCAGGAGGAATAACATCACACAGAGACTGCTGGTGTCCTTCTACAGAGCCACCATTGAGAGTGTTCTAACTTACTGCATATGCATCTGGTACACTAGCTGCACAGGGGCTCAGAGGAAAGCACTCCAAGGGATCATTAATCACCGCCCAAAAGATCACTGGCTGCCCTCTCCCCACACTGGAAGTTCTACACAACGCCCACTGTTTTAAAAAGGCCCAAAACATCATAAAAGACACCTCACATCCTGGCCACTCCCTGTTCGAACTGTTGCCCTCAGGCAGACGGTACAGGGCAATCAGAGCAAGGACTAATAGACTCAAACAGCTGTTATCCAACTGCAATAACACATCTGAATACTACAAAAAAATGTCCATCACGCCACTCTTGTGTTAATCTATGCACGGTCTGAAGCATGTGTGTGGGAATGTATGTGAATGTTTTACTGTTATATCTTATTAGTATTTTAAGTATTCTATCTATTTTATTTATTGAATTTTATTGTTTTATTTATATTTTGATATTGCTAGGGATGATGCAATGATCGGGGACCATTCTTAATTTCGTTGTTCTCATGACAATGACAATAAAGTTTCTGATTCTGATTCTGATTCTTAACCGTAATACATACATATATACGAGAATATTGGAAATGTTGTGTTGTAATCAATGTTAATGACAGGAAAAGGAATATAAGATAATTACACAATAAAAGAAAGAAATTGATTCACAGAAAACAAAGTACTATAAAATAACATTTACGATATTAGCCTATTTAGTCATCTTAGAATCTCTTTTTCAGTTTGCTGAAAAGATCTTGCGAAAAGAGTCAATAAACTTTCCGTCTACAAAAAAGGCCATAAACACACACAGGCTGCAAATTGCCACCACTCTTCTCCTAGAGACAGGTAACTCATTTTCCACCATTCAATGTTCTCACATCATGAATATTTTCATCATGATGGCTGTAGAAACAAACCATATAGTTGTTTGAATGAAGTAATAAGTGCAGTAGGTAGTATACTCTATGTGCTATTTTTTCACTTTTTAAAACAGATGACTTGACAAACATCTGTCATTTCTGCGGGGAAGAAGAGCATGAAACTGAAAACAAATGGGTAATGACATCAAGAAAGACTGCTAAATGTTATGATCAATTCCCATAAATGAAATTTTAACATTGGGATTTGTAATTATTTATTTTTTTACAGATTCAGTGTGAGATGTGTTTGCGGTGGTTCCACCAGCTCTGCGTGAAAAGCCCACCACCAGAAGATGTGTTTATTTGTTTCGCTTGTACATAGTTGACACTACAGGTCCACAGCTAGTGTTCTTACGGCACACATTGTCGAGAACACATATCTACATATATAGATGTAGATGTTAAATTAAGAAGTCTAAAAAAAACCAAATGGTCTCCAAAGTTACTGTAGTTATTAGTTATACTGTTATTTATTTTGCAAATAAACTCTTTCGTGATAGCAACGCCAAGGTGCATTATTGATGGGGGGGGGCACACATTTTGGCAGCCGATGCCACACAGCCTGATAAAATCTGTATCCCTCCATAACTTTTGCTGTGAATAAGACATCTTCTCTAAAGTTACTGTACTTATTGGTTATACTGTGACTTATTTGGCAAATATACCCTTTGTAGTAACAAAGCCAATATGGATTACAAATGGGGGGGGGCACACATTTTGGCAGCCGATGCCACACAGCCTGATAAAATCTGTATCCCTCCATAACTTTTGCTGTGAATAAGAAATCTTCTCCAAAGTTACTGTACTTATTGGTTATACTGTGACTTATTTGGCAAATATACCCTTTGTAGTAACAAAGCCAATATGGATTACAAATGGGGGGGGCACACATTTTGGCAGCCGATGCCACACAGCCTGATAAAATCTGTATCCCTCCATAACTTTTGCTGTGAATAAGACATCTTCTCCAAAGTTACTGTACTTATTGGTTAGATTGACATTGATTTTGCAAATGAACTCATTCGTGATAGCGTCGCTACAAAGTGTAAACCGAGTGTAAATTCACTGGAGAGCGACATGTTTCCATGATCGCATCTGGTTTTACAGTATTATAGTATCAAAGTCTTTTTCTAGACAAAGTATTCCCAGCAGGTTATTTAAGTGTACAGTATAAGGTAAACTGTCTTCCACACGGCACATTACAATGTCACGAAACTAATATTAAATTCATCGAGTCTGCTGTTTTCCAGCTTTTACTTTATCTGCAGATCAGTGACAAGTAGCGTACAGAACGGAGCTGGGCAAGTGGCTCCTCCTACTTTGCGCGCTCCCGTGAATGGGGAAACAATTTTTGATGGGAGTAACTACTTTGGCATAACACCAGGAAGCACTGAATGAGTTTCACGAATGCTCTGAAAGTTTCGTTTCACTCAGAACATTTGAAGAATGTGGCTGTTCTTGTTTATTTTGGTTTCGTTTCTAACAGAATAAGGGCGAAAATGAGCCAAAACCTGAGCAGTCCACGTCCCACGCTGTGATTGGCCATCAGCAGCCTTTATATAAATCAGACTGATGTAGGATCATTACTTTAACTGGACCAGATGGGACCACTCACTTTCATAAGCGAGGTACTATGATTTTAATCTTTTTAATATCATTGGTATTGCAGTTACCTACTTAGTATAATGTACTCCTTAAAGGATGTACAAATATGTACAAAGTGTGGCTCTTTAATAGTTTAATTATTTATATAGCACATTTAATTACAACAGAAGCGTCAAAGTGCTGTACAAGAATGCAACATACATAATAAAACAACTTCGAGTATTCATAGTTTAATTTGCATAGTATTGCATTGTAACTAAAAACAGTGCAGCGTGTAGGCAGCTGATATTTAATTTTTTAAATTCAAGCTGATTAACAGGAAGTTGGTATGGGGCGCCGTTTGTAAAGTGAAACATGCTGAAAGGCAACATTTTTCCACATTTAGCTCAAAACCTTACAAAAACATATTTTTTCGAGTAATTTTTTACAACATTTAGTAAAATATTTGTAACTTTTCATCAAATGTTAAATATTAAATCTAAATGTTAAATCTAAATGTTAAATCTAAATCTAAATGCTAAATGTTAAATGTTAAACCTAAATGTTTAGGCTAATATGCAAATTTATTGTATGGATCAACGGAAATACCAAAATAAAAGCTTCCCGAAAATCTCCGGTGCAAAATTGTGTCTGTTCTCCTCCTCACTTCTCCCTGCCATGTGCTGCTTCACTTCTTGCCTACGAGCATTTGGTGGACATGCGCTGCAGCGATTGTGAAGTGGAGACTGCAGCTGCTAAGAGTGCACTACTGCTGAACCTTTGGATGGCCGACAAAACGGATCTTCCAATGTTTTCAGCTAAATCGCCGGACGTGCTTTCTCATGGTCGGGTTATGGCTGAATTCCAGTGGAATGACGGTCCCGCCATAATAGACGTTCCAGCCATGTGTTCCAGCCCAAAACCTAACCGTATCCCTAACTATAACCAGCAGTTAAATGACGTAAAATAGTGTTTTCCAAAGCGATTTTTAGAAAATGAACGAACATGTGTAGATTGAGTCCAAACGATTCTCATGATACCGTAATTTAGGAACGTGTTGGGTACCCGAAAGCATAAAATGTTGACAATTTGTCACCTAGCGAAAATTATTACGCTTTGGGAGTGAGAACGTGTCTGACCACTACCGGCACACTTTTGCACCGGAGGTTTTCGGAAAGCTTTTATTTTGGTATTTCCGCTGATCCGTGCAATAAATTTGCATGTTAGCCTAAACATTTAGATTTAACATTTAGATTTAGATTTAAATATAATATTTAGATTTTACATTTAACATTTAGATTTAAATATAATATTTACATTTAACATTTAGATTTAAATATAATATTTACATTTAACATTTAGATTGAATATTTAACATTTAAAATTCTGTTTTAAATATGAAAAGTTACTAATATTTTACTAAATATTGTAAAAAAAATGACTTGTTTTGAGCTAAATGTGGAAAAATGTTGCCGTTAATTTCAGCATGTTTCACTTTACAAATGGCGCCCCATAAGTTGGCTGCTATTCAGCGATCGTGTATATTTCCTTCCTCTTAGAGGCCACCCAAACACATGAGATATCAATAGAAAGCCCAGAATGTCCTCTATTTAGTACATCAGGACTTAGTGGGATATCTCAAATAAGTCAAAAGATATAGACCAAAAAACAAATGTCTATTACAGAGGACATAAACGAATAGGCTGGTTCTCAAGAGGATATGTTATATAACTTTGTTCTGCTCACAATACCCCGAATTTCTTACAGGAACCAACCCTGGAACAATGAGTCTGAAAGCAAAAAAGAAAGCTCGGTGAGTTACTTTGATTTTACTTTAATGTTATGTATACAGTTCTTCCTACTGTATATAAAACAATAGGAAATACTGTTATGCACTTCCTACTGTTGTAATCTCCCAATTCTTTGAATCTTTGGGCTGAAGGAAGGACAGTACTCGGTGTATAAATGCTCAATCAACAATCATTTATTTCCATACAATTCAACACTTATGAGCATTACAGCCATCATGATGGGGAGAGATGCCTGCAGAGGGTCAGCAGCATGTCTCAAAATGGTGACGGGTTGTTATCTGATTGAAAGTTGAGAACTTTATGGCTAAGAATACAAGTAAAATACACAAGCTTGTTTAATATTAGCTCTTTCCTATAATCAGTGTATCAGGAGGACTCACTTTGTTTTAAATTAAATTCAAACTCGGTGCTTTTTAATTTCTCTGCTGATACTGTTGCTTTTTTATAGGACTTCTTTCGGGGCCACAGCACCACCCTTCATTGACTACTTGAAAGATATTCTACGTCGATATCCAGATGGCGGACAAATTTTGAAGGTTTGTGTAATGTTTTGCCAAAAGCCCATTTCATCAGTTACTTCTTAAAGTACTTCATGGGGTTGCAAAAGGATTTTCAGTCCTTTAGAAATCCGGTTTCAAAACTGTCCCTTGGCTCTGATCAGTAAATGCTTTCCTAATAATTGAATTGTCTCAGTTACTCATTTTGACATTTTGTACCTTGCTGATAAAAAAACATTACCGTAATTGTCGGGCTATAAGCCGCTACTTTTTGCACAAGCTTTGAACCCTGCGGCTTTTAGTCAGGTGCGGCTTTTCTATGGATTGTCCATGATTTTTGTGATATCGTAAGACGATTTGTTTTGTTTGTTCCGCTGTTGTACGGCACTACGTTGCCTGGCGGAAGGATCGGGGTTCAAGAGTGGTATGTTAGTCACATGTCCGTCCGCCAGGCAACGTAGTGCCGTACGAAGTAGCGCGAAAAACAAACTTCAAAGTAGCGCTACGCATTCAGCGGGAGGCGTGGATGATGAGCGGAGATAAACTTGCGAAAAGCAAGTTATGCCCAACTCCACCGGTGGATTCTGACAGCGTGGAAAAGTGCGAAAACATCCACGATCACCAACGGATTTTGAAGGGCTGGACTGCTGCATGATGGAGAGGAGGACACCGCCACGGCCCTTCTGAGGGTGTTCGACTCTGACACTGACAACGAGGATTTCTTTGGTTTTGAAAGTGACAACGAAGGAGAGAAGCGGAGAGTGGATGACGAAGCCATCCTGAGCCTGTTCGTTTCCGACATTGGAGAAGAGGACTTTGGTGGTTTTAGTGCGCAGGAAGAAGAGAAAGATGGTGAATGACTGACTTTTCTTCTTGTTAAAGCCGTGTCACTGCACCTGAGCCTAAAAGGTAGTCCGAATCTATTTTTCTGGTGTGCTGTAGGTTACTGTTATGTACTACATGTGCAAATATGTACCCATAACTTGTTTTTCAAAATATTAATAAAAGGGGTGTGTCTCCAAACAGCCATCTCTTTCCTGACAATTCCCTTTGTGCATATTCTCTTACATATGATAAGTCAACATTGAAACACCTGCGGCTTTTAGTCAGGTGCGGCTAATGTATGTACAAAACAGGATTTTCCCCTGATTTTAGCTTGTGCGGCTAATATTCAGGTGCGCTTTGTAGTCCGGGAAATACGGTAAGTCCATTTTGTAAATAACTTTTAAATAAATCATTATGTGATCATTTAAACTGTCACAAAGGAGGGTTATCTAGTCTGTGCTAACGGGCTAACTCCTTGTTATTAAAAAATGCTATTTTCACAATAAGATACACCATTGTGCACCCAGTTTCCAAAAAATAACAAGATAATGACAGAAAACACTAAGATTGTGGCCTCATAACAGACGTCAATGACTAATGTCACTGTGGTTCTGTCCAACCTTCATAGTGTGAAGAACTCCTAAACTAATTTTGACCAAATTTCACACAAATGGATAAGTTTTAGGAAATGATGATATTTTATATCCAAAGGGTCAAATTTCTGGTTTACAGTAACATAATATTTAAAAAAAAACAAACACTTTTCTGGCTATTGTTCAATACTGCAACACTAATCCTGGATGTGTACCTTGTGAGTATTGTCTGACTATTTGATCTTTTTTGCTGCTTGGATACAGTTTCTTTGTAGTAACAGATATATTTAAAACTCTTTTGGCTATCATAGCTATAAACTTGTGTGTGGAATCAGCTTTACAGGTCAAACGTGAGCACATGTAACATGTTTTTTGAGCTTCAAGATCTGTACCGCAAACAACATTCTCTATCCTAGATGCTTGACTTGGATAGGGATCAAATTAGTGGATTATTGGAATCATGGATGTAAACTGCAAACTGACTGCAAGCATTACTATAATTCTGTTTTTTCTGAGGTTTTGCACCACTTGCACCACATAAGCACCATGTACATTAGGGTTCTTCTGCATACTGAGTTGCCTTTTTTGTGTGCTTTAATGTTGGAAGAAAATGTGAAAATATAATACAGTACAATTCAACACTAGGGAACACAGTTGTGTTCAGAAGTTTACATACACAGGGGCATGAATGTCAGGATAAATTTTTCTTTGAAAACTAAGAATTGTATGCCCAAGTTTGGATTTATTTTGGATTTCCCCTAATCCACCAAGGGTCAAAGATATATATTAAGTTAGCCTTCTTTATCCATCTCAAAACCGGTTTTGATGTGCGTTTAGGATCATTGTCATGTTAGAACACTCAATGGTGTTCAAATTTTAACTGTCTGACTGTTGATTGGATGTAAAGTTGAAGAAGTATATTTTCAATATTCCATCCCCTTCGTGTAATGTACCAGTACCACAGCAAAACAGCCCCAAAGCATGATGCTATTGACATCATGCTTGACAAACTGGCACACTGTTCTTAGGTTTGAAAGACTCAGCTTCACTGCTTTTCATTGTGGCCAAATTTAGTATTTATTTATTTATTTAGGACAGTGCATGTTAATGAACATAAATGTAAAGAAAAAATTACATGAATGTAAACATACCAGATTATAGCCAAGGGCTAATTTCCATCTGTTGTCCTTAAGCATAAAAATAGACATAACAATTCAGAAAAATTCATCATTCATTCATAATAAAAACTCCATCACCAAACTTACACACACCATTCTGTTTCCAAATAAAACATTAAAACTATACAACTCATACATGATCACACACTTGATTTGTCCATAACCAGGTTTTAACCTTTGCCTTAAACAAGTTGAATGTCGAGCATTCTCTAATGGGTTGAGGAAGACTGTTCCACAGATGGCCTCCCTTGACAGAGAGGACGTTCTGCCCAAATGCTGTCCGTCTGTGGGGTATAAACAAGTGGGGTACAAACAAACAAATACCAGAATCTTTGTTTTCGTCTGACTATAAAACTTTTCTCCTGAATTTATTTGGCTTGTCCTTGTGGGAAGCTGCAAATTTTAGTTGCACAGAAGGTGCCAATTTTGGAGCAGGTGCTTTTTTCTTTGTTAGCACCGTCTAAGTCCAGGGCGAGGCAAAAATGGGTCTTTGGGTCTTCTCACAGACCAAGGTCTGTAAGAAATAAATGTAAATCCTGTAAACTTTCAGTTGTAGCCAGTCATGATTTAATAATGATGATAAGAATTTAATAGGCCTTGGCATTGTAAAAGACACTGTAGAACCTTCAGTAGCACTTAAAAGATTTAATTTACTGTATGTATATAATATATATATTATATGTTATATTTTGGCCTTCTGTGGATTAGAGAAAATCTAAAATAAATTCAACCTTGTGCATCCAATTCTTGTTTTATAAATAATTCAAAATATATGCTGTACAATCATTCCACCGAGGAAAAAGAACAGTTCAAAGAAATCAGGAAAGTCCCAAATTACCATGGCATTCACGACCGTGTAAACTTTCAACCACAACTGTTTAGTTTTCAGTATTTCCGCCGAGTTAAACTGACACAAATACTAATTATGTCATAAAGCTTAAAAGATTTTTGTTTTTCATTGTATGTTGGCGAGCAAAGAATTATAATTAAAAAGTTGATTAACATTGAATCACTTGCAGCGCAAATTATGTGACAAACTATTGCTGGTAGCTAGGAAATGTATTCTCATTAATTGGGTTAAGGATAAACCTCCCTCTGTGACGTTGTGGTACAGAAAATTATTTAAAGTTATTCCTCACGAAAGAACTGCTGCTATTTTAGGAGGAAATGAGGGTCTCTTTCTCAATGTTTGGTCCCCTTTGCTTTCTTATTTGCCAAATGATTTGTCCCAACTGTTGAGGGGGGGTGGTTGTGATTAAGATGTTCTCAGTTAAATAGGAAGTAAGTGTAAAGGACAACTCATTCTTGGAGTTTATCTTTTTCTCTTTCTATATCTGTGGGTAATTGAGTGAAAATATGTTTTGTGTGTGTGTGTGTGTGTGTGTGTGTGTGTGTGTGTGTGTGTGTGTGTGTGTGTGTAAATTTTTTTCTCTTTCTTTTCTTTCTTTTCTTTTCTGTTTGGTTGTTATGTTTTATGCTACTCTTGATAATGAATAAAAATTGTATATCTAAAAAAAAAAAAGTTGATTAACAATGTGCAAATGGATGAAGCAAATAAATGTTAACAGTAGAAACTGAGACGGATCTTTTTATTGTACACATTTTGATGTTACAGTAGGAAACCTAAATGGCTAATTAAAGCAGGGCTAGATCCCATTTAAACGAGTCACTTTCAGGGTTTAGTATGCTGGTTCACAGGAGAGATGGGACACTTCTTGGAACAAAACCATTGTTCACATCACCTCTCCTGCTAAAGTAAAGAAAAATTGCTTGTAGGGGTGCGGCTATCAATTATTTTAGGGATCAAGTAATCTATCGATTATTCAATTGATTATTTGAGTAATTGATAAGAAATACTTTTGTCTTATTAATGAGCAATAATAAATAATCAAAAAAAAAGAACCAGCATTGCATTGGTTTCAATTTTACATACTGCGATGTTTTAAAGTTTAACTGCATACAAGATCCGTAAAAAATAAATAAAAAAAATAAAATCTATATTGAAATTTTAGCTTTTAAAGAGAACAGTTTCTTAAATGCAAAAGATATATTAAAAATCTCAATCACAAAGTAAACTAAGGAATAAAAATGTACCTTTTCTCTGTCTTGTTGGAAGATTTTCTGACATTATTAAAAGGTAAGTTTAAAAACCCTCAGGTCAGGTACACCCCATCTCCCCCTTTAGCCTCACCCCTGTTTGCTGAAGGTATTGCTTTTATGAAATTAAATGATGATTTTACCAGTCTGGTGTCAGACTAAACTCCCAGGAGCTTTTTTCCAGTAAAGGTTTTAATGGTAATTACATGAACAGCCCTGCTGTTTTGGACGCTCATCCTGACCTCACCGTTCTTGGTAATGGCTCTGACTCTTTGCTCTGTGTAAACAGACTCTGGCTCCACATTAAACTGTGCCAACATCAACATCACTGCTGCTATTGTGTTATCAGTGTTTTTGAAAAGCTAGCATTTACGTTGTTTTGGAAAATGAGCGCGCTACAGAGCCGTGCGTTAAACACAGCATAGAAGAATTTGTGTCGAATGTTTTTTAGAATTAAATTACTTGATGAATTTTTGCAGCCCTACTAGCTTCCATTGGCTGTCTTCTGTTAATGGTTGGTTTTGTTGGTCAATCAGGAACTGATTCAAAATGCAGATGATGCTCAAGCCACAAAAGTGGTTTTCATCCATGATGAGCGAAGCTATGGGACTGAAAGCCTTTGGACTGAAGAACTGGGAAAATTTCAAGGTATTTATTGATTAACAATAAATAAAAAACCTTTTCTCTAAAACATATGTTTCTAATGTTTCTTTTACTTTTACATGAAAAAATGTTAAAAAGAACAAAGATAGACAATAAGGAAAATAGATTGTTGGGGGGGGGGGGTAACTCTTTTTTTCAGTCTTTCTTTTTCTTTTTTATGTATTATTACCAATCCATGAGAATGTTTTATTTTTACGAAGGTCCTGCTCTCTATGCCTACAACAATGCCGCATTCACTGAGGACGACTGGGGAGGAATTCAGATGGCTGGAAGGAGTGTCAAGCGTGACGACCCGAACAAAGTCGGGAGGTTTGGAATCGGCTTCAACTCCGTTTACCACATAACAGGTGAAACTATGTATAGTTATCACACTTGATAAGAGTAATGTTTTTTTAAATAAACAATTGACAGTAGCATATCTTTAATTTGTTCATAGATGTTCCAAGTATATTCAGTTCAGGCCACCTTGGCATGATGGATCCCCAAGAAAAAATATTTGGAGAGAGAAATGGAGGGTTTTGGTGGTCTTTGGATGATGCTGAAGACCAAGAAGTTCTGCTGAATATGCATGATCAGTTTCAACCATTTAGAGATATAGTCTCACATGTGTGTGACCATGGATGGTCAAAAGTTGTCATGGAGGATCAGCACTTCAATGGGACAATTTTTAGATTTCCTTTACGTAATGAAGCATCAGAGATTTCTGATAATCTGTATGACTCAGATAAAGTGGTTGAGCTTTTTGATAGCTTCATTGCAGATGCAGATTTGAGCCTCCTCTTCTTGAAGAATGTCACCTCTGTGTCCTTGTTACATATTAGTGAAGATGGAGCTGTTAACACCAGACTTGAAGTGAAATCTTCAGTCCCCACAGATGGTGTTTTGGAGCCAGAAGAGGAGTCAGTCATTGAGGGTCTAACAAGGTTCAAAGTTATAACTGTGAGTTCAAAAGACCAAAAAGAGACAAAGTGGCTTCTGACAACATGTACCATGAAAGAGGGCGTTGCAGAAGATCTTGATTTGCTTACAAAGAAGTTGAGCTTTTTACCTCAAGTTGACCTGGCATTCCCCTGTGGTGAGAAGAGAGACTGTAGCCAGAGCAGACTGAGCTGCTTTCTCCCCCTTCCAAACAATGAATCCAATAAGACAGGACTCCCAGTTTATGTCAATGCATGCTTTGGCCTCACAGACAATAGAAGACACATCAAATGGCAAGAGGAAGACCAGAGACATGATGAACATGCTTTGTGGAATGAAATGCTGATGAAGAAGGTGTTTCCACAAGCATACATCAAGATCATTCAAGATGCCATTAAACTTGCCCAAAAATCTATCCTCCCTGTTTCCTCTGTGTACAATCTGTGGCCAGATCTCACTCAGATACAACACAAAGAAAAATGGCATGCTCTCACTCTGGATGTTTTTCATCACTTATTCAGACAGAACGTGGCCATCCTCTCTCTTGCTAAAGATGAAAGACAGTTTATCTCTCCATCAGAAGCTGTTTTCCCCTGCAATGGCCCAACAAGCACCAACATATTGTCTGCCATTAAAAGGGCTTTAGTGTCATGTGGAGAGAATCTTGTCACTTTATCAGCTAGTGTTGCAAAGGCTATAAATGAGGCCTACCCAAACCCTACTACCCTAAAACATGTGACTCCAGCATTCCTCAGGGCCATTCTCCACAGGACCGGTGTGGATAACATCACTAAAGATGACAAACTCAGTCTTTTGGAGTACATTTTAGGTGATGAACAATACAAAGAACTTGAGGGTCTTCACCTCCTTCCACTCAGTGATGGCTCTTTCAGATATTTCACATACGAAGAGGAAGACACTGCTTTGATTGACAGCCATGAATGTCCAAGGTAGGGTTTCCATACATCTATCAATATTTAAAATAAATGTTACATAGATTATGACTAAAGTTGCCATTTTTATGTGTTATTCACATATTGATTGTAACTGAATATTTGGAAGGTTCAGGAATGTTTCTATACTGAATGAACTCCTAACAGTTTGATTGACAGAATCCATTGCACTTTTTTATAGAGTGTTGCTGCCATTCTGTAAACCCTTCTTCATCCCACATGATCTGACTCCAGCCTGCAGTGCCCATCTGAAAGAACTGGCCAGAAGAAGTAAGTGAAAGTAATTTTAAACAATGCAGAGTCATTTGTACACAGCTAAACATTTTAGCACACACATTTATTCTTAACTTTAAAAAAAAATCTTTTTAATCTGCTCTTCAGATTTCTTCAAGGTCACCAACATTGATGCATCCCATTTGGCTGAATATGCAAGACGATATTTGCCACCAGACTGGAAGCAGACAGGGAAAAAACTTGTTACATGGGACAACAACAACAGTCAGCATCCACCTTCAGACTGGTTTCAAGAATTCTGGAGCTTTCTCAACAGTCATTTTAATGAGTTAAGTCCTTTCACTGACATACCTCTAATACCAGTTAGTCCTCTGTCTGGCAGTCAGACTGTATCAGTAGCAAAACTACAGCAGAACACAACTCTGATCTTTCAGAAAAGTAAACAGCTGAATTTGCCAGACCGAATAGCTCAGCTGGTGAACAAAGTTGGTGGCACAGTGGTGAGAGGAAATGAGTGGCTCAAGCATGTAGACCTTGACTCATATGTGCTGTGCCCATCTCCAAGGAGTGTTTTGAAGGTCCTGATGAATTTAGATTTCCAGCATCTTGTCACAGAACTCAAATCCGCCTCTCACACAGCACGAGAAGAACTGAAAGATTATCTCTCTTATCTGGATTCTCTCTCAAAAGCAGAGAAAGATTTTCTCTTGAAGTTGCCTTTGTTTCAAACCATGGAAGGATTCAGTGTTGCAGCTCAATCAAAACAAGCTGTGCTTCTGATCTCAGGCCTAACAGTACCAACAGAGCTCCCTATGCCTGATTCCATAATCCAGTGTTCTACTGAGACTGACCGCAGACTGTTACAGCTGCTCAAAGTTCATCTCTTGGACACCGCCGAAGCAGCCAGTGTTCTTGTTGACAGCATAAGCAAAGGCGCTTGCAGCAGTGACAACACTAACAAAACAATGACTTGGATTTTACAGCATGGTAAGGTGCTTTTCTCACAAAACGAATCCCTGAAATGTAGCTGTAAGGACTTGAGCTTCATTGAGGTGAATGGACAGCTGAAAAAGGCATCTGACTTTTTTGATCCAAGAATTCAGACTTTTAAAGTCATCTTTGAGTCAGACTTCTTTCCACCGCCTTCATACACTCATTCACTGCAGATGCTGGAAAGCTTAACAGAAATCGGATTACTGAATAAAGAGATGGATGTCTCACCTGAACATTTGGTACATGCTGCCACGCTGACTGACAAACTATGCATGAACTCACAAATCGAGGCTCTGAGAAGAGGTCAGGTTCTGTTGGAAATGGTGGAAAGTAATGATCTACTGACAAAGTTTTCTCACAAACAACTTCATTGCCTCAAAATGTTAAAATGGATCCCATGTGAACAACCTGGAAGTAAGAAACAATTCAGTGATAAATCTCAGAAGTATTGTTTGTTTTGCCCAAATGAAATAAGACATTCTGTGTATAAGGACATTGTTGGACATGTAATGCCACTAACAGGGAAGCTCAGTGACAGAGTTAGCAACAGACTTGGTCTCAAAGACCTACCACCACCTGAAAAAGTGACTGAGAATCTGTCAGTCTTGAAATCAAAAGCACTGGAAATGGTTAATCCTGACACAGATGTAGACTTCAAAAGACAGCTGCACAGCATTTACAAACACATGCAAGACAACCTCTTTGTATTTGTTACAATGATGGGCAATGAGACATGCTGGCTATGGGCCCAGAACGAGTTTGTTGCACCCCAGGATCTGGTTCTTGAATACCCAAATAATCTAGATCTGAGTTCTTACATTGGGAAGGTGCCAAGTGAATTTTTGCCATACAGAACATTGTTCCAGAGGTTTGGCTTGAGAAAAGTACTTTCCAATGAAGACATTTTGGGCATTCTGTACTCCATCCAGCAAACAATTGAAGCAAGACAACCGCCATTTGCAAGTTCCTCAGAGGTCAAAGTGTCAATAGAAATTCTCAACTGGCTCTGGAAAGAGAAGAAAACAGTTCAGGATGACATCCCAGTGCCAGTCATTGCTGAGGGAGGAAAATTTACCCTTAAACCACGATCAACAGCTCTTTTCTGTGATGTAAGCAAAAATGGACTGAAAGAACTAAACTGCAGAGAAGAGGAAATTTATGTCATACATGAGGAAATCCCAAAAGCAGCGGCTGAATGGCTGGAAATTCGTTTTCTCAGTACCCACATTCTTGATCCAGAGGAGATAGGAATAGAGCAGTGTGGACAATCTGAACCAATAACAATGAGAATAAAAAACATTCTTAAAGAGTACGATGAAGACAGTGACATCTTCAAAGAGCTCATCCAGAATGCAGAGGATGCTGGGGCAGATGTTTGCAAGTTCTTGGTGGATTTCAGAGTACACAGAGATGCACCTGAAAGCTTGATTGACCCTGACATGGCTCTTTGTCAGGGACCTTGTCTTTGGGCTTTTAATAATGAGCAGTTCACAGCAGAGGATTGGAAAAATATTGTCAGAGTTGGCTCAGCCTCAAAGGAAAACAAGGTGGAAAAAATTGGAAAGTTTGGACTTGGATTCAACACTGTGTATCATGTGACAGATGTCCCCTCCATCCTTAGTGGCAACACTCTTCTCATACTTGATCCAAATGTTACTCATCTCACAAAGCATATCAAACATAAATCAAATCCTGGAATCAAGCTGGATCTCTCTCAACAGCAACTCTTTCATTGTTTTCCTGGTCAGTTTGGATCATATGAAAACATTTTTGACTGTAATTTCACCAGAAAAAGTCCTCCTGAACCCTATCCAGGCACTCTGATCAAACTACCTTTCCGAAGTGAAGAAGAAGCTGTCAAATCAGAAATAAGCACAAATGTGTATCAAAAACCAAATATCCTTGATTTTCAACATCTCTTTTCTAAGAATTCACAAACCCATCTTCTTTTTTTAAAGAACATCATTACATTATCCCTCCAAAATATCCCACACAATGGATCAACTCCACCAAGAGAAAATGAAATAGAGACCATCTTCTCTGTGTCCAAAACCACTGTGAGTGCAATGGAGATTCCTGATGACAACAGTGTGTCCAAGCAACGTCATGCTGAGAAATCACTGATGAAACTTGATGGTAAATGCAAAGGACTAATTGAATCTTGCACAGTCAGAATTATCCAAATATCCAGTCAGCAGTCTAATGAAAATGAAGTTCAGCTCTGGCTCCTGTACAACTGCTTTGGGACAGATGAGTCCTTTAAAATGGCCATTCACAAAAACAAGCAGGCCAGTTTCTCTTTGCCCATTGGAGGGATTGCTGTGCCCTTGCAAAATGATCCAGAAACTGGAAAATTCAGCACATTACAAACAGATCTTGTTGGACAGGCCTTTTGCTTCCTTCCTCTTCCCATTCACACGGGTCTTCCTGTCAATGTAAATGGCACATTTGCTGTGACAAGCAACCGAAAAGGTCTGTGGGAAACTGGAGTGAAAAATGACTGGAACAAAGCTCTCCTTCAGGATCCAGTAGTGACAGCATATGTTACTGTACTCAAGGCACTAAAGAAAATGTCAGAAAATAAACAGCTGGTGAGTTACTGTTATCACACCTTTTGGCCTGATAGAGAGAAAGTGAGTGAAACTTTCAAACCTTTAGTGGATGCACTTTACTCAACCATTGTTGATGACTCTGTTGGTCCAGAGCTCTTTAGTGATGGAGAACAATGGTTCTCAATGAACAATGTTATATTTCTTCATGAGAGCATTGAAAATGATGAAAAGATTGGTGACCTTGCAGTGCAAGTTTGCAAGAAATATGCAAAAGGACCCAATCATGTTGTTCCTCTTCCACTGTGGCTGAGAAATACTTTTAAACAGGCTGGCCTAGAAAAGGTTTTACAAAACAGGACATGGAACTGGGAGAAGTTCTACAGAGAAGCAGTGTTCAGTAACCTAACTACAATGGACTCGAAGAGTAGAGATACCCTTGTGCTGCATGCTATTGACCTTCATATCAAAGAAATTGACAATCTGCTGCTCTGCTATCCATGCATACCCACAAAGGGTGGACAGCTCCAACATGTCAGGAAACTTGTGAATCCTACAGGGAAAGTGGCCTGTCTTTTTGAACCAAAAGAGGGACGCTTGCTTGATGGATCCGAAAATGACTTCAGATCTCCAAAAAGGATTCAGCGTTTGTTGGAACTCGGTATGGCAAATGACCATCTCCCATTGGAAGACATCACAGAGAAAGCAGGCACAATTAATAAAACCTGGAGCATTGACAAAAAGAAAGCAATTGTCCACTTGAAGTGCCTATTTGAACTGATGAAAAATCACATTTATGATGAAGACTCTCACCACTGGAAAACACTCAGGACAACTGCATTTCTTCCAGCATATTCACCTGGTGATGCAAAAATGGAAGGAAATGTAACACTTAAAAGGCCCACTGATGTTTTTAGTGACAAATGCTCCCTTCTCGTTAACATGACACAACCAGTGCTGGATAATAGTAATTTGAAAATACACCACAGTGATCCAGTCCTAAAGATCTTGGGCGTGAATAGCACTCCGAAGCCAGAGGTGGTGCTCCAGCAGCTGCATGAAGGAAGCAAACAAGCACACTCCATTGACAGATCCATGCTTTACAAAATAGCATTTGAGTGCTATAAGTGTCTGGATCAGTGGATCTGTGACTCTGGAAATGCCACTTACATTTCACAACAAGCGAGTTCATTTCCATTCATCCTCATTGGCGATACATTTGTGAATGTTGACCGTGTAGCTGAGAACGGGCAATTTGAAGCAAAGCCCTATCTCCACGTACTTCCAGCTGCCTTCACAAGCTTCAGGAACCTCTGGACATGTATAGGTGTTGAAAAACAATTCAGGATCACTCAGTTTCTAACTGTGTTGCAAGAATTACAAGCTCAACATGGAAACCAGCCCCTACCAGAGAGTGATCTCTTAGTTTGCCTCACAATTTTAAACAAAGGGATATTTGAGGCCAAAGTCAAAATCACAGATGACTGTTTGATACCCAATGAGCATGGAGTTTTGCAGTTTGCTAGTGTGCTATTTTACAATGACAGCCCATGGATGCCACTCACTTCAGGTGTCACATTATGTCACGAGAATATCCCACGAGCTATGGCTCGCCACCTTGGAATCAAAACAACAAGGCATCATTCTCTGGAAACCCACATAGTTGATGACATGTCACCATTTGCTTTTGACTTTGAACAGCAGGAACAGCTGACTGTTCGTATTAAAAACATAATTTCAGCCTATCCATCAAAGAAGGATATCCTTAAAGAGCTCATTCAAAATGCTGATGATGCAGAAGCAACAGAAATTCACTTCATCTGGGACAAAAGACAACATGGAAAAGAAAAAACATTTGGGAAGAAATGGAACAATCTCCAGGGTCCAGCACTTTGTGTATTCAACAACAAAGTATTTTCTGATGCTGACATTAAGGGAATTCAACAGCTGGGAGAGGGAGGAAAGCACAGCACCCCAGGGAAGATAGGGAAGTACGGAGTTGGATTCAACTCTGTTTACCATCTGACTGACTGCCCTTCGATCCTTACAGGAGATGAAGTACTCTGCATTTCTGACCCCAATCAAAAATACATTGAAAATCATTCAAATAACCAGCGATATGGCATTGGCTATAAACTAGCTGACACTTTCAAAGAAATGTACGTAGATGTCTACAAATCATTTCTTCCAGACAAATTTTCTCTTAAAGACGGCACCATGTTCAGATTACCTCTGAGAATGGGTACAAATGCAAATACCTCCAAAATATCACAGCAAGGAGTCACTGACCGCGACATGAAAAAACTGTGCTCTGCCCTGTCTGAAGATCCTGTAGGACTAATTCTCTTTCTGAAAAACATCTGCAAAATCAAAGTCCATGAAATCAGTGAAGATTCACAAGAACTTAAAACCATCTTTGAGGTTGAAAAACATCTGCCACAGAAAAGTCGGGACGAGAAAGATACTTTTGTAAAACATCTACAAAATGCACTGCAATCAGACAAAACAGCAACACAAAACACTTTCTATGAAACCACAATTTCCACCTCAGATAAAAGACAAAGTAAGTGGATTGTTGCAGAACAATTTGGCTCCTTCAAAGACAGCTTTGAATTAAAACTATCAGACAAAATTCCCCAAGCATCATTAGCTGCACTTGTGAACACAAAAGGATACCCCATCATGGATTTTAAAGGAGAAGCCTTTTGTTCACTTCCTTTGCCAGGGAAAACTGGACTGCCAGTACATGTCAATGGAAACTTTGAGGTTGATTCTGCCAGGAGAAGCCTTTGGAAAGAAGATGGGGAGAGTAAGAAATCAAACTGGAATGAGATTTTAAAACAGAACATCATTGCTCCGCTTTATGCAGATCTCCTGCATTACATCAGGTGCAGCATTGCAGCTAAGAAAGTCTCCGTTGCATTTGTTGACTCATGTTTCAGTACAGAATACTTGTGTTTTTGGCCAACTGTGTCCAAAGATGTTTGTCCAGATTGGCATGAAATGATACATGGAGTATACAGATCACTGAAAGAAAAAGGCCTTGATGTAATCCCTGTGATGAAGAGGTCAACACGGAAAATTGCAGATAAAGAAATTAAAGAATACTCATTTGACTGGTGTAATGTCAGCGAAACAGACTCTACTAAGTCACTTTATCTGACAACCTCAGGAAATTTCAAGCTGAACAACATTTTGGAAGATCTTGGAATGAAGCTGGTTCCTTATTCCACAAACATGGAGAAGATTTGGAAAAGTTTCACAGATGCTGGGGTTGAAGTGAAAGCGGTCAGTCCCTCCACTGTGCAGACCTTTCTACGAGCAAAACCTCTCAATGATCCAACCCAAACAGATGAGGATTTACCTTTACCCATAAGTGCAACTTTGATCAAAGATGAGAAAAGATGTTCCGAGCTCTTGAGTTTTTGTTTAAAAAATTTCTCCTCAGAAAAGGTCACCCAGGACAATGCCAGTTTGCTCGAACGGCTTCCGCTTCTTCTCACAAAAGATAAAGTATTGACAGTTTTCAACTCCCAGTCACTCAAGTGGATATCAGTATATGAAGATCTCTTCTTTCACTACGAGAACAAATTTGCAGACTATCAGACAAACAAAGACCACATTAAACTTCTTCAAAGTTTAAAACTCATCCAAAAAATGACATTACCCTGCTCGGAAAAATATCTGAAACCATTAATTCAGCATCTTCTTAAGAACTGTGAAGTTGATCCACACAGTGGTCTTCATGTCCCAAATGAGAAGATGTTAAAGTGGCTGAAATCACTTTGGATGTTCATAACAAGTGAAATTAAACTACCAACATCTAGAGATGACAAGTCAAGTCTGACACTAAGTGATGTGATGAAATTCTTCAGCGACTGCTACATTTTACCTGTTGTGTGTCCAAGGTTGAACAACAAGCACTTGCTGCAAACAATGAAACACATGTCAAGTGTTGTGTTTGCCTCACAGAAACACAAAGACATATCAGGCATCCTCTTCAAACTTGGTTTTATGAGTTTTGATCATGTTTTCTTCTCTAAAATGGACCGAGAGGTACGTTCATGTCTACAGCATGAGCTTCTCGATGTAGATGATCAAAGCTCAGTGTTGGATCAAGTGTACAACATTAATCACCCAGAGTTTTCCCACCTTTCAAATAATGATATGAAGGAGTTTCAGATGTTCCTGCAATCGGGATTATCCAAGTCCAAAGACAATCAAGAGTATGTGAGGAAACTCAAATCCTTACCAATATTTGAAACAACACATGGTGAACGAGTGAGGATTGATGGAACTAAACAGGTTTATGTTCTCAACAGCTTTTATTCAGTGAAATTTCCAGATTTGTTCAACCTGCCCAACACCGGCAGCATTTTTCTCAAGTTCAACTCTGAGAACCACACACTGTCAGAAACAGTCAACATTCAGGTCCTGAATGATTTGGAGTATTTCATGAAGTTCATTCTACCTGTTGTGCACCAACTCACAGAGTCACAGATTCTTCACAGCCTCAAGCTGTTGCTGTCACTACGTTACTCTTTGAAGGAAAGGGAAACTATCATCTCCTCACTGAAGACAGTAAAACTGATTCGCAGTTCTCAAGGTAGACTGGAGCCTGCATCATACTACTTTGATGAGAGAGTGGAGCTGTACAAACGAATGTTGCCCCACGAGAAATTTGTTCCTGAGAGATTTTGGACTGAGCTGTGTGAAGGAAATGATAACGCAGAAAAGGCAAACCAGCTTGTCAGAGAACTTGGAATGAAGCATGTTGTGTCAAACGATGAGATAATAAATTTCGCGTACCAGCTGGAATCAGAAGCAAAAGGAAAAGGAAAAATTGAAGACCTGAAACTGAAATCATCATTACTTTTCAGGGAAGCTTTGAATAAAGCATGTGATCCCAAAGACAACAACAAAAGGTTGCTGGAAAGCATTGCTGACATCAAATTCATTTTTCCAGTTAATATTCGAAAAGAACTGTCCAACTACCACCAACCATTTGCTCCTGAAGGAACTACTGTTAAAATTAGAGGCTCGTTGATTGAAAAAAATCCAGAACATCAGGATTTGATTTGGACCTCAATACCAATTATTCACTTACCAGTTTATACAGCACAGAAACTTGTGAAGATGATGAAAAATGCAGGAGCTCATGAAGAACCACCTCCAAACTGTGTAACCAGTAACATAAGAAACATCTGTCAGTCACCATGTGAAACTGACCAGCTGATCAAAACACGAGCTAAAGTGTTCAGAAGTTCGTACGCTTACCTGCAAGCAAAAAGATTTGAAGGAAACCAGCTGGCTGGTCTTCCTGTTGTGTTGGTTGAAAAAGACACAAAACTTATGAGGCCTGATGACGTGTGTCTGTCGCTCTCCTATGATCTGGACTTCAGACCATATCTGTACAAGATTACTCAAGAAGATGCAGTGTATGCACCGTTCTTTCAGAAAATTGGTGTGAAGAACGAAGCTACTGCAGAGCAATATTGTAATGTTTTGGCAGCAGTTTACGCTGATTCCTGTGATAAACAAAAACTACATTCAAACCAGCTGAGAACTGTGAAACGAGCTGTTGAGCAGTTGTTTAAGTTAATCAGTGCTCAGGGAAACCAGACGCTTCTTGAAAATGTTGAGACTCTGTATCTTCCTGCAGTAGATGGTAAATTATACCCATCATCCACACTCTGCTACAACGACACAGTGTTTGAGACCAAAAGGTTGGAAGAAGCGCTGGAGAACAAGTTCCTGCTGCTTGAGAAACTCAGTAAATGTCATTTGGGCAACGACAAATACATGCATCATCAGGTGTTGCAACTGCTGCCTCAGAAGTTTCAGCCAAAGATGCTGTCTGAGTTCACAGAGGAAAGAGTTGTGGAATCAAAGATGCAGTGTTGTGAACTTGGGACTGGCTGTGAATTTAGTGGATGGTTTGATAAACATCTCTCCTCGGGAACCTTTAAATATGGATTAATTTGTCTTATTAGAGATAATTCTCAAGGCAAAATAATACAAGAAGATGCCACTAAAATGTGTGAGAAGACTTTTGGCAGTATACAGATTATCTGCTGCAAAACTTTGGAAACAACACTCTGGCTCGATAAACAGCCCCTTCCCAAAACTGATGAAGAAACAGATGTATCTGTGGAACGAGGGCAACAAGGGTGTACCTTTTACTTAAAGCACAATGATGACATGGCTCCCAAGGTAATAAATGAAGTCATCATGACACTGACAAAGGAGATTAATGCTCTTTTAGGAAACAGAATTGCATTGGTTCACCTTCCAGTGCTGGGACAACTCCTCATGTGTGATGATCTGCAAGATGTTCGGAAAACTCTGGCTAAACATCAGATCCGTGACAGTGCTGAAACTGAAAGTTCCTCTTTTGGTCCAGCAGCCCCTGGGACAGAGGTTCCAGAAGAATGGCATGATTGTTTGGACATGAATGTCCTCAACAACTTTGAAGAGGGGGAATATGTTGGCTACAGCATTGATGACAAGTACATTTATGCAGTTATTGTTGAAGAACTGCCTGGTCACAATGGACGATATTCATGGAGATACAAAATAGATATTGGAGAAGATGAGCCCATTGAAGTCAGCTGTGTTGATCTGTTTCAGTTTAAACGAGAAAAGAAGGTAAAAACAGAAAGGAGGAAATGCATGGAGCCAGGACCACAGAAGAAGACGCTAAAACCAGAAGAAAACACTTGCATGGAGCTGGAACCACTGACAGGAGCTGTGCCACATTCTTCTGAATCGTCAACAAATTCTTTACCAGCCTCTGTTGAGGAAGCTAAAAGGGAAATTGATAAATGTTTGGCAGAGATCTGGAGGCTTCCTGAGGAGGAGAGGCACAAAGCCATCAAGAGACTGTACCTCAGGTGGCACCCTGACAAAAATCCGGATTGCCAGTCTCTCGCCAATGAGGCATTCAAATATTTACAGAATCAAATTGATGAGCTTAGCAAACCCAAAGCTGCAGGCTCGACCTTTTCAAGCAGAAATACAAATTTCAGAGGCTTCTATGAAGAGTGGAATCAGGAGGCCAGGTATCACAGAAATAGTCGAGAGAGGTTCTCTAGAGGCTATAGAGGTTTCCATTCCTACAACTTCTGGACCCACAATGAAAATGTCCCAAGGCCAGACAGAGAAGAGGCCAGGCGCTGGTGTAGACAGGCTCGCTGCGATCTCAATGCAGCTCACAAAGACACTGGTGGAGGGAGCACAGAGTGGTGTCTGTTTAAGGTCCATCAAGCAGTGGAAAAGTCTCTTATAGCAGCATGCTATAAAAGAAATGGACAACGCCCCAACAGCAGCTCAATTTCAGCCACTGCTGCACAAGTTTCCTGCTACAGCCTCCAACTGAGAGATCTGCCTGAGATTGTGAAAAACCTGCAGACACTCGGAGTGGATCCCAAAAAGACTCAATATCCCAACTGCCATCCATATCCCCACATACCGAACGGACAATTCAGATCAGAGAATGAAATGCTGGCACTGAACAAGGCATCTGAGCTCCTTAATAAAATAGAAGCATATGTGAATTAAGGATTTAAAACAAGGTATTGGTCAGTGTAACGGTTTTTCTACATTTTAAAAGGATTATATCCACAGTGCAAACTGAAATATTATTTAGCATCACAACCAAAAGGAATTTAAGTTGTATTTTTTTTTTTTTTTTTTTTTTTTTTTTTTGAGTAATGATCACTGAATGATGTTAGTATGAAGTATAAACAACAAAGGTTTTTGTGCACTTTCATGAATATTCACTTGGGAAACATGTAATCACTGTATGCCTTTGTTTTGCTTTACTTTCATTTTGAAGCTGCTCATTTGTGATATTGCTATATTATGTGTTTTGTTTTGTTTTGAAAATGCATATATCAAGTATTTTTTGTAAGCAACTTAGTTGGGATTTTTGACTACTCTTGGGGGGAGGTCATTGGACCGCTTCATTGTTGTTTGGTAAATACCTGCTGGGAAGCAATATACTTACTGTAATATAACATTTATGAAAAGGCAAATGTGAAGACTACTTACTGAGTGAAGCTGCAATTACTGTAGAAGTTCTGTCTAATGTATTTAGAGATATTCTTACTTATTTTTCTTACATTTTAAACACTTATTACTATTGACATCCATAACTTTTGGTGACAGAAGACACTCAGCATGTAATTTTGTTATGTTAAGTGCAAATGCAAAAGAAATTGGCAGAAATCTGTTGCAACCTATTATTATCATTTAATAAAAGTTTTCTTATGAAAGAAAAGAAATGGCAATTCCTGTCATATTTCTAAATACGGGTCAAGGGTTAGCTAATTTTACTATAATTAAGTATAAGTATGTAATAAGTTTAAGATTATTACTTCATTTCCTTCCTTGTTCATTTACTGTATATTCAGGAGTTCGTAAAGGAATAAAGATTACCTACTTTACACTAACTGTGTCTGTTTAATGTGATTTCACTTTTTCACTGTGTAGCAGCCCTTGGCATCAAGAACGACAGAAGAGTCTCTAACGGGTGCAGCCATTTATTTCCTCACCACACACGGCTCCTTCTCTGGACGTTGAGCACCGTGAAAACTATAAAATAAGAAAAAATTGATACCCGTACAGTACCTTTTAAACTATAACAATGAGCAATAACAACAATGAGCTTAAGTTAACTCAGGCAAGTTCAAACAAGTAATTCTGAGATATACAGTCACAGATTAAATAAAGCAAAAGGGGTTACTTCAAACAGCATCAAGGGGGTTACACAGTTCAGTTAAATAAAATATAACAACAGATCACCTCTCATCACATACCTCAGTCCGCTTGCCAAGGGTGCAAAAACTCCGGTAAACACTTAAACACTTCGGCCCGTTTCTCATGGGGTGCTGCTAGCTTGCATGACACACATGTCTAGCTAAAAAATAGCACATGGATGTAAGTAACGTAAATACAGAATGAAAAGGTTTTCAGATAGCTCACAATACAAACACAGCAACATACCTTACATTAGAAACACACTTATCACTTATCAAAGTATTATCGTAACTTACATGGACTTTGTACAACTTATTCCTGCCGCGACATACTGCTCCATACACATTACGGGGCAGGCCTCTGAGCGCATCTGTCCTCAGTGCGCCTGCGCATACAGTTCCGACAACCCCTGCAAGGATGACTTTTGCTACAGATCAGCGGTTCATTACACTCCCACCAATCATGCTATGATTTACAAACTAGCTAATCATACATGATTTGAACAACAACAAAATGAAACCACTTCAACCAATATACAGGTGTACAAACATCATAGAGCAGGTGCCACCTGGACTGTTACATTGTTTATGTCAGTTCCTCTCAGATAATAACATGGTTGTTATTACTCTCTTTCAACAAGAACCACCAGTTTTTGAATAGGCCGCTCGATAATGGGGGGCTTGAAAGCACGGTCCTGTTTCTTGGTCTGACTTCGGACTCCTACTTGAACTTTGACCCGACGGACTAAACCATCATCGCCTTCGATAGTTTCAACGATACGCCCCAGTTGCCACTGACACCTTGGTAACATATCTTCCTTGATGATAACAATGTCATTCACTTTTAGATTACGGCGGGTTTTGTGCCACTTCTGTCTTGTGGAGACATTCATGAGGTATTCTCTTTTCCACCTACCCCAGAACTGCTCAGTTAAGTATTGTACTCTACGCCACCTCTTCGCTGCATACAAGTCTTCTCTCACAAATTTCCAGGTGGTGGTAGAGCAACTTTGGACTTCATCAGTATAAGATGGTTCGGAGTAAGAGGTTCAGGTGCCTTTGGGTCACAGATACTGTCCACAGTCAAGGGGTGTTAAGATTCAAAAACTGAGGAAGGGTACAAGAGGTGATCGAAAAATAACCACACTGGTCCGGCCGGGTGAAGTCAAACGAAGATTTTAATTCACACGTGGGAAGATCACTGGAAACAGCAATTGATCTTCGACTTACTAAAGCACAAAGAATTATTTTATAACATCAGGGTTTGTTTACTGACGCCCCTTCATGCGTCACAGATACATTTTATACATACGTCAAATCAACACCACAATGACCTTTTACACAGAACATCATCGTCTATTTTCATGGCTGGCACTTCCTGTGTACCTTTCAGTTCTTATCCTATTCCTCTTTCTTGCCGAGACACCAAGAAACGGTTCCTCTTTTACCAAGACAATTTTGCAGTTACAGCCAAACATCCTCTAAATAAATCTAATTTAAAGTGTGTGTGTCACGACCTCACTCAGCCTCGATGTCACCTCTCGCACTTCTGACCTTTTACCAGACCAGAGGCTCACTGAGACTATGTGTATGTCTTCTACTAAATAAATGTTTTAACCAAGAACCTCTACTAAAACCTTAATATAAAATGACCTGATATAAGTGTTTTGTAAGCATGTATTGCAATTCCTTCTATGTTCTAGTTTTCCCTCAGCATGTATCACCTGAACAGTCACGTCAGTGAGGCTTACGACCTTTAAAGAACCTGAACATCAACTCAAATAAGCACAGATATGCAATATGTATAAAATAGTTATAACTGCACCTGAAATACAAAGTTAACATCATCATAAACATCTTAAGGCCATCTTAAAGCTATCTGTTACATTGTTAAAGCAATGATCATACTGCAGATTATATTATGCTGGTAAAATACTTTTTGTTCATCCCCACAATCCCCCTTTCGACCTCTGGCACACCAGAGGTCGATACATAGGTTGTTGTTCACTCCTCAGTCCACTCGACTACTTCCAGATCCATCATCGGCATCATGGACATAGGGGCCACCGCCCCAGGGTCCACTGCCTTTACAATCACTTTCTCTACCAACCTTCGGGCACAAGGAATGAGACAACAACCACCAGTCACCAAAATACCCACCAATACAGATAGAGACAACATAATTAACAGAGCAAGCCCCTTCCACTTTCCCTTTTTTTTTACTCTTTTTATTTAAACCACCCCTTTTCAAACTCTCAATTTGTTACCACTCCTTTCTGTAGGCGCGGCGATCTCCTCCTAGGCTGCTCTTCTTTCTTCGGCCTTCCAGGTGGACTACTGGTCGGCCCGTTGCACAGGTGAAGAGGTTTATTCTGCCTCTGTTCCTTGACACCTGCGTTCTTTGAAGACGAATTTTCCTCCACCAAGCTCTCGTGTGCGGGTGCACACTGCGACCAGTGGTACCAGGTGTCGCCTTTCCCTTTCAGCTGGACTGCTGTAGCCGTCCGGGCGGTCACCTCATACGGACCAGTCCAGCGGGGCTCCTTCCACTTTCGCTTAATGACCTTCAGCCACACTGCCTTTGCGTCCGGGACCTCTCCGTTCCCCGTGGATCTCTCACAAGTGACCTGTTTTGTAAAGCTGGACACAAGAGCCTTCAACTCATCAAAATATTCTGCATGAGACCTGTTGCTTGTCCTGGGCTGCTCCACCGGGACCCCTGTCCAGGGTGCTAGAAACTGTCTCCCAGTCAGCAGCTCATAAGGGGTGAAACCTGTGGATTGGTTAACAGAACATCTTATGGTCATCAAAGCAATGGGCAGGGCTGCGACCCAATTTAGCCCTGTCTGCGCACAGATTTTAGCCAGCTTGTTTTTCAAATTTAGGTTCATCCTCTCTACCTTTCCTTGAGATTGAGGATGATAGACCGTCCCGAACTTATGTTGCACTCCCAACATCCTCTCTACCTCTTGCAAATCTTTGTTCTTGAAGTGAGTACCATTGTCTGACCTAATTCTCTTGGGAAACCCATGCCTTGGAATGTAATGATTGATTAAGCACTTAATCACGCTTTTCGCGTCTTCACGTTTGGTCGCCCATGCTTCGGGCCATCCAGTCAGAACATCCACACACACCAACAAATACCTCACCCTACCTGGGCCTGTATCAATCATGTCGGTATAATCAATCACGACCTCTTCTCCTGGCCTTTCTGGCATGAGAAACTTACCAGCTTCAGGTTTTACTGCTGGCTTTGGGTTGTGTGCCCCACAAATTAGGCACGTTCTGGCCTTTTCCAATATCATCCTTCTCAAATCAGGATGCCACCATCGGCACAAATTTCTCTCCATCTGTTTCACTCCCACGTGACCAAGCCCGTGAGCCTCATTCACCTTTTGTTCCGCCATTTTGGCCGTTAAAGCGGGACGCCCATCTGGCCCCCTCCACAAACCGCCATCTTGCCAGGCTCCTTTGTTTTCCCACACCCCCTTTTCCTCTGGGGATGTCTCCTCCTGAGCCTGTCTAACTTCTTCCATGCTGTTAGTGCTAACCTCCTCTTCTGGGGTTACCTGCACCAGTTGTCTCTGTCCTTTGTAGCCCGCTGCTTCCTTTGCGGCTTCATCAGCTTTCTGATTTCCTCTTGCCACCATACTGTCTGCTTGTGAGTGGCCTTTGCATTTCATAATACTTACCTCGTCTGGGTCCTCCAGGGCCTTTTCCAGTTCCTCCATTTCCTTTTTGTGACAGATGGGTGCATTAGTGGCCGTTCTGAACCCGGCTCTCTTCCACTGAGCCAGTTCCACATGAGCTGCTCCAAACGCATATGCTGAGTCAGTGTAGATGTTCACTCTCATGTTTTTAGCCAACCTCAGGGCTCGAGTTAGGGCTATCACTTCAGCTCTCTGGGCCGACTGTTGTCCCTCAATTTTTCCTGCTTCTTTCACCTGAAACTCAGTTCCTACTCTACAGACTACTGCATAGCCCGCTTTCAATCCTTCTTCATCTCTGTGGCAGCATCCATCTGTGAACCAATCCTCAGCTCCAAGTATGGGCTCTGCCTTCAGGTCTTCCCTGATTTTTCCTTCAACTTGGGCTTTCTTAATACAGTCATGTGGTTCTCCTGACCCCATTAGGTCTGCCATATTTATTCCTTCATGTGTGAATATCAAATTTGGCGCCTCTAAAATTTTGCTCAACCTTTGTTGCGTCAGTGGAGTCATTGTGAATGCCTGTGAGTTCACATAGGCCACTACACTGTGTGTGGTAAGCACTTTCAGTGGGTGTTCCCTCACTATGTGTGCTGTTTTCTGAATTATCTTTGCTACTCCTGCTGCGTGTTGTGTGCATGTGGGATGCCTTGCTTCTGTTGAATTTAATCTTATGCTAACATACATAAGTACATCCCTACCTCCCCCTTTTTTCTGAAACAACACACCATTCACAACTCCCTTTGTTTCTGAAACATCCAGATAAAATGCCTCATCATAGTTAGGTGTGGCCAGATCTGTGGCTCTTGACAAATCCTGTTTTAGCGAAATGAACGCTGTCTCTGTGTCCGGCGTCCAAGGCAATTCAGCCTTCAGATTTCGAACACCAACTTTCTTGATCAGGTCCCTTAAAGGGGCCGTTTTACCCGCATAGTTCGGAATGAACTGCCTGCTGTAACCTGTCAAGCCAAGAAAGGAAAGCAACTCCTTCACAGTTCTTGGTTTTGGATGTGTCAGAATTTGGTCTCTGTGTGTGTTCATTAACCCCACTGATCTGTGTGCGATCACCCGGCCCAGGAATGTTACCTCTGGCCGGACCAACTGCAGTTTTTCTTTGCTCACTTTGAAGCCACACTCCGCCAATCTGTTCAACACCACGAGCGATGCTGCCGTACAGGCCGCTGCTGACGGGGCTGCAATAAGAAGATCATCAACATACTGTATTAATGTACAGCCCTCTGGCAGTTGACATGGAGACAATGCCTCTTTCAACACCTGATTGAAAATTCCTGGTGAGAGTGCAAAGCCTTGTGGTAGGCGTGTGTACCTAAATTTCCGGCCTCTGTATGTGAACGAGAAAATGTCTCTGAGTGACTCGTGCAGTGGGAGACAAAAGAATGCATTCGCTAGGTCAATACATGTGAACCACTTTTGGTCCCCAGTAATTTCGGTCAGAGCCGTGTAGGGATTTGGTACAGGCACAGTGTCAGTCCTCAGCATGGCATTTATTGCTCTCAAATCATGTGCCATACGGTACTTCCCTGTCCCATGTTTTTCCACTGGCAAAATAGGTGTGTTCCAAAATGACCATGAGGGCTCAAGCACTCCTGCCTTCCACAGTCCTTCAATGGTTTCAGCTATACCTTCTTCTGCTTCAGTTTTGTGCTTATATTGTGGTCTGTTAATTGGTATGTCAGACTTCAGCTGGAACAGGACAGGCGAACAGTTAGCCAAACCTACATCTGTGGGCCCTGCGGACCACAAAGTATCAGGCAATTTTGAGAGCTCAGCTACTGCATCAGGATGATCCATTCTTTCCCTGCCATGTATTCTGGAGATTTCTTTATGTTCTAAGATCACTGCATCGTTGGACAAACAAGTTATGCGATATATTTTACATTTTGGTGCATACCAGACATTTGGAATTTGGGTGCTTTGCCAGCATGCGTTGTCCAGCGCCCGCTTGACCATTGGTCCCAGATCTCTTGGCCCATGACCCTCGTGGACCGCCAATGTAATGTGAGGGGCTGAATCCTCTCCCACATTGTACCAAGCCAGTTGTTCATCAGTAAATTTCACAGCCGCGGCCACACCTTCTGGTCCAACATAAATGTTATGTGTTTGCACATTCCACGTCTGTCCCTCAAGATCAGACTGGAACTGTTCCCGATAGATATCATTATCTTCCCTATCATAAAAGAGTGTAACGTGGAAAGGATCTCGCGGGGGGGAATAGACGGCCAGGCTCATTATCCAGGGTTTCCATAGCTGATAATGTCTCAGAATGCCTTCTTCCACTAGCCTCCCCCAGTAGATTTCGGCAGTGGGTTGTTCAGAGTTCTGGACTAGATATTGAGTCTTTGAAGGTGATCCCAGGCACGGGAATTCTTTTCCTCCAGGCAGAGTAACAATCAGTCCATCTGGTGAGCACATGATTGTGGCTCCCAGTTTCACAAGCAGGTCCCTGCCCATGAGATTTGCAGGCACCTGTGAGGACACCACATATTGGTGTTTCAAAGTCTGTTTTCCCAGCTTTGTCAATGCTGGATCCGTCAATGGCAGTGTCATTGGAATCCCGGAAAAGCCTACCACATTAACTGTGTGACAGGAGAGTGTTGCACTGTCTGGTGTGTCTTTCAATGTTGAGTATGTTGCTCCAGTATCCACCAGGAAGGGCAATTCAGTGCCTTCCACGGTCATTGACAGCATGGGTTCTGCCGCCCCCACGCTGTTTGGTTTCTCCGGGCTCCGTCAGTATTGCTCCCCCTCCCAGCCCCAGTCAGCTACCGGGTACTGGGCGGCTGGTGCTGCATTCGGGTTTGGAGCTTGATGTGCTCCCCTGTAAGCAGCTCTTTGTCTTGGGCCTCCTCGTGCCTGGGATTGATAGCCTCGCCTCTGATAATTTTGCTGCGATTCAGGGCATTCTCGGGACCAGTGTCCTTCTGCTCCACAGCTGTAACAGCCAGTCCAAGACACATTATTAGGATTCCCTGGATTCCGAGCCCTCTGTCCTCCCCTCACGGATCCACCACGCCCTCTCTGCGGTCCACCGGTCCCCCAATTCCCTACGGGTTGACGCTGCCTTGGTGCATTGGCGGGCCAACGATCATCAGGGTAGAGACCCGGATCCTGATCTGACCAGTCAGGCACAGGATCGGGCTGAGGCCTTGCCACCATTATAGTCTTATTTAGTTCTTTCGGTTCTTTTTTCTTCGCATTATATTTTTCGCGAGCCTCACCCAGCTGCAGCCTAAGCAGCTGCGCCTGTGCTTCATCTAACTCTTTCTTTTGTTTGTTCGTCAAATCCTGTTCCTGCTGAAGTCTGTGGGTCACATGTCTCTCCCACTGCACCGAGTCTGCAACGGCAAAATCTGGGTTCTTTTCCAAGTCAACTGCAACCTGGTTGGGCAGCCCTGCCAGCACTGCCGAACGAAACCACGCTCTACTTTCACCCTCCTTCCCCGGATGTATTCCTGTTTCTAACAACCATTGTTCCTTTGCTTTAGCTAAAAACTCTCTGGGTGTGTTTTTGGGATCCCAAATAATTTTTGGAATGGCTCCAGAGTTAGGAGTTGGGTACTTCTCCCGGACTGCATCTGCTAAGTCATTCTGCACCTCATGGTATTGTAGGTCATTTGCATATCTGGTTGTTTGAGCTATCTGCTCTACATCTGCTAACCCACCACCCAGCATACAACGTCCGGCCAAAGCGCGAAAATCGCCCAGCGCTAATTCTTCTCCTTCGGTCAACGCGCCCAGCCTTCTCAACCAGCTAGCTCCTCCCTCAGTTATTGGTGGAAGTTGTTTAACCAATGCTTCCAAATCTCTCACCTTATAGGCGCGATAAACTGGTTCGTTCTTTGGACCTGCTATTAGAGGCAGATTTAAACCAGGGTCAGGAGCTCCTTGTTCAAAACTCACTTTTCTACTCTTCCTCAACTTTCCTTTTCCCTTTGAGCTCCTAAATATGGGCTGTCTCTGTGCTTGGTCTCTCTTCACACTTCTTTTCCTCAAAATTAGGCTTGTACTTGGTTGGGGCTCAGGTCCTCCATCTTCGTCCTCCTCATCGTCCTCTTCTTCTGATGACGTCGCACGGTCTTCATTCTCCTCTTCTGGCCCTCCCTGCATTACTCTCTGCTTTATAACCTCCAATACCGTTAATGCCTCTATTAACGCACGTGAGGGCTCATGCATTTGTCCATACAGTTCTCCTTCCCAATGTTCTCCCTTGGTTATCACTCCTTGTGGTATTTTGTCCTTCATTCTAGGGGTCCTTTTGGCCTCCCCGTCCTGCTTTGGCTGTTCCACTGTAGACACTTCGGCCCGTATGATGTTTCCACTATCCACCAAACTGGGAGGCGAGGTCGAGCCTTCATCTGCAGCTGAGGCTATCATTGTCCCTCCCATATTTTGGGACTGACATTCCACTGCCCTTATCCCTTCTTCGGGGATATTCAGGGGAGTAGTAGTATATTCAACATCTGCTATTCCGCCAAGGACAACTCCAGTCTGTCCATCAGGACCACGAACTTGTCCCCCTCCAAGGGTCATTACAGGCATGACATATGGTGGTGGTGGTGCACAACGTGCCAATTCAGCCCAAGGATATAGTTTCGGTGTGTAATACCTGTTAGCCTCTTCTACCTTCGGAGTCAAGTCCTTCACTTGGTCCTCTAGCTTTTTATTTTCCTCCTTCAAATGTTTCAAAGACTCCATTATACTCACCATATCTCCTGATTTTCCTGTGTCATCCTCCTCCTCAGTCATCCAGGAAGAGGCTGTCCTCCACAGGAGCAGCCACTTACAGCACCTGGCATGAGTTTCTTTTAGATCCTTAATTTCTCCTCTGGCTTTCCTGTTCACTGAATGTCCCTTGGACTCCTCTTCAAATTGTTTCAATTTCTGTTCACATCTCTCTCCTTCAGTTTTTAACACCAGGCTCAGAGCTATTTTATCACCCAGCCCTTTCTGTTGAGATGTAATAAGTTTGCTTACCTCAACCTCCATCGCTTGGCACTCTTTCTCTGCTGCTTTTAATGCTCCAGGGGAAGCCAAACGAATAGCTTTCTTAAGCTGTTCAAGCTGATCCTTCAGAGGTTTGCATCCCCTTTTCCCACTAGGTGTCGCACCCGAGCTGTCAGCCATTCTCTGAAACACAGACTTACCTCTTCCAATGGCGTTGATCGACTCCACCTTCTTGGTCTAGGTCACCCAGACACGCTTAACTTTCGGTTTCAGTCTTCGTCTCGCTGTTCTCGCAACCACTGGCTCCTCTTCCCCTGCTCGGTGACACACAAAGTTTAACCCAGCACTTTAGACGCTGTCCTCGCGTTCTCAAGCGTTGACACTCAATCAAAATTATTTGCCCTCAAAGTGTTAATATATATGACACCAGCAACCCTTATGCGCAACGCGCTCACCTCCGTATACTTACCTCTCCAATAGTTCCTCGGATTAGTGTTTTTTCATTTATTTTAAACCCATTAACGGCGCTGCGCGTCCCTTATATACTTTACAGCAACACACCCTCAAGGGTCCCTCAACTTGTCCCGTACTAATAAATCTAAAACCAAGAAATCACCTTTATGTCATTATGTCAAAGCTTTCTCCATTTTGCACAGCCTGCCACAGGTTTAACAAAAAAATCGCTGCCCGAGAAGGCTCCCACATATCAAGGTGGTCGTTTTCACAAACTTCCAGCAGACCCTCAAATAAACAAAAACAACGACCCAGGCAGGCTTCCAGTTCAGCCTCCTCAATTTCTATGCACACCGAAAACTCATGGGGAGATTCTTCTGTCTCCCCGTGTCCTACACAATTCACCTCCAAATGATCCCCTACAATTGAAATTTCAGTGTGGAATGACGCAGAGATTAACATTTCCTTATTTATTCACTATATGTAACCTGAATTTTCTCTCTCTTATCAAATAACAAAGGTTATCTTTAAAATTTGTTATTGAACTACTAATTAAGTTGCTTTTTATGGTATCAGTGGTAAACTACCCCTAAAAAGTCCACTTTATTGCGTGTTCATTGAGTTACTTCTATTAAGGCTATTTAACAAGTTCAATTTACACATACTCATTAATTTGTCACGCTTATTAGTGGCTCATGGTTGCTTAAAGCCTATGTCTGACTTGACCACAGAGTTAGAGCATCATTCAATCCTCTCAGGATGACCACTCCACTTACTCTGCATCCAGTCAGCTCATGAATTAACAACACTTGCAGACTGTAACCCTTTTATTTTTTGTTAATGCCTTCAAATCCACCTTAAATCTTCTTACCTAAACGTTGGTTTTAAACACAAACAATTCTTATATTCTATTTTGAAACGCTGTCACCATTCATATATTTACAATGTTATTATTTACTAAGCCAGCATTTTAATTGCAGACATTTATCCACATTTGCAAACAATAGTTATAGAGCTGAATGACACACAAAACCGAAAGCATAGTCCTCTCATGCGCTCTGCATCAGCTGCCTCATTTGCATGCACACACACTCTTCATCTAAGAATAGCAGCAGGCAGTCAGTGCATTGCTGACTCGACCCACAGAGATCTTTTTTTTATTACAGAGACGTCTTATATTTACAACTGCACAGATTTTAAACCTTTTAACACCTATCGAATTTCGACAAATTTAACATAACAGTCTAACCGATAAACTCCCTGAGTTTTTTGCGATCAATTAACCAGTATCAAGACTTTAACTGTTTCTGGCCTCATTTCTAAAATCCCTAACTCAATTTAAAAGTGTCCAACACCCAAGGTCCAACCTTTGCTGCCCAAAAAAGCGCAGATACCGTTCCAAACGGTAAGGAGACTCTAACTCCTAGCTATTTTGGAGGTTCCCAAGTTCTCCCCGGTTGCCAACCGTACTAACCCTATTCGCCGATAGGTCAGGGCCAAGCGTCCTTGGCCGGGAGGGAGCGTTACCTCCGAGAACTGCGCTTCCTAGCAGACTCGAACTGCCGTTCTAGAATAATTTATAATACTTTGAAACAACAATCAACACCCGAAACAAGTGTATAACTGAGGCAGGTGCAACCTAGTGGTCAATTTGACCGCTCAGGTCCACTCTTATGACCAAATTTGGACTCTAACCAACAAGATAACCAATTCCCTACCAAACTACTTGAGACTCTAACTCAATTTCTTTGGGACTTCAACCCAGTATTTAAACTTTTCTTATCAGACTCTTAACTACTTTCATTTCTTCTTAGCAGAACTCTAACTGCATCAACTCATGAGATTTTCATCAAAATCAAAACAGACACCCACCAGTAACTTCAGTGAGTGGACTTAAATTTTATCATGTCCAATTTGGCACACTTTGGAAATAATTCAACAGGTAGTGCCTTACCTTTGAAAAAGACACAAAACTTATGAGGCCTGATGACGTGTGTCTGTCGCTCTCCTATGATCTGGACTTCAGACCATATCTGTACAAGATTACTCAAGAAGATGCAGTGTATGCACCGTTCTTTCAGAAAATTGGTGTGAAGAACGAAGCTACTGCAGAGCAATATTGTAATGTTTTGGCAGCAGTTTACGCTGATTCCTGTGATAAACAAAAACTACATTCAAACCAGCTGAGAACTGTGAAACGAGCTGTTGAGCAGTTGTTTAAGTTAATCAGTGCTCAGGGAAACCAGACGCTTCTTGAAAATGTTGAGACTCTGTATCTTCCTGCAGTAGATGGTAAATTATACCCATCATCCACACTCTGCTACAACGACACAGTGTTTGAGACCAAAAGGTTGGAAGAAGCGCTGGAGAACAAGTTCCTGCTGCTTGAGAAACTCAGTAAATGTCATTTGGGCAACGACAAATACATGCATCATCAGGTGTTGCAACTGCTGCCTCAGAAGTTTCAGCCAAAGATGCTGTCTGAGTTCACAGAGGAAAGAGTTGTGGAATCAAAGATGCAGTGTTGTGAACTTGGGACTGGCTGTGAATTTAGTGGATGGTTTGATAAACATCTCTCCTCGGGAACCTTTAAATATGGATTAATTTGTCTTATTAGAGATAATTCTCAAGGCAAAATAATACAAGAAGATGCCACTAAAATGTGTGAGAAGACTTTTGGCAGTATACAGATTATCTGCTGCAAAACTTTGGAAACAACACTCTGGCTCGATAAACAGCCCCTTCCCAAAACTGATGAAGAAACAGATGTATCTGTGGAACGAGGGCAACAAGGGTGTACCTTTTACTTAAAGCACAATGATGACATGGCTCCCAAGGTAATAAATGAAGTCATCATGACACTGACAAAGGAGATTAATGCTCTTTTAGGAAACAGAATTGCATTGGTTCACCTTCCAGTGCTGGGACAACTCCTCATGTGTGATGATCTGCAAGATGTTCGGAAAACTCTGGCTAAACATCAGATCCGTGACAGTGCTGAAACTGAAAGTTCCTCTTTTGGTCCAGCAGCCCCTGGGACAGAGGTTCCAGAAGAATGGCATGATTGTTTGGACATGAATGTCCTCAACAACTTTGAAGAGGGGGAATATGTTGGCTACAGCATTGATGACAAGTACATTTATGCAGTTATTGTTGAAGAACTGCCTGGTCACAATGGACGATATTCATGGAGATACAAAATAGAAGTAGGAGAAGATGAGCCCATTGAAGTCAGCTGTGTTGATCTGTTTCAGTTTAAACGAGAAAAGAAGGTAAAAACAGAAAGGAGGAAATGCATAGAGCCAGGACCACAGAAGAAGACGCTAAAACCAGAAGAAAACACTTGCATGGAGCTGGAACCACTGACAGGAGCTGTGCCACATTCTTCTGAATCGTCAACAAATTCTTTACCAGCCTCTGTTGAGGAAGCTAAAAGGGAAATTGATAAATGTTTGGCAGAGATCTGGAGGCTTCCTGAGGAGGAGAGGCACAAAGCCATCAAGAGACTGTACCTCAGGTGGCACCCTGACAAAAATCCGGATTGCCAGTCTCTCGCCAATGAGGCATTCAAATATTTACAGAATCAAATTGATGAGCTTAGCAAACCCAAAGCTGCAGGCTCGACCTTTTCAAGCAGAAATACAAATTTCAGAGGCTTCTATGAAGAGTGGAATCAGGAGGCCAGGTATCACAGAAATAGTCGAGAGAGGTTCTCTAGAGGCTATAGAGGTTTCCATTCCTACAACTTCTGGACCCACAATGAAAATGTCCCAAGGCCAGACAGAGAAGAGGCCAGGCGCTGGTGTAGACAGGCTCGCTGCGATCTCAATGCAGCTCACAAAGACACTGGTGGAGGGAGCACAGAGTGGTGTCTGTTTAAGGTCCATCAAGCAGTGGAAAAGTCTCTTATAGCAGCATGCTATAAAAGAAATGGACAACGCCCCAACAGCAGCTCAATTTCAGCCACTGCTGCACAAGTTTCCTGCTACAGCCTCCAACTGAGAGATCTGCCTGAGATTGTGAAAAACCTGCAGACACTCGGAGTGGATCCCAAAAAGACTCAATATCCCAACTGCCATCCATATCCCCACATACCGAACGGACAATTCAGATCAGAGAATGAAATGCTGGCACTGAACAAGGCATCTGAGCTCCTTAATAAAATAGAAGCATATGTGAATTAAGGATTTAAAACAAGGTATTGGTCAGTGTAACGGTTTTTCTACATTTTAAAAGGATTATATCCACAGTGCAAACTGAAATATTATTTAGCATCACAACCAAAAGGAATTTAAGTTGTATTTTTTTTTTTTTTTTTTTTTTTTTTTTTGAGTAATGATCACTGAATGATGTTAGTATGAAGTATAAACAACAAAGGTTTTTGTGCACTTTCATGAATATTCACTTGGGAAACATGTAATCACTGTATGCCTTTGTTTTGCTTTACTTTCATTTTGAAGCTGCTCATTTGTGATATTGCTATATTATGTGTTTTGTTTTGTTTTGAAAATGCATATATCAAGTATTTTTTGTAAGCAACTTAGTTGGGATTTTTGACTACTCTTGGGGGGAGGTCATTGGACCGCTTCATTGTTGTTTGGTAAATACCTGCTGGGAAGCAATATACTTACTGTAATATAACATTTATGAAAAGGCAAATGTGAAGACTACTTACTGAGTGAAGCTGCAATTACTGTAGAAGTTCTGTCTAATGTATTTAGAGATATTCTTACTTATTTTTCTTACATTTTAAACACTTATTACTATTGACATCCATAACTTTTGGTGACAGAAGACACTCAGCATGTAATTTTGTTATGTTAAGTGCAAATGCAAAAGAAATTGGCAGAAATCTGTTGCAACCTATTATTATCATTTAATAAAAGTTTTCTTATGAAAGAAAAGAAATGGCAATTCCTGTCATATTTCTAAATACGGGTCAAGGGTTAGCTAATTTTACTATAATTAAGTATAAGTATGTAATAAGTTTAAGATTATTACTTCATTTCCTTCCTTGTTCATTTACTGTATATTCAGGAGTTCGTAAAGGAATAAAGATTACCTACTTTACACTAACTGTGTCTGTTTAATGTGATTTCACTTTTTCACTGTGTAGCAGCCCTTGGCATCAAGAACGACAGAAGAGTCTCTAACGGGTGCAGCCATTTATTTCCTCACCACACACGGCTCCTTCTCTGGACGTTGAGCACCGTGAAAACTATAAAATAAGAAAAAATTGATACCCGTACAGTACCTTTTAAACTATAACAATGAGCAATAACAACAATGAGCTTAAGTTAACTCAGGCAAGTTCAAACAAGTAATTCTGAGATATACAGTCACAGATTAAATAAAGCAAAAGGGGTTACTTCAAACAGCATCAAGGGGGTTACACAGTTCAGTTAAATAAAATATAACAACAGATCACCTCTCATCACATACCTCAGTCCGCTTGCCAAGGGTGCAAAAACTCCGGTAAACACTTAAACACTTCGGCCCGTTTCTCATGGGGTGCTGCTAGCTTGCATGACACACATGTCTAGCTAAAAAATAGCACATGGATGTAAGTAACGTAAATACAGAATGAAAAGGTTTTCAGATAGCTCACAATACAAACACAGCAACATACCTTACATTAGAAACACACTTATCACTTATCAAAGTATTATCGTAACTTACATGGACTTTGTACAACTTATTCCTGCCGCGACATACTGCTCCATACACATTACGGGGCAGGCCTCTGAGCGCATCTGTCCTCAGTGCGCCTGCGCATACAGTTCCGACAACCCCTGCAAGGATGACTTTTGCTACAGATCAGCGGTTCATTACACTCCCACCAATCATGCTATGATTTACAAACTAGCTAATCATACATGATTTGAACAACAACAAAATGAAACCACTTCAACCAATATACAGGTGTACAAACATCATAGAGCAGGTGCCACCTGGACTGTTACATTGTTTATGTCAGTTCCTCTCAGATAATAACATGGTTGTTATTACTCTCTTTCAACAAGAACCACCAGTTTTTGAATAGGCCGCTCGATAATGGGGGGCTTGAAAGCACGGTCCTGTTTCTTGGTCTGACTTCGGACTCCTACTTGAACTTTGACCCGACGGACTAAACCATCATCGCCTTCGATAGTTTCAACGATACGCCCCAGTTGCCACTGACACCTTGGTAACATATCTTCCTTGATGATAACAATGTCATTCACTTTTAGATTACGGCGGGTTTTGTGCCACTTCTGTCTTGTGGAGACATTCATGAGGTATTCTCTTTTCCACCTACCCCAGAACTGCTCAGTTAAGTATTGTACTCTACGCCACCTCTTCGCTGCATACAAGTCTTCTCTCACAAATTTCCAGGTGGTGGTAGAGCAACTTTGGACTTCATCAGTATAAGATGGTTCGGAGTAAGAGGTTCAGGTGCCTTTGGGTCACAGATACTGTCCACAGTCAAGGGGCGACTATTTACAATAGCCATGGCCTCATAAAACAAAGTTCTAAGAGAGGCATCGTCTAGTCTTCCTGCACACTGAGCAGTAGTGGCATTTAGCACATTACGAATGGTTCTAATTTGGCGTTCCCAGATGCCACCAGCATGACTTGCAGAAGGAGCATTGAAAACAAACTCACACTGTTTGTCTGCCAGGAAAGCCTCCAGTGCCTGCATGTCACATTGTTTGAGAGCCTCTCTGAACTCATTTCTGGCTCCTACAAAGTTTGTGCCTTGGTCACAGCGGAGTTGGCAAACAGCTCCTCTGAGGCTGATGAAGCATCTAAGGGCGTTGATGAATGCGTCTGTTGATAGGTCTTCTAGCATCTCGATATGAACAGCACGTGAAGACAGGCATGTAAAGATAAGCCCATACCTTTTGTACTCCTTACGGCCCCGCTTGATGGAAAATGGACCAAAGCAATCCATACCAGAGTACGAGAAAGGAGCGGAGGCTTCAGTCCTTTCTTTTAGGAGCTCTGCCATGCGTTGCTCCTCGGTGGGGCGCCGAAGTTTTCGACATTGCACACATTTATGTATTAACTTGGCAACTGCTTTGCTTCCCCCAAGCACCCAAAACCCATTTGCTCTGAGTTCTGCTAGGGTTTGACTGCGACCCTGATGACAGATGGTGGCATGGTAATGAGACAGTATTAGTCTTGTGATGTGACTTTCCTTTGGAAGGATAACCGGGTGTTTTAGTTCTCGACTGAGCGTTGCCTTTGTCAGTCTTCCACCGACACGAAGAAGTCCTTCATCTAAGATGGGATCAAGACAACTTAGGGGGCTAGAGCATGGAAGAGAGTTGCCCTTCTGAAGTGTCTTTATGTCTTGCAAAAGGCTTGTCGCTGAACCAGACTGATTACTAGCTCACAAGCTTTTCTCCTTTCCTCTACCATCACAATGCTGCTGACACGATCTGACTTCATGCCTAGTCTCTTAATTCTTGCAACTACTGTAATGAGCGTTGTCCAGCTGGAAAAGCGGCTTAGACAGTTCAGAATGTCATTTTGCTCATTTGCATGGGTGGCAAAGGTTTTCACCGATTTAACTTCAGGGTCACAGACTAGCAAATCTGGTGAAAAATGTAGTGTTGGGTGTATCTCAGGTTTCCATAGAAATTTAGGACCCGATAACCAGTTCGTTGACAGAATGTCCCCTGCACATAGACCTCTCAAAGCGTGGTCAGCTGGGTTTTCTGCCGTATCCACATAGTGCCACTGAGCAGGATCTGTGGTTTCTCGGATTAGCTGAACACGATTTGCGACAAACACATGGAATCGCCGTGCCTCATTGCTGATGTAGGCCAATACAACTTGGGAATCAGTCCAAAAGAATTCCTCGTCAATCTGCATGCCGAGCTCTGTTTTTAACATGACGCTTAGCCTTGCGGAGATTACTGCAGCCGAAAGCTCCAGCCTTGGGATGCTCATGAGCTTTGTTGGTGCAACTCTTGCTTTGGCTAACACAAGGCTACAGTGTACTTCATCCTTTCCATTCATGTATCTGAGGTAGGAACATGCACCATAACCTATGTTACTGGCATCTGAAAAGTGATGCAGTTCCACCCTCACTATGTTGCCAAAGTCTGGAGGATGGTAGCATCTGGGTATCGCTATTTCCTTTAGCTTGTGTAGATTCCTTTTCCATTGCTCCCACTGTGCATGTAGGCTATCGGGAAGCTGATCATCCCAACCTATGCCCATGCAACACAGCTCCTGGAGAATACATTTACCACTCAGGATAAAGGGAGCTACAAGACCAAGAGGGTCGTAGAGGGAGGAGACAGCGGACAGGATACCACGACGAGTTAAGGGTTGGTCCCTTTTGTCAATGTTGAAGCTGAAGGTGTCACTTTCTATTGACCACTGAATGCCAAGTACGTGACCCTCCGCTGTTGAATCCAGGCTAAGGTTGAGAGGTCCAGTGGTTCCTGCCCTTTCTGAAGGCGCAACACCACGTTGCTGCTGTGCATTGATAATCAGGTCTGTAGCTTCTGTGACTGATGGGACGCTAGTCAGTCCATCATCAATGTAAAAGTTATTTTCAATGAAAGCAGCAGCTGAAGGATAATCGGCTTCGCATTGCTGTGCAAGATATTTAAGGCCGAAATTGGCACACCCTGGAGAGGAACCAGCACCGAAAAGGTGCACCGCCATTCTGTACTCTTGGGGTTCTGTTTCCAGCTGACCGCCCTTCCACCATAGGAACCTCAGGTAGTTCCGCATGTTGGGTGGAACATAGAACTGATGGAACATTTTTTAAATGTCGCAGGTGATGGCTACTGCTTCCCTCCTAAAGCGGCAGAGAACTCCTACTAGAGAGTTTATCAGATCAGGGCCGGTCAATAAGGTGTCATTCAGAGAGATGCCCAGAAACTTGGCTGAACAGTCGAAGACCACCCTAAGTTTATCTGGTTTCCTAGGATGGTTCACCCCATGATGTGGGATGTACCAAATTGTCTCTCCCTCATGTGCTGGGGGGGGCTGGTTCTGCAACATCTTTGCTGATGGTTTCCTCCATGAATGCTGTGTAATGGTCATGGTACTGCCTATTGGACCTTAACTTCCTCTTGAGGTGTTGCAAACGAGCTTCAGCCAGTCGCTTGTTGTTTGGCAGCATGGGTGGAGAGCTGCCCTTGAAAGGAAGTGGCATCTCATAGTGTCCATCCTTCCTTTTCCTGATTGTGCTGCCGAGGAGTTTTACAAAATGAACATCATCTTGAGAAACATATTTATCTTGATAGTTTCTTTCGCTGAAATCCATTTCTAAGACCTTTAACGCATCATTGACCGGAGGCAATGGCATTTCCTTTACTGCCACTCTGTGTACAAAGCTTTGATGTTCCTTTCTATCAAGATATGGATTTGCTGATCTTATGATGCTCCAGCCAAGCACGGTTCTTTGAGCAAATGGATGGTTTTCTGACCCTACAATGACTTCTAGAGGGGCCAGTGCTGATGGGCAATCATAGCCAATCAGCAATCCCACTTCACAGTCTTGAAGTGGCTGCAGCTTGTTTGCCAGTTGCCTCAGATGTGGCCACTGAAGTGCGGTGTCCTTTGTAGGAATGTGAGACTTATCGACTGGGATGAAATCCCTTGTGTATGCCTGGCGTAGCTTAACATGCGACTCACTATGGAGCCCACGAACTTGCAATCCACAAGCCACTTTGCTAGCTATGACTGTGTCTACTGCTGTCATTGTACTGAGCCTTAATTGCACTGGCTGAGTCTTCACATTTAGTGCAGAGACCAGATCTCCCAAGATGAAAGTTGAATCGCTCTGTGTGTCAAGCAGAGCATATGTGAGAATCTCACTGTGGGGGTCTTCTGCCAATGACACAAAAACTGGAACAATGCTAGACGTAGCCGAGGAGTGTCTTGTCAATGTGTGTGACATGACATTGCGGACTTCCTTTGTCTCATTTCCTGCAGATGGTGAATCACTGTTTAACATTTCACTGGCTCCCTCAATTCTCTCTATGTGCAAGCAAGTTGGATGATTTCGACCACATATAGTGTATGTGTGCCTTCTTTTGCATTCTTTACTAGTGTGACCCTTTCTTAAACAGCCGAAGCAAAGACGGTTTTCACGAATGAAAGCTCTCTTTTCATCAGGAAGCCTTGTGGCAAAGGTTGGGCACTTGGTGACACCGTGTGTTTCATCGTTGCAGACGAAGCATGGAGGTCTTGGCTTTGAAATTAAGGTCCCTGGTTTACCTGCAGAGTGTTTAGCTTGAGCATTGGTGCTGAGTGCCTTGGTTCTTTTAGGAAGCCTTTCATCTGTTACTTTAGTGGTTAATAAGAAGGGAGAAGCAATGGGGTTGCAGGCTATTCTAGCTTCCCTTTGTAGAAATCTGGTGAAATGAGCAAATGGTGGATACTCTTGACATCTGTCTAGTTCATCCACAACAACGCGACCCCATCTGCGTACCAGCCATTCGGGCAGTTTTTTGAGAAGTTTATGATTTTCTTCACAATCATTTAGAATTGCCAGCCCTTTAACATGAGGGATGGCCTCAGCACAACTTTGAAGGAAATCTGAAAACTCTCTGAGGGCTACTGGGTCATTGGGAGCTATTTTTGGCCATTTCATCAGTTTATTCCTGAAAGCCTTTTGGACGACAAATGAACTTCCATACCTCTCCTGAAGAATCTCCCAGGCACCCTGATATGCATCTTCTGAGTTTCGATAGAAGAATCCTTCGACCGCCTTCCGTGCCTCACCTGCAAGATAACTTTTCAAGTACAACATTTTTTCGCCTGCGGGGAGGGGTTTGTGGCCAATCAATGCCATAAAGGATATCTTCCAGTCTATAAACTTTAAAGGGTCAGCTTCGGCATCCACACGTTTGCTAGAAGTCGTAGAGGTGGCTCCAGAGTATGAATCTGAGCCCTTTGAATGCTCTGAAATAACTGTTTCTGTTTCAGTTTTCCCAAAAACAGATCCATACTCCTCCTTACTTAATATCATCCTTACACGCTCCTTCTCGAGCCTGTCATTAAAAGTCTCATCTATATCTTCTAGTCGTTTACTAATGAGATCACAAATTTCTGTTGTTAGGGCAACACACGCATCCATTTTCTTGACAACATCTGGAGTAGAAGTATGATTACGTCAGATAGGCTCATACAGTTCATGCATTAATGCTTCTTTAGCCTTAATGTCCGTTTGTGTTCTAACAAGGTCTTCGTTTGAGCAGAAACCTTTCAGCTTTGTTCTAACTCCTCTTGCTAACTCCTTCCAGGACTCATATGCCTTGCTAAATGACCTTTCATTTTTCTTGGCTTCCTGTTCATGCATCTCCTGCCCCTTTTCTGTTAGTCTTCGCTCTCTGGAGCTGGACCTGGCCTCTTGTGCCTCTGTAGATTTGTCTATTTCTTCAACAGGGGACAACATTATTATTAATTTTATTTTTGGCTTGTTGCACCTGCCCTTTTAAGTGTATATATCTGAACTCAAATGGGTTGAGTGGTGGTTTCAAAACTTATTAACACTCAACTTAGATATTTGCACCTTTAACCTCACAGACTGGCAACAAAACCCAAATAATACTAATGATGCCCTCAAATCAGACAATTTGCCACCTAAGTTTTTACAGAAGTACAACTGATAGCATAAAGCCCAGATTCAGTCTTAGACATTCTGATGCAAGAAATGTGGGATATTCAGCATCACAACTTTACATGCTACTGTGTTAAATACAGAAGAGGTCTTTCTTTCTTGCATTACTTTAGACTGCCATGTTGAAGATCATTTGCTCACACAGTTTACAAGATGAAGGTGTGCATGACATTGTATTTGTAATGTCCTTATTTTGAGTCCTTTACTGATCCAGCAGTCTCTGGATGATGCGATACACTCCTTTACTCACAGTTCGACGAAAGAATAAGATGAGTGTAGATGGCTGCAAGGCAGCGATGAGTTTTCACTGCAGCAGCCCTTGGCATCAAGAACGACAGAAGAGTCTCTAACGGGTGCAGCCATTTATTTCCTCACCACACACGGCTCCTTCTCTGGACGTTGAGCACCGTGAAAACTATAATATAAGAAAAAATTGATACCCGTACAGTACCTTTTAAACTATAACAATGAGCAATAACAACAATGAGCTTAAGTTAACTCAGGCAAGTTCAAACAAGTAATTCTGAGATATACAGTCACAGATTAAATAAAGCAAAAGGGGTTACTTCAAACAGCATCAAGGGGGTTACACAGTTCAGTTAAATAAAATATAACAACAGATCACCTCTCATCACATACCTCAGTCCGCTTGCCAAGGGTGCAAAAACTCCGGTAAACACTTAAACACTTCGGCCCGTTTCTCATGGGGTGCTGCTAGCTTGCATGACACACATGTCTAGCTAAAAAATAGCACATGGATGTAAGTAACGTAAATACAGAATGAAAAGGTTTTCAGATAGCTCACAATACAAACACAGCAACATACCTTACATTAGAAACACACTTATCACTTATCAAAGTATTATCGTAACTTACATGGACTTTGTACAACTTATTCCTGCCGCGACAGACTGCTCCATACACATTACGGGGCAGGCCTCTGAGCGCATCTGTCCTCAGTGCGCCTGCGCATACAGTTCCGACAACCCCCGCAAGGATGACTTTTGCTACAGATCAGCGGTTCATTACACACTGTATCATTTAATTTTAATGTGTCAGTGGCCAGTGTGACATAAAAACTGTACCCAGTAATACCAGCAAAATCTGACAGCAAAAAATCTCTGAAGTTTGCTGACTTTGACTCTCTCCCTAAACTTCGACCACCATCTATGGCAATGTAGAATTAAGGCTACGGGTATTTTTGAAAACGGAGATTTTCCGTTTTCGTTTTAAAAAATAATCCCGTCCACACGTAAAGGCAGAAATGAAGGAAAACGCTGCTAGGAACATGCCAAAGCAACAGGTGGCGATATATTTCTAACCGTGCAGAAATGTTGGCCAATCAGAAGTCTAGAAACAGGGATGGGGGCATAGAAGCAGAACCGAGTCGTATGTGTGGAGGGACAGAAACTAGGGTTGCCAACCGTCCCTTAAAAAACGGAATCGTCCCGTATTTCGAAACAAAAGTACACGTCCCGTATTGAGCTAATGAGGAACGCACTTTGTCCCGTAATACAGTGAGAATAAAAAGTAGTCTATAAATGTTAATGGAATTAACGCTTTGTTTGAAAACATAATTCCCAGCCCCTCTCCTGCTTTGTGACCAATGAGCTGACAGCACACTTATGACAATTCGAGTATGACAATTGTTAAGGTTCGTTCGAGTTAGGGAAGAGAAGAAAGCAAGCCCAAGTCGAAGTAGGTGTCAAAAATAGTGATCTTTATTACACACTTTGTGCACTTAGTGTGGGAAATCTCCTGATCACACAATTCAGATTACCGCTCATCTCATTGGTCGAGGAAAGGTCGCTTGCGGAGAAAATACCGGAAGACAACAGATAACCATAACAAGAAGCATGGCCAACAGGGAAACAAACGCCGACACTGTGGTGCAAGTCTCGGACGACACTACACCTAAAGCTGGGCAGACACTGTGCGATTTTTTTCAGTAACATTATTCAGCTCCTGCTCAAACTGCACGATTGACTCACAGGGGTTAGAAGTTGGTAGCTCACGATGCAGGGTCTCGCACTATACCGCCCGATGCTCTGATGCGACCTGAGTGCTCACACTGTGCCTCCATAAAATGAAGGTTATAACAGAAAATCTGTCGCTCTCTCTCTCTGTCTTTCACTCACACAGACACACCACCACCATCAACTTTGCTAAATTGCTAATGAAAAACATTGATCAGGCAGCTGTGATTGAGCAGCAATGTAAATCCAACTATTTTCACGGTTGTTGTGGTCGTGATAATTTTGTGATGCCACATGGAAAAGGCTCGGATGAGCTTTCCAAAGTTCTACAAGTTGTGCCTCCATCACTTGTGTCCAGATCACACGTACTAAATCTCTACATATTTAGTGTAAATTATCACATCCCTGTAACTGAAGGGATGTAAAGATAGAAAAAAGAAGTAAGGATCTTTACAAAGTTAGTGCGATACAATGGGAGCTCAAGGTGTTACAAGCATATTAGACGCTTGCCTTAATGACACATCTAATCCAAGCCTGGAGGGAACTGCAATAGGTACATTCTTCTATTAGTATATTTTGTGTTGAAGAGACTCAACTCATTAACGCAAAGACATGTTTTGGGTTTTGGAGCTTAGGTTCTAGTTGTGAAGGTTAAGGTGGACACATCAGAGTTGTTATAAATGTGATGAATCACGAGCTCTGCAGTTTGTTAATAGCTGATCACGAGGCAACATGAAAACCGGTTTAGCTAGAACACCATGTATTATTACTGAATACCCACCTGACAGTGAATGAATCGAAGCATCACCAGTTTAAATGCAAATTCATCCCTGCTACACTTGATGTAACATAAGTCTGACCATCACAACCACAGCCACTGTGTATCAGTCTAACACAGATCTTTACTGTGAATTCACCACAGTCCTGCAAACTAACTAAAATATGTAATTTCTTAAAGCACATCATATGAACTACTTTCAACCCACTTTAATTCCCAAACATTTCCGTTATAAATGACACCGCTTAACCAAAAGTAACAAGTCCGTTATGAAAATGTAAAAAGTAGAAAGTAATTATATTTGTGTTAAAATATAGGGAGTAAAAGTAAAAAGTTAATAAGTACTCAAGTAAAATATAGATACCTGAAAACTACTTAAGTACAGTCCGACCCACTTCTGTGGAAGAACCAGAATGAGCATGCAAGATGTGATCCTAAAATTCAGATAAACTATCTTGAATAATTTACTTAACGAATGACATTGTTAGTGAAAAACCAGAAGATTATAGGGCTGGGCTAAGCGCCCAATGTTTCAAAAACCTAGTAACGCCTTTGGACCGCCGATGCTGGCTCTCAGTGGGTCTAACAGGCGAATATCAGAGCCGTGCATATACAGAATGTAAGTACTTATCTTACAAACGCAGTAAGAAAAAACCCATAAAATAAAGAATGAAATAACGGCGCAGGATTGAATGTTACATTTGATAGTTTTCCTGCAAGAACATGCTGTAGCCCGTTTTGTGAGTGATTTAAAAAAAAGAAAAACTAAAAATAATAATAAAAAGGGGAGCAGGAGAGGGCCCGGTATAGTTCACTAGGATGAGCGGACGAACATATGCCGCATGGCGTGGAGCGTCCGCGTTTGCCGCGTGTCTGCTCCGTCTGTTCTGTCTAATAAAGCTGAAAAAGCGCCCCCATTTTTTTAAAATGGGTTTGCAGAATCATCTAGCAAGCGGCGGGACAACAACAGGTAGTAGGGTAACCTGTTGGAGCTCAGAAAGTTTCGTTTCACTGGAACATTAGAGAAAAAAATACCTCAGTGGCTCCTTTTGTTTCTTTAGTTTCGTTTCCAAATGAATAACGGAGAAAACGGGACCAAACTTGACTGGAGCCAACGTGCGACGTCGTGATTGGACACTTGCAGTCTTTATATAAAGCAGAATAATGTAGTATCACTATCATCACTGAAACAGATGGGACCGTTCACTTTCACGAGCGAGGTACTATAATTTTAATATTTTAATGTCATCAGTAAATAGCAGTTTCCCACTCTGTGCCATATACTCCTAAAAAGATGTACAAGTAAATATATGGCTCTTAATTGTGAAGCTTTTGTGGCATTGCTTTGTGTCTAAAAGCAATTTTAAAGTAAAAATAAAAAAAATCTCAAGCTTTCAGTCTTGGACTTTTTTTAGGTGATTAATATTTGATTGTTTTTCTGTCTTCCAGGAGGCTGGCTGCTTATCAGGGATAGTACTGAAAAGTCTGCAGAATTTAATCCCTGGCAGAGTTTTGCTTGCTTTATTTTAAATAACAGTTACTCTCTGCAAATTTTTCAAATTATTTTGTTTTCTTTTCCTTTGATAATTGCAAATATTTGCAGGTAATTGCAAAAGTTTTAGAAGTTTTAAACTTTTCAGAATGTGTCACAATACCCCGAAGTTATTACAAGGACCAAAGCAGGAATTATGAGTCTGAAAGCAAAGAAGAAAGCTCGGTGAGTTTTCCTTATTCTACCCCACCCCACCCTCAAGGGAGTGATTGTGTATTAAGTCTCTTTTGTTTGTCTGTGTGTTTGTTAGCAGTCTATCAGATCGGAGCAAATGTGAAAATCATTGAAAACATTATATTACCCACAATTTTTTATGGATCGCCTTCAAAACTTAACAATGTACTAGACCTTGGGGGACATGACTACCTAGGTTGGCTAAGGATTTGACCTTGACCTGACCTCTATTGTTATGCCCAAGATCAAAGTTGACCTTTGACATTACAATGATAAAACTTTGCTAAATCACACACTTCATGAATACATCCTAAAATGTCAAGTTGTTACAGCTCATAGAAGCCAGATCAAAGGTCAGACATCAGTTTGTTGTTTAAAAAAACAGGCTGATATAAGCAAGCTGTGTTTGTCTTTTATATTTGGTGGTATTGTACAGCACTTTGGTTTGCCCTATTACTGTTGGTTTTAAAAGTGCTTCACAGATAAAGTGGACGATATGGTATGCAGCACTTCCTGCATCTTGAACAGTGATGGATATTGATATGATTTTGTCACTAATGTTATTTTTTAGTTTGCTTGTAGGTCAGATTATTTATCAGTTGCCTTACTGGTGACTGGTTTGTTTTCTGTAATTAAAAAAAAAAGGCTTTCACCAATGTTGCAACATTTTATTACCTCCTAATGTAAACTCAGTGTAGCTGCATTACATGAATGTGAGACAATTGTTTGACTGACAGTATTATTGAAATTGCGTGGTGAAAGCAATCGATAATGACTGTGTGCCTGTTTATAGGGAGGGGCACGGTTACACCCTACACTTCCAGTCTTATCTCTGTAATTGATTACAGAGATAAGACTGGATAAGACATGGAATTGTTTTCCCACACAGTGTGAATTACTGCTCAGTGTGTAAAGATTCAAACCCCTATATGAAATGTTTTTTATTAGTCTTTGAGTGCACAACTTCAATGATCTCCATGAAATAGTATATTTGTAACCAATTCCCTAAAATACTAAATACTAGGTAGTAATTATATACTTGTATAGTAATACAATATTATCTACACCTATAATGTATGAGGACTCATTTTGGGTTACTTTTAGTTCAAACTATATGTTCTTTAGTTTCTTACCATCAATTTTGCTTTTTTTAGGACTTCTTTTGGGGCCACAGCACCACCCTTCATTGACTACCTGAAAGATATTCTACGTCGATATCCAGATGGTGGACAGATTTTGAAGGTTGGTGTAATGTTCTGCCAAAAGCCCATCATATCAGCCACTTCACAAAATACTTCACAAAAAACTTCTTATTCTTTAGAAATTTGCGGGAACCAGACCCTTGGTCATGACCTCAGTAAATGCTTATAGGTTTATGATCTTAATTAGCATTTTGGACCACACTAACTAAAAAGTATTTTGTAAACATAATCATTCTAACTTTTATAAATGATGATTGGCTCGGGTGTGGAAACTGGCTAATGACTTGTGTTTAAAAAAATGTCAGCTGTGTGGTTTCCTACTGAGTTCCACCATTTGCGGTTTCTAAAAAACATCAAAATGAGGATAGCAAAATATGCTTAGCTCAAGGCCTCATGATGGACTTTAGTGAGTAATGTTATAATGTTCATGTTTTTAACTCCTTAATTCATAAACTAATTTTGGTCAGTTTTAAAAAGAAGCGATATTTCATACTGAAAGGATCAAATATCGATCAATCGATCAATCAATCAAGCCTTTTATTTGTCACATGCAATGTTTACACCTGCAGTGAAATTGGACCCCCCGGACCATACATATATAGCAAAGACATGATGTGGGAAGACAGGTCAGAGACAGGTAGTAATTTGGAAAAAACAATGGGCAAGTGGAAGAGGGGAAAAAAGAGACCTCTACTCATACTGGGTTCCTTATGGGAGGTCAGCATGAGAACAGAAAACAAAATATGTAGTTTACAGTGACAAAAACACTTTGCAGTAACATTCATATTTGAAGCTCTGTCTTCTGTTGAGGCTACAAATTTGTGTTCTGTTATGTGAGCACAAGTGACATGCTCTTTTTATTGTTTCAATTTGTTCATGTTGACAGCAAATTTTAATTTGATTCTTGAATTTCGTTTTAGTCATAGTCATTTGACTAAAACCTCATTTAGGTTGTGATAATTTAGACACCTAAACTCTCTTAGTTTTAGTCTTGACTAAAACTAAGAGAGTTTAGGTGTGTATAAATCTAAAGTTGATCAAGGTGAGTAAAACAAAAAAGTATAAAAGTTTGTTGTGTTTTCACCTCTAAAAGTTACTCTACACGGTTTACAAAGCACCTTGTTTTCCTTGCCATCAAATTCAAAATGTGTCCATATGTCTACTCGTCTCTTGCTCTCAAGTGTTGACATTTTACTTTACTTCTGATTGGATGGATTGGTTTTAGTTTTTATTTAGACATCATCTTGTTCTCATCAGGCAAAACAGCTTGTTGATAAAAAAAAAAAGAAAAACGTGTCAAAAATGATTTGTTAGTGACATTAGCACTGGTTTCAGAGATCTTAAAAACTATAACAGTGTCCAGACAAATACCTTTTTATTTATATAGAAAATAATGGCAAACCCAAAATTTGCATCAAGGCACTTCATCATATGTATTGCAAGCAACATTCCTTAGATACTTGACTTGGTGAGTTAAATGGAAACTTAGATGTTGACTGTAAATAAAAACATAATACTGTACTATACTAATATGTATACTCTTAAGTATTTGACCACACTGAGCTGACATTTTATCAGATATCCTTCATATGTCACTCAGGTAGGTGAAATATGAAAAAATATAATGCAGTAGAGTTCAACAATAAAATATATGTAGCCTTCATTATTACCAGTGATTTAAATCAATACACATAATGAACATGTGACAAAGCATAAAACACTTTTGGTTGTCATTGTTGGAGAATAAAGAATAAGAAATAATGTGCAACTATACACAGCAGATAAATATTAACAACAGAATCTGAAACTCCTTTCACTCTAGATATTTTGATGTTAATGTGGGAATTCTAAATTTCTAATAAAAACAGGGCTAGATCCCATTTAGATGAGTCACTCTCAGTGTTTGGTATGCTGATTCACTGGAGAGATGGGACACTTCTTGGAACAAAGTCATCGATCATATCACTTTTGTGTTATTTTTATTTGTCAATCAGGAACTGATTCAAAATGCAGATGATGCTGGAGCAACAGAAGTGGTTTTCATCCATGATGAGCGGAGCTATGGGACTGAGAGCCTTTGGACGGAAGAATTGGGAAAATACCAAGGTATTCACTGAAAACTGAAGTTTTGAAACCTTTTTTGTTTGTTTTCTACATTTAAAAAGATGAATATAGAAAATATAAACTAGTTGCTTCACAGGAAAAAAAAAACAATATTCAGTTGTCTTTTTAAACTTTGTGCAGCCTTGGTTCTCTCCAGGTACTCTGGCTTTTTTTATGTCCTATTATAGAACAGTGGTCAACGGTCATGTTTTCTCTGTCCCAGTGTGGATTCCCTCTGGAAACCCAAACTGGCACAGAGAAAAATATAAGCTCCACACAGAAGGGCCCCAGAAGGGCTCCACACTGTTTTCCTCCAACAGTCCAAAGACATACTTATCGGTAAAATCAGCGGTCCCCAACCTTTTTTGCGCCACGGACTGGTTTATGTCCGACAGTAAGGTGTTGCAGATAAATACAACAAAATAAAACCAGTACTGGTACAAAAAAAAAGATTTATTCATAACCAGTGTTGGGAAAGTTACTTTGAAAAAGTAATTAATTATAGTTACTAGTTACTTCTTCAAAAAAGTAACTGAGTTAGTAGCTGAGTTACACGATTCTAAAAGTAATTAATTACTTGAAAAGTAACTATTGCGTTATTTAAAAAAAAATGTTTAACCATGGGGTCCAGGGTATAATTTGCCATTTTTGACTACTTTTGATTTGACCTCTACATTTCACCTTTAAAAACTGTTTATTTTGCCTTGTTTGGTATCATTCTTTTCAGCACAACCTCATGTGTATTAACACAATTGATCTAAAATCAGACAAAAAGCATAAAATCTAAGTAGAAAAAGTTATATTTTTTACTGTAACAACCACAAACATGTTTAATTAATCATATTTCATAACTTTAAATGCAAATATAAATTGTCATTTTTAAAATCATAGGCACAAGTTTTGCAAACAACAAAGTTATTTGCAGCTATTTACCTTTTAGCCCTTTTTTTTATAACCATTTCAAAATATTTATATAACAATCAGGTGTTCTGCTTTCAATAAGATGCCACACAAATTATTTGTGCAACTCCAAAAATTTCTGTCTACTATACATGGAGTGCAGAATTATTAGGCAAGTTGTATTTTTGAGGAATAATTTTATTATTGAACAACAACCATGTTCTCAATCAACCCAAAAAACTCATTAATATCAAAGCTGAATGTTTTTGGAAGTAGTTTTTAGTTTGTTTTTAGTTTTAGCTATTTTAGGGGGATATCTGTGTGTGCAGGTGACTATTACTGTGCATAATTATTAGGCAACTTAACAAAAGACAAATATATACCCATTTCAATTATTTATTTTTACCAGTGAAACCAATATAACATCTCCACATTCACAAATATACATTTCTGACATTCAAAAACAAAACAAAAACAAATCAGCGACCAATATAGCCACCTTTCTTTGCAAGGACACTCAAAAGCCTGCCATCCATGGATTCTGTCAGTGTTTTGATCTGTTCACCATCAACATTGCGTGCAGCAGCAACCACAGCCTCCCAGACACTGTTCAGAGAGGTGTACTGTTTTCCCTCCTTGTAAATCTCACATTTGATGATGGACCACAGGTTCTCAATGGGGTTCAGATCAGGTGAACAAGGTGGCCATGTCATTAGTGTTTCTTCTTTTATACCCTTTCTTGCCAGCCACGCTGTGGAGTACTTGCTCCACCACAATGTGATGGAGCATTGTCCTGCATGGAAATCATGTTTTTCTTGAAGGATGCAGACTTCTTCCTGTACCACTGCTTGAAGAAGGTGTCTTCCAGAAACTGGCAGTAGGACTGGGAGTTGAGCTTGACTCCATCCTCAACCCGAAAAGTCCCCACAAGCTCATCTTTGATGATACCAGCCCAAACCAGTACGCCACCTCCACCTTGCTGGCGTCTGAGTCGGACTGGAGCTCTCTGCCCTTTACCAATCCAGCCACGGGCTCATCCATCTGGCCCATCAAGACTCACTCTCATTTCATCAGTCCATAAAACCTTAGAAAAACCAGTCTTGAGATATTTCTTGGCCCAGTCTTGACGTTTCAGCTTGTGTGTCTTGTTCAGTGGTGGTCGTCTTTCAGCCTTTCTTACCTTGGCCATGTCTCTGAGTATTGCACACCTTGTGCTTTTGGGCACTCCAGTGATGTTGCAGCTCTGAAATATGGCCAAACTGGTGGCAAGTGGCATCTTGGCAGCTGCACGCTTGACTTTTCTCAGTTCATGGGCAGTTATTTTGCGCCTTGGTTTTTCCACACGCTTCTTGCGACCCTGTTGACTATTTTGAATGAAACGCTTGATTGTTCGATGATCACGCTTCAGAAGCTTTGCAATTTTGAGACTGCTGCATCCCTCTGCAAGATATCTCACTATTTTTGACTTTTCTGAGCCTGTCAAGTCCTTCTTTTGACCCATTTTGCCAAAGGAAAGGACGTTGCCTAAAAATTATGCACACCTGATGTAGGGTGTTGATGTCATTAGACCACACCCCTTCTCATTACAGAGATGCACATCACCTAATATGCTTAATTGGTAGTAGGCTTTTGAGCCTATACAGCTTGGAGTAAGACAACATGCATGAAGAGGATGATGTGGACAAAATACTCATTTGCCTAATAATTCTGCACTCCCTGTAAAGGAGAACATCACAGCCTGATACCTGCAGGCCTGACAGCAGGTGTATCACTCCTGTTCTCTACCTGGAGACAGCAGTCGCCTCATTGTTCTGACACACAACACAAAACTATCCACAACACTATACACTAACTACACAAGACAACACATTAACTACACACTCCAAACATGCTAAACGTCACAAATCTCTCACAACTCACAACTCAAAACTCGCTCTCTCTCTCTCTCCTGCCGTCACTCCTAAAACTTCCCCCTCTTCCTAAACAACCAAATGTCATGTTGCCATATGACTTTTGAGTGGTCGACATGGTGCATTTTTCCACCAACAGGAACGGGCTATTTTTTGTTTGGTCATAAGCAGAGAGTGCTTGCTAGCGCTGTCCTTAGACAGTTAACGTGACAAAACTATTGGGGGAAAAACGCCACGTATATATTGTTTATCATGACTCTGGTTTTACATGGCCTATCAACACAATTAAAAACTGGTATATATCACTTTGTTGCTTTGTCATCTTGAAGTGGTCATATGATTGGCTTACCACGACTACTTTATTCTTCCTCAGCCAAACAGCAGCACTCATGCGATTGTTTTGCCCCCTTAGCTCCAGGTGTTGTGCCAAAAAGTGATAGTCACTCACGAGGGCGCGCGGAGCTGCTTAAAGCTGTTGCGCCCGGATTACTTACGTAGACAGCTACTTCCATGCAACTGATATAAGATGCTGTAAGCTGAACACAGCTTCAGCCGTCTGTTTGTTGACAAATAGTAACCCGACCACATTTTCATGTTAGTAACGGTAACGGCGTTGTAACGATAGAAATAGTAATTAGTTAGATTACTCGTTACTGAAAAAAGTAACAGCGTTAGTAACGGCGTTACTGACACTGTTACTTGTAATGCCGTTAGTAACGCCATTACTTGTAATGACGTTATTCCCATCACTGTTCATAACACATGGGAAAAGACCCAGTGAAACAGAGTTAACAATAAAAACGATAAAAAAAAATAATGAATAAAACCGATTAAAACCCTGAAAAACATACATTTCACACCTGAGACTCAACTCACCAAACGACTCACGGTCCGTGCCCCAGGGGTTGGGGACCGCTGGGTTAAATGGCAACTCTAAATTGGCCATAGGTGTGACAATGAGGTTGAATGGTTATGCAACAGACTGCCAACCTGTGTAGAGATGTATCCTTTTTAATGCCCCTTTGCGGTCAGGATAGGCTCGTTTTGTTTCATTTATAGTTTTTCCAAGTCTTCAGATTTTCAGCTGACTTGCTCCTGGCACTCCTCTCTCATCTGGACCCAGCTAGCTATTGAAATAGCCCAACCAATTGCCAGATCAGTCCCAGCTGCTCTGCCAGCCTCCAGGCACTACCTCCTGAACCCACAGACCACAGCTCCGAAAACAATGTAATGCAGAGATACCTTAAACATACACCATGAGCATGTTTTGTTTTTGCAAAGGTCCTGCTCTCTATGCCTACAACAATGCCACATTCACTGATGAAGACTGGCAAGGAATTCAGATGGCTGGAAGGAGTGTCAAGCGTGATGACCCAAACAAAGTCGGGAGGTTTGGAATCGGCTTCAACTCCGTTTATCACACAACAGGTGAAACTATCTATAATTAGCACACATGGCAAGGAAAACATAAACAGTTGACATTGACATATCTTTCTTTACTTTGTCCACAGATGTACCAAGTATATTCAGTTCAGAGCATCTTGGCATGATGGATCCCCAAGAAAAAATATTTGGAGAGAGAAATGGAGGGTTTTGGTGGTCTTTGGATGATGCTGAAGACCAAGAAGTTCTGCTGAATATGCATGATCAGTTTCAACCATTTAGAGATATAGTCTCACATGTGTGTGACCATGGATGGTCAAAAGTTGTCATGGAGGATCAGCACTTCAATGGGACAATTTTTAGATTTCCTTTACGTAATGAAGCATCAGAGATTTCTGATAATCTGTATGACTCAGATAAAGTGGTTGAGCTTTTTGATAGCTTCATTGCAGATGCAGATTTGAGCCTCCTCTTCTTGAAAAATGTCACCTCCGTGTCCTTGTTACATATTAGTGAAGATGGAGCTGTTAACACCAGACTTGAAGTGAAATCTTCAGTCCCCACAGATGATGTTTTGGTGTCAGAAGAGGAGTCAATCACTGAGGGTCTAACAAGGTTCAAAGTTATAACTGTGAGTTCAAAAGACCAAAAAGAGACAAAGTGGCTTCTGACAACATGTACCATGAAAGAGGGCGTTGCAGAAGATCTTGATTTGCTTACAAAGAAGTTGAGCTTTTTACCTCAAGTTGACCTGGCATTCCCCTGTGGTGAGAAGAGAGACTGTAGCCAGAGCAGACTGAGCTGCTTTCTCCCCCTTCCAAACAATGAATCCAATAAGACAGGACTCCCAGTTTATGTCAATGCATGCTTTGGCCTCACAGACAATAGAAGACACATCAAATGGCAAGAGGAAGACCAGAGACATGATGAACATGCTTTGTGGAATGAAATGCTGATGAAGAAGGTGTTTCCACAAGCATACATCAAGATCATTCAAGATGCCATTAAACTTGCCCAAAAATCTATCCTCCCTGTTTCCTCTGTGTACAATCTGTGGCCAGATCTCACTCAGATACAACACAAAGAAAAATGGCATGCTCTCACTCTGGATGTTTTTCATCACTTATTCAGACAGAACGTGGCCATCCTCTCTCTTGCTAAAGATGAAAGACAGTTTATCTCTCCATCAGAAGCTGTTTTCCCCTGCAATGGTCCAACAAGCACCAACATATTGTCTGCCATTAAAAGGGCTTTAGTGTCATGTGGAGAAAATCTTGTCACTTTATCAGCTAGTGTTGCAAAGGCTATAAATGAGGCCTACCCAAACCCTACTACCCTAAAACATGTGACTCCAGCATTCCTCAGGGCCATTCTCCACAGGACCGGTGTGGATAACATCACTAAAGATGACAAACTCAGTCTTTTGGAGTACATTTTAGGTGATGAACAATACAAAGAACTTGAGGGTCTTCACCTCCTTCCACTCAGTGATGGCTCTTTCAGATATTTCACATACGAAGAGGAAGACACTGCTTTGATTGACAGCCATGAATTTCCAAGGTAGGATTTTCATACATCTATCAATATTTAAAATAAATGTTACATAAAGTATAACTGAAGTTGTCATTTTTTTTATTATTTTGAGTGGCAAGTTTTTCCATTGTTTTGTTACATTTAAGGCAAAACTAGCACTTATCGTTACGTCTGATAAAACCAAAATAAAGCATACATAAGCTGAATAGTGTGACATAGTGCCACATTTTAATTGCAGCAGAAATTTTGGTAATTAGACATCCAAAAAGACCTGATTTACTGTTCGACTATGTTCACCAAAAAAGGTGGACAGATCCACTGGGCTTATAAGATTTCGAAGAATATTCATATATTGAATGAAATTGTAAACCCAAGTCATGACTCGTGAGCAGAGATGCGCAGTAAAACGTTACAAGTGACGCATTACTGTAATCTGTAGTAAGTAATTTAAGGAGTACTATTGCAAAAAAAGTAATTCGTTACTTTCCCGTAAACACCCTGCATTACTGCATTACTAAACCACTGTAATTTTGTTTGTGAGAGTGTCTCATGACAATGATGTAAGCATGTGCGATGTCCGTGGCAGCAACAGACGTTCCTAGATCAACAATGAATAGTATGGAATGCAGGAGAGAGAACGACCATGTAGAGTTTAAAACTTGGAAGTACTGACATTACTTTAAGATTCTGTAAAGAATGACAAAAACATTAGCATCCGCTGTACACTTTGTGTGGGATGAAAACTTCTTTCTACAGCGAAAAATTAAACTGAGCAAGCACCTAGCAAGCTGCCATGGGAATGTGAAATTCACAGGAACCCCAACCCCCACTGACCGCCGCGGAGAAGTAATCAGTAATTAGTAACTAATTACTTTTTTCAAGTAACTTGACCAACACTGCTTGTGAGGCACAGGGTGCTTGTGAAGAGTTTCATTTACAGTGAACAGTTTCGTTTTTACGTTTCTGACAACGGCCAGCAAACTTTCCAGTTCCCAGTCCCAGTGTCACTAAAAAAGGGGAGCTTTTTCTAGTTGGAATGCACGTGCCCTGCCAGGCTACCTTAAGGTTATGTATATAACCCCGGTTCTCTGAGTAGCATGAGTGAGTGTCTCACTATGGGGAACGCCTCCTGCGTGACCTCATCAGAAGCTCAAATACCATTACGCCAGCCCTTACAGGCTGGCTAGGTGACGCCCATGTCAGGAGGGGCCAGTGCCTCCCTATATAATAGGCTGACATAGCGTCAGATGCCATTCAAAACAAGCCCACCTCTTCCTCGCTTCCATAGCAAGGAGGGCGGTCTGGTGAGACACTCACTCATGCTACTCAGAGAACCGGGGTTATATACATAACCTTAAGTTCTCTTTCATAGCATTCGTTTCGTGTCTCACTATGGGAGAAATACTGACTCCCGGATTGCCAGACATGCCTGTTAAGAAGACAACCGTCCCCAACAGCACTTCACAGGGGAGAGGCCCCCACCTGGGAAGAACCTGCACCGAGGACCGAATGTGCTAGGTTAGGTGCTGTCACATCCAACCTGTAAAACCTAGCAAATGTATGAGGTGAGGTCCAGCATGCAGCTGCACACACCTCCTGAATAGAAACTCCCCTAAAGAGAGCCCATGAGGTTGCCAGACCTCTAGTGGAATGCGCACGTAAGCCAGCAGGGGGCTGAAGGCCCCTGCTAGTATAGGCCAGGGCAATTGCCCCTACTATCCAATGGGAGAGGCGCTGTTTAGACACAGGCTTCCCCATATGTGGTTTAGCCCAGGACACGAACAGCTGGTCACTTTGTCTGACACTCTGGGTTCGGTCCATGTAAATGCGCAGGGCACGGACTGGACACAGGGTATGCAGCCGCCGTTGCTCCTCTGAGGAGAAAGGCGGTGGGCAAAAGGCCGACAGTTCTATAGGGGAACATGTGCCGACAACCTTTGGGACAAAGGCAGGATTGAGCCGCATACTGACCCTCGTATTATCCGAGGAGAACTGAATGCATGACTGATGCACTGAGAGAGCGTGGATCTCTCCCACACGCTTAGCAGAAGCTAGAGCAATTAAAAGAGCCGTCTTCAAGGACAGAAATTTCAACTCAACCTGTTCCAGGGGTTCAAATGGGCAACAGGAGAGCGCAGCCAATACTGTGGGAAGGTCCCACGATGGAGCCAACGGCCTAGACGTAGGCAATTTACGCCGTGCACCCTTCATGAAACGGCATATTAAGGGATGCTGGCCAACAGTCATACCCTCAAAACCAATATGGCAGGCTGAAATCGCTGCCAAATACACCTTGATGGTGGAGAAGGCTTTACCCTTATCAATCAGGGCCTGAAGAAACGACAGAATCACAGCCACAGAGCACTGAAAAGGGATGGCCCGTGATTCTAAGCACCAGCTTTCAAACACACGCCACTTGTGCTCATATAGCGTCCGAGTAGACGATGCTCTGGAACACTGAATAGTGTCGATAACACTATGAGGGAGCCCCACCGTGTTCAGGTTAAACCACTCACGGGCCAAGCCCATAGAGCTAGCCTCCCTGGGTGGGGGTGGAATATTTCCCCCTGTGCCTGAGACAGGAGGTCTCTGCGTAGTGGCAACGGCCAAGGCGGGCCGCACAGCTGCTGAAAAATCTCTGTCAGCCAGTGTTTCCCTGGCCAGTGCGGAGCTATCAGGGTCATATAGTGACCTCTCTCCCTCACTCCGGCCAGAGTTGGAGAAATGAGGGCCACTGGGGGAAAAACATAGAGGAGGGTTCTCGGCCACTCGTGAGCCAGAGCATCCACCCCGAGTGGGGCTCTCTGATCGTGCAGCGAGCAAAACAGGGGACACTGGGCATTCGCCCTGGATGCATAAACGTCCACCGTCGCCTGACCGAACCGCAGCCAGATCTGCTTCACCACCTCCGGGTGAAGCTTCCAGTCTCCGTACAGCGGGTTGCCCCTGGAGAGAAGATCTGCTCCAAAATTCAAGATCCCCGGCACGTGAGTTGCTATCAGTGACAGCAGGTGGACACTGCTCCAGACTATCAGTCTGTGTGCCAGTGTGTGTAACTTGGGGGACCCCAGACCCCCCTATGCCATCCCCTGGAAAGCAAATCTCAGATACTTTCGGTGTGGGGGATATATGGGGATGTGGAAATAAGCATCCCTCAGGTCGATCGATGTGAACCAGTCGCCCGCTCGTACAAACCGTAGCAGTGAGGCGTGCGTCAACATCCTGAACTTATATGTCCTCAAATGTCGGTTCAGGGCACGGAGATCCAGAATGGCTCTCATCCCCCTCCCCCCTTTCTTTGGCACAAGGAAATACCTTGAATAAAATCCGCTGTGCATTTCCTCGGGAGGGACAACTCTTACAGCTCCTTTGTCTCTCAAGGTGGAAATTTCCTCCAGGAGAAGACTGGCAGACTCGCCCGGAGCACAAGAGTAAACAATTTCTTTGAATTGTGGTGGAGCGACACTGAATTGCAGCCTGTAGCCCTTTTTCAGTGTCCTCAGCACCCATGCTGACTGAGTGCAGACGGCCCAGCTCTCCATGTTTAGAGACAGAGCGCTCACTGGCCACTCCACCGAATATGGCGTTTCGGCGCCCCCTTGTGGTCGCAGCGCGAAACATACGCCATTTCGGCGTCCCGTCACCTCTGTCACAGGCGAGCGAGGTGACGGGCTCATCTGCATCATCACAGCCGTGGAAACGCGAGTCTCCACGGGCTGTGTCATGGCAGACGGTGCTCTGTTTTTCAGCATGTTTGATTTTTTTCATGTGTTTTGCAACACTCGACAGCGCCCTCGGCAAACTGCCTGGATGCGCGTGTCGGGGCTTTTTAAATACAGAATGCATGAGAGAAGTGCTCGTGAAACAACACTGCGAACTTTGGCTCTCTTTCACTCTGGCGGGTCCGGTGACAGGAACGCCGGCCCGAGTTAAGCACTCTGTGTGGGACATGTCCCGTTGAACTGGGAGGCGGCAGGGTGGCCCATGAAGGGGGGAAACTGGGTTTGCTCCCGCCTAGAGGAGAGGCTGTCAGGCCGGCCGCTTCTCCCACGATCGCGGTAGCGGGGGGAGGAGGAGGGGCCGCTTGAGGTCTGGCCTGGGGAGGCTGCTTCCGAGTCCATGGATTCTTAGGGGCCCCGGGAAGCCTGGGGGGCTGCCTGCGTCTTAGGCACTTTGGGAATCCTGAAAGCGGGGACCAGGCGAGACTCTGCCTGCGCGAATGACTGGCGCGGCACTGCTGGGGTGGCGTGCTGGGCCCTCCTCGGTAGGCAGAGTTTCAGAGCCTCATCATCTCTCTTTTTCTCCTCACATCTCTTCTGCATGGATGTAACAGCCGCACCGAAGAGACCGTGAGGGACGACAGGGGTGTCGAGGAGTTCCTCTTTTTCCTTGGTCGTCAGGTTGGTGAGCCCGAGCCAGCGTGCTCACTCCTGAAGAACCATGAGGCCCATGGCTCTCCCAGTAGCCTGTATGGCTACCTTGTGGAGGCGGAGGACGTGGTCAGTTATAACGCAGATTTCTTCCCACACTGTGGTATCTGTGTTAGCTGTCATGTCCTCTTCTAGCTCAGCTTGGTAAGCCATTAGCATAGAAGAGGCGTTGTGGGCTCTTACTGACAGAGCCGCTGCCTTGTAGCACTTATCTGTAAGGCTAGACTGGAAGCGGTCTGTTTTGTAGGGGAGAGATGGGGCCGATGGGGACAGAGACGTCTTCGGGTGAAGATGGCTCGCCACCAAAGGCTCCACTTGTGGCATCTGGCGGAGGCCGACAGACTCCATCCCCTCACAATCCAGCAGGGAGCTCCCCACGATGGGGTGTTTCTCGCTGTAAGGTTTTGCTTTCCACGTCACCGCTATCTCATCGAGTAGCTCAGGGAAAACAGGAAACACATGCTTCCCGGTCTTTTTCGCCTTCGGCAATTTCTTACCGTCAAAACGAGACTTCACAACCTCCGTTTGTATGGTGGGCCACGGGATGTTGAGCCTAGCGGCTGCGCGCTTGCACATGTCCTGCATGTCGAGATCCAGGGGAGACGGTTTTTCAACCTCGCCGGTAGCCGAGGGCTTTGCAGCCCGGCTGATGCTAGCCAAGGAGGCGGAATCTTCCTCCTCACCGTCGTCAGACAGCAGGAGCTCCGAGTCAGCCGACTCATCTCCGTCCTCGTTAGCATCTCCTCCCCAGGTGACTCCAGCATCGCGGAAAAACACCCGATCTCCGTGTGCCTCCAGCGACGGGAAAGCGGTCGCGATGGGCTGAGGGTTCGTAGCCATGGTTAGCTAGAGGGTCGTGCAAGTTAGCGAGGCTGACACCGAGAGCGGAGAATATTGCTATTCCTCGCTAACGTGGGGTGAAAAGTGTTGCTACTTTTCTACAGGTATTGCTACCTAATGTGTAAGACCGCTAGCGTCGAAGGGTATTGCTACCTGATAGTGAAGCTAGGGGTACCTTTATTAGCAAAGTGTTGCTACTTCGCCTTCGGAAAGTATTGCTACTTCGCTGGGTGAAAGTATTGCTACTTGGCACCCGCACTAGTCACAGAACAGTATTGCTACTGCTTGTATGCTAGTGGACAACTGAAAAGCTGGGAACAAAGCGCCCGGCGACCGAGTTGTTCACTCGAATCTGTGGACAGTTTAGCTTTAGCACCCAATAGCACAGTTGTCTACAGGCTTCTGTGAGAAGCGAGAAGAGGTTTTTGAATGGCATCTGACGCTATGTCAGCCTATTATATAGGGAGGCACTGGCCCCTCCTGACATGGGCGTCACCTAGCCAGCCTGTAAGGGCTGGCGTAATGGTATTTGAGCTTCTGATGAGGTCACGCAGGAGGCGTTCCCCATAGTGAGACACGAAACGAATGCTATGAAAGAGAACTGGCACTAGTCCTCGGGCTTGCTGCACCATCCCTCCCCTGCTGTGGAGCAAAAGACCACGCCTCCATTACACGACTCCTAACAGTTTGATCAACAGATATCACTACTTTTGTTTTTGTTAAATTGAATTAACAAAATTATATTTTGTGCAGACTCTTGTTGCCCTTCTGTAAGCACCTCTTCATCCCAAATGATCTGACTCCAGCCTGCAGTGCCCATCTGAAAAAAATGGCCAGAAGAAGTAGGTCAAAGTAGTATGCAGAGACCTGAAAGTCATTTGTACCTACCATACATGCATTTTTAAACAGCACAGCTCTTAAAATCTCTCTTTATTTTTATGATCTGTTCTTTAGATTTCTTCAAGATCATCAATGTTGATGCATCCCGTGTAGCTGAATATACAAGAAGATATTTGCCACCAGACTGGAAGCAGACAGGGAAGAACCTTGTTACATGGGAAAACGGCAACATTCAGCATCCACCTTTGGACTGGTTTCAAGAATTCTGGAGGTTTCTCAACAATCATTTTGATGAGTTAAGTCCTTTCACTGACATACCTCTAATACCAGTTAGTCCTCTGTCTGGCAGTCAGACTGTATCAGTAGCAAAACTACAGCAGAACACAACTCTGATCTTTCAGAAAAGTAAACAGCTGAATTTGCCAGACCATCTCCAAGGAGTGTTTTGAAGGTCCTGATGAATTTAGATTTCCAGCATCTTGTCACAGAACTCAAATCCGCCTCTTACACAGCACGAGAAGAACTGAAAGATTATCTGTCTTATCTGGATTCACTCTCAAAAAAAGAGAAAGATTTTCTCTTGAAGTTGCCTTTGTTTCAAACCATGAAAGGATTCAGTGTTGCAGCTCAATCAAAACAAGCTGTGCTTCTGATCTCAGGCCTAACAGTACCAACAGAGCTCCCTATGCCTGATTCCATAATCCAGTGTTCTACTGAGACTGACCGCAGACTGTTACAGCTGCTCAAAGTTCATCTCTTGGACACCGCCGAAGCAGCCAGTGTTCTTGTTGATAGCATAAGCAAAGGCGCTTGCAGCAGTGACAACACTAACAAAACAATGACTTGGATTTTACAGCATGGTAAGGTGCTTTTCTCACAAAACGAATCCCTGAAATGTAGCTGTAAGGACTTGAGCTTCATTGAGGTGAATGGACAGCTGAAAAAGGCATCTGACTTTTTTGATCCAAGAATTCAGACTTTTAAAGTCATCTTTGAGTCAGACTTCTTTCCACCGCCTTCATACACTCATTCACTGCAGATGCTGGAAAGCTTAACAGAAATCGGATTACTGAATAAAGAGATAGATGTCTCACCTGAACATTTGCTACATGCTGCCACGCTGACTGACAAACTATGCATGAACTCACAAATCGAGGCTCTGAGAAGAGGTCAGGTTATGTTGGAAATGGTGGAAAGTAATGATTTACTGACAAAGTTTTCTCACAAACAACTTCATTGCCTCAAAATGCTAAAATGGATCCCATGTGAACAACCTGGAAGTGAGAAACAATTCAGTGATAAATCTCAGAAGTATTGTTTGTTTTGCCCAAATGAAATAAGACATTCTGTGTATAAGGACATTGTTGGACATGTAATGCCACTAACAGGTAAGCTCAGTGACAGAGTTAGCAACAGACTTGGTCTCAAAGACCTACCACCACCTGAAAAAGTGACTGAGAATCTGTCAGTCTTGAAATCAAAAGCACTGAAAATGGTTAATCCTGACACAGATGTAGACTTCAAAAGACAGCTGCACAGCATTTACAAACACATGCAAGACAACCTCTTTGTATTTGTTACAATGATGGACAATGAGACATGCTGGCTATGGACTCACAACCAGTTTGTTGCACCCCAGGATCTGGTTCTTGAATACCCAAATAATCTAGATCTGAGTTCTTACATTGGGAAGATGCCGAATGAATTTTTGCCATACAGAACATTGTTCCAGAGGTTTGGCCTGAGAAAAGTACTTTCCAATGAAGACATTTTGGGCATTCTGTACTCCGTCCAGCAAAATGTTGAAGCAAGACAACAGCCGATTGCAAGTTCTTCAGAGGTCAAAGTGTCAATAGAAATTCTCAACTGGCTCTGGAAAGAGAAGAAAACAGTTCAGGATGACATCCCAGTGCCAGTCACTGCTGAGGGAGGAAAATTTACCCTTAAACCACGATCAACAGCTCTTTTCTGTGATGTAAGCAAAAATGGACTGAAAGAACTAAACTGCAGAGAAGAGGAAATTTATGTCATACATGAGGAAATCCCAAAAGCAGCGGCTGAATGGCTGGAAATTCGTTTTCTCAGCACCCACATCCTTGATCCAGAGGAGATAGGAATAGAGCAGTGTGGACAATCTGAACCAATAACAATGAGAATAAAAAACATTCTTAAAGAGTACGATGAAGACAGTGACATCTTCAAAGAGCTCATCCAGAATGCAGAGGACGCTGGGGCAGATGTTTGCAAGTTCTTGGTGGATTTCAGAGTACACAGAGATGCACCTGAAAGCCTGATTGACCCTGACATGGCTCTTTGTCAGGGACCTTGTCTTTGGGCTTTTAATAATGAGCAGTTCACAGCAGAGGATTGGAAAAATATTGTCAGAGTTGGCTCAGCCTCAAAGGAAAACAAAGTGGAAAAAATTGGAAAGTTTGGACTTGGATTCAACACTGTGTATCATGTGACAGATGTCCCCTCCATCCTTAGTGGCAACACTCTTCTCATACTTGATCCAAATGTTACTCATCTCACAAAACATATCAAACACAAAACAAATCCTGGAATCAAGCTGGATCTCTCTCAACAGTGACTCTTTCATTGTTTTCCTGGTCAGTTTGGATCATATGAAAACATTTTTGACTGTAATTTTACCAGAAAAAGTCCTCCTGAACCCTATCCAGGCACTCTGATCAAACTACCTTTCCGAAGTGAAGAAGAAGCTGTCAAATCAGAAATAAGCACAAATGTGTATCAAAAACCCCATATCCTTGATTTTCAACATCTCTTTTCTAAGAATTCACAAACCCATCTGCTCTTTTTAAAGAACATCATTACATTATCCCTCCAAAATATCCCACACAATGGATCAACTCCACCAAGAGAAAATGAAATAGAGACCATCTTCTCTGTGTCCAAAACCACTGTGAGTGCAATGGAGATTCCTGATGACACCAGTGTGTCCAAGCAACGTCATGCTGAGAAATCACTGATGAAACTTGATGGTAAATGCAAAGAGTTAATCAATTGCTATAAATTCAGCATTGTGAAAATATCCAGTCAGCAGTCTAATGAAAATGAAGTTCAGCTCTGGCTCCTGTACAACTGCTTTGGGACAGATGAGTCCTTTAAAATGGCCATTCACAAAAACAAGCAGGCCAGTTTCTCTTTGCCCATTGGAGGGATTGCTGTGCCCTTGCAAAATCATCCAGAAACTGGAAAATTCACCACATTACAAACAGAACTTGTTGGACAGGCCTTTTGCTTCCTTCCTCTTCCCATTCACACAGGTCTTCCTGTCAATGTAAATGGCACATTTGCTGTGACAAGCAACCGAAAAGGTCTGTGGGAAACTGGAGTGAAAAATGACTGGAACAAAGCTCTCCTTCAGGATCCAGTAGTGACAGCATATGTTACTGTACTCAAGGCACTAAAGAAAATGTCAGAAAATAAACAGCTGGTGAGTTACTGTTATCACACATTTTGGCCTGATAGAGAGAAAGTGAGTGAAACTTTCAAGCCTTTAGTGGATGCACTTTACTCAACCATTGTTGATGACTCTGTTGGTCCAGAGCTCTTTAGTGATGGAGAACAATGGTTCTCAATGAACAATGCCATATTTCTACACAGCAAATTCAAAAGTGTTAAATTTTTTGGTGTTAATAGTCTCCTTGCAAAAGTAGAGTTAATTTTACTCTAAGCAGAGTCACATTCTTTTAATGTAACTCTGAGGTGTAAAATGATAGTAGTTAAAATAGAGTGTTAAAAACGAGTGTTTCTCTGTCAAATCTGGAGGTGTTAAAATGGAAACATTAACTCCTGACCTCTTAACTCTGAACTCCTACAGGGGCTATGACACCAACAGAGTAAATTCACAGACTCCGCCCCCAGCACGGCTCCAATCGAAGCTGAAGTGAAGCCGTTTCAGAACATTTGCTCTACATATTTGAGTTGTTTGCCATGCTTGGTAAGTCATTTTTTCAAAGATTGTTTAAATTATTATTAGCTTTTACTTCTGTGGCTCTTTGGAGTTGAGACAAAGCTGTGTGGAAGGCATTAGCCATGTTGCTCGCTGATAGCATAATATTCTGTTTTAGCTAGCTGAAAGGTATTGTTTGCGGGCAAATACCACAGCCTTGAAAAAAAGCTTGCATGTGAATTTTCAGTCAAACTTTTGGTCAAATACACCTAAAACAATGTCTAGAATGTGAAATGTTGGTATAATGGTGCTACTTGAAGCCTGAAAACGATCGCCCATAAAAAAAAAAACAAAAAAAAAAACGAGCATACAGCAGTAGCAGATGTCCTGACTGGATTCTACGTTAGCATAGATCCCTCCAGAGTTTTGTGCACACGGTTTAGGTAAAAATGAAAAAGGTTGAGGTTTTACATTTAGTTCAGTATTACCTGTTGCCTGCGTCCTTGTCTTTTGGGAAAATACTTTACACAAGTAATGGCTCAAAGAGGATTCCTTTTTTTTTTTTTTACTGTGCTGCAATTGTTTACTGGATTATTTGTGCCATTGTAACCCTGGTAAGATTTACAGCAATCAGAAGTACAGGGTTCTTTGAATGCATCGTAGTCCTTGTCTGATAGTTTAATTTCCGGGCTTGCCCTGAAGGCACCATCTGCAGCTCCGTGCGCGTGAAGGTGTGGTGTAGAGGAAAAAGGACGGCAAGGAAAAACTCCATGCTGCCGCGGAGCACGGTTTTTTCCAGTTGAAAGAGAGGAAAGAGGTTTAATTAACATTTGTGAGAGAGCTGTCGTTAGCGGTGAACCACAGACGGGTACCTACCTGAAAGGAGCCGGAGTATTTCTTTGAATTTTTTGAACTATTCTGGTGAGTTAGCCTAGCTCACTTAGCACCGCTATTGCAGTTCAATGCACTGGAAAAAATAACTAACCAGTCAGAATAGTAGTAAATGTGTTTAATGATGTTTAAGATGTGTTTTCATAGTATTGCAATGTTGTGACAGTTTTGTTTATTATGAGTGTCTAGTGTTTTACTTTCTTGGGCCTGCTAGTTCAGCCGCGGCCAGCTAAGTGGTTATGCGCAGTTCACGTGCAATAGCTGTGCTGTTACTGTAACTGCGGGTGATGCACAGTAATACCGGTGTATTTACTTTTAATGTGTCACAAGATGCAAATTTATTTTAATATTTCAAAAGAACCAAGGACATTAGGAACAAGGACATTTAAGGAATGTGGACATCTAACATTCTGCATATTTGTGTGCAGACTGGTTTTTTTTTGAGGTACAGTTCCATGGGTGCCAAGTGAGGAGCTGGTATCGTGGGTCTAAGACACTGTTGCTGCTGTGGAGGCCTTCTCTGTGTCAGGACGCCGACACGTTGATGCCTGCCGTACCAGGAGGGCGGTAGGGAAAAAAACAAAAGGAAGCCCACCTGAGAGATACCTTATCATTTTCTTTGCTACTTTTTCTCCGCCTGAGATTCAGGTCGTTTTCAGTTCTTAACCCAGGACAGTGGGTAACTGAATAAACTGACACCATAAGGAACTGGACACTCACGTGCTATTTTCTTTTCTTTTTCCTTTTCTTTGGGGTGTTGAAATATTGTGTTTCTTGTCTTACATCTATTTTGATTGTTTCAATTATTTTTGTGATGCATTTGAGATGGTTACTGCATTTGAAGGTATCCCTACATTGAGGATGAGCAAAGGGAACTGATCCAAAAGGAAATATATAAAGCAAACTTTGTTTCACAAGCCTGTGGTCGTGCGTGTTATGTGGGTTGGAAGTCTCATTGCTCTTACAGAGTTGCTACCGCCAATCTCCTTCCCAAACCTAGATTCGGATATTGTAGACATTGCACTTGGGCGAGCAGTATGGATCATCTCTTTATAGATAGAGGGACACACGTCCAGGTTACATAAAAAGTGGCGAGCCAGCCAGGAGATTGGTTAATAGTAGCTTTCTGATCTTCCACCCCACACTACGCACGTTTGAGATTTTTGAGATTTGTTCCACTGAGTCAGGTATGGATATTTGCAATCGTTTTGAGGTTAATGGTCAAAACTCCCTGTATGTAACAGGTATAGGACCAGAATACACAGATGAGGAAATAACTGCTGTGTTCAAAGTTAATGGAGATATTTCTAAATTAGTGAGGATCCCTGACGAATCAGGACAACCAGAGGGTAGAGCCCTGGTCCAGTATGCATCTGACAGGTCTATCTCTAGAATCGACCCCATTACTTTGGGTACCGTACCAAGTCCAAAGGACCCAGCTGTGATGTGGTTTGCGAGGACCATTAGAGATGTTTGTCAGGAAGTGGTGGGGAGGGAGATAGCTTGCAGATACCTGGACGAACTAAAGTCTGTCGCAGGCAGTGGCAGGAAAGGTTTCTTGAATGTGCTTCAGGAGGAACTGCATGGGAACCAGGGCACATCACATGACGTACACAGTAATGCTACACAGCCCTATGCAGCTCAAAATGCTAACACACCTAATAATGATCAAAATGAGCCTGCAGAGCCCTCACATGTTTATAGTGCATCTGCTAGTTTACCAACGAGCCCAGTCCACATCAGTGAGGATGTTTTTAACCCCCCCCAGATCCAGAGAGTGATTGTGGAGCATGTCATCCGAAGTGAGTCCACCACTTCACCATCCCCACAAATAAGGTTGCGCACCTTCTCTGGGCGGATGCCAAGGCCAAATGGTGAGGTGGACTACGAAACATGGCACACCCAAGTTGATCTTCTCCTTAACGATCCTTCCTTGAATGATGCTCACAAGGTGAGAAGGATTCTTGAGAGCTTGCTGAGTCCAGCAACTGATGTTGTGAAGCCTCTTGGCATCTCTTCACCACCAAGTGTCTACATCACTCAACTTGACTCTGCTTTTGGTGTTGTGGAGGATGGAGAGGAGTTGTTTGCGGCATTTCTCGGCTCTAACCAAGATAGTGGAGAGAAGCCATCAGCATACTTGAACAGGCTCCATAGCCTCCTCACAAGAGCAATTTCTAGAGGGGGAGCCTCAGCTGGAAATTCCAATGATCATTTGCTCAGACAGTTTTGTAGGGGCTGTTGGGATCAGAGCATCATCATCGGCTTACAGTTAGAGTGCAAAAAGGGAAATCCACCAACATTTCCTGAATTCCTCCTCATGCTGAGAACTGAGGAAGACCGCCGTTCCACAAAGCTAGATAGGATGAAAAAGCATTTAGGTGCTTCGAAAGCTAACATGTATGCCCACCATGTTTTTGATATGCCCTCTTATGACTGTGAGCCTGTCCCACTGACTAACTCAAAGCCGAATGAGACATCAAAGCTTGAAAAGAAAGTAAACGAGCTAACTAAACAGTTGGAAAAGCTAAACAAAAAGCCACCGAGCCTCACTCATGATAGTAATCCTCCCCTAGTGGTAAAAGCAAAGCGAGATGAAACCTCTGATATTGAGAACAAGATAGCTGAACTGACAAAGCAAGTTGAAAAACTAGCACAAAATCAGAGAGAGAGTACTGAAAAGACCGACTGCTTTGCAATCAGTAGTAGTAACATGAAGAGGGGCCTTAAGGTGCCTGGAATGCCGAGGCCGTGGTTTTGTTTTAAGTGTGGGGAAGACAACCACATTGCTGCTCATTGCTCGAATGAACCCAACCCCGCACTGGTTCGCAAGAAAAATGCAGAACTCCGGGAGAGGCAGGATAAGTTTTTAGCTCAGCAGGCTGCTTCCCCATTCACTTTAAACTAGTAGCAGCTCCTGTAGTGGGACGTCCAGGAGCTGCAGTTGATGATAACCCCTGTCCCAACAGATCAGTTGATGGTGCTGGAACACAGAAGAAAGTCATAACCCACACAATGACTGAAACCTACCGTTGCACAGAGCGATCTATACCTGCAGGGCTTGTAGGTCCTCGTTGTGCGGCTTCTGTCTTTCTTGAGGGTGTGCAGTGTGAGTCCATAATGGACACCGGCTCACAAGTTACAACAGTGTCCGAGTGTTTCCATAAGAACCATCTGTCTCACTTACCTATACATCCAATTCATGCCCTTCTTGAAATCGAAGGAGCAGGTGGACAGCAGGTCCCCTATCTTGGTTACATAGAAGCGCGTGTCACTTTCCCGCTGTCTGTTCCTGGCAGGAAAGAGGAGCTAGTCGTGTTAGCACTTGTGGTGCCAGAGTGTCAGTTCAACAGCAGGACCCCCCTGTTGATTGGTACCAATGTGTTATTACGACTTTATGAACAAGTACTTGAACAGGATGGTCCAGAGGTTGTTTGCAAACTCTTCTCTAGAGATTTTGCAGTGATCTTCCAGCATATTGCCCAGATCCATGACCTCAACAACCATGCTCATCCTGTCAGGTTACATGGTGGAAACCCCATCACCATCCCTGCAAAACAAAAGTGCTGCATCACAGGTGATGTCAGGTTGAAAAGGAACAGTCAGACCACATTTGTGCTTGAACCCAATGAACATCACAGGTTGCCAGGTGGCGTGTTCCTTGAAGCTGCTCTGATGGACATTCCATTTAAGTCTAGCTGCAAGGTCCCGGTCGTCCTGCGCAATCTTAGTGACCATGATGTTACGCTGCAGCCAAAACGCATCATTGCTCAAATATGTGCAGCTCAGCAGGTCACATCACTTGGACCAGTGAAAGGTGACTCTCATCACAATAAGCCTGACAGTGACAACCTCGAGTTCAATCTTGATGATTCACCAATATCTGAACAATGGAAAGATCGTATCATCACCAAGCTTAGATCTATTCCAGAAGTCTTTGCTGTGGATGACCTGTCATATGGTCACACCACTGCAGTGAAACATCACATCAGGCTACATGACGAGACTCCTTTTAAGGAGAGGCCAAGGCCTATTCATCCCAGTGACAGGGAGGCAGTCAAGGAGCATCTTAAAGAACTGCTTGATGCAGGAATCATTAAAGAGTCACAGAGCCCTTTTGCATCCCCAGTGGTCTTGGTCCGGAAGAAGAATGGTTCTATCAGGTTATGCATTGACTACAGGAAGCTAAATGCTCGAACCATCAGAGATGCATACGCTCTTCCGAACATTGAGGAGACCTTTGCTGCCCTTAGCGGTGCTAAATGGTTCTCCGTCATGGACCTTAAATCTGGTTATTACCAGGTTGAGATGGCCGAAGAAGACAAGCCTAAAACCGCTTTCACGTGTCCCCTCGGTTTCTTTGAATTCAATCGCATGCCTCAGGGTGTCACGAACGCACCAAGCACTTTTCAGCGCCTTATGGAAAGGTGTGTCGGTGACTTGCATCTCAATGAGGTATTGGTGTTTCTGGACGACTTGATTGTCTTTTCAGACACATTGGAAGAACATGAAGCACGACTCATGAAGGTGCTGAACCGTCTTAAAGATTTCGGTCTAAAGCTTTCTCCGGAGAAATGTCACTTCTTTAAGACGTCAGTAAAGTATCTTGGTCATGTCGTGGATGCACGAGGAGTTCATACTGACCCTGACAAGATATCCGCCTTGAGAGACTGGCCTCGTCCTTCAAATAGGAAAGAGCTTAAATGTTTCTTAGGCTTCGCTGGGTATTATCGGCGGTTTGTCGAAGGATATTCCCAGATAGCCAAACCTCTTAATAGCCTGACAGCAGGCTACTATCCACCAAAGAAAAGGGGCAAAGTGTACAAGAGGGAACGCTTCACGACTCTTGTGAGCCCTAATGCACCGCTCGGTGAGGAGTGGACTTCGGAGTGTGAGAGTGCATTCAGAACCCTGATCAAGAAACTGACGTCTGCGCCCATCCTTGCTTTTGCGAATCCACAACTACCATATGTTGTACATACTGACGCTTGTCGCGATGGATTGGGGGCAGCGCTCTATCAAGAGCAGGAGGGGAAGCTCAGAGTTGTCGCGTATGCCAGTCGAGGTCTTTCCAAGAGCGAGAGAAACTACCCTACGCACAAACTCGAATTCTTGGCCTTAAAGTGGGCCGTTTGTGAAAAGTTCAGTGATTTCCTTTATGGGTCAAGTTTCACTGTGCTTACCGACAACAACCCCCTCACATACGTCTTGACATCTGCGAAGTTAGATGCTGCTGGTCATCGCTGGTTAGCCGCTCTTTCTACTTACCAGTTTACCATCAAGTACAGAGCAGGGCAGGCCAACCGCGATGCAGATGGGTTATCCCGGCGGCCTCAAGGTCCGCCTCTTGAGGATGAAGCTTTCACTAAAGAAAGAGAGAGAATAGAGGACATGAAAAAACGGTTCATGGAAGCAGGAGATGACATGGATCATGAGGTGTTCTCTGCATTATGTCAACGTCATCTTGTGATGGTTAAAGATGAACGTCACCCTCATTCAGAGCAGCCTGTCATTGCGGAGTCTCTTGTTGTCGACCCTTCTGTAGTGCCTGATGTTTTCGATGAGGACACTTTACCATCCATGGCTAACTCTGACTGGTGTAATGCTCAAAATAATGATCCGTCTCTCTCACGTGTCATCACCTTTGTGAGGAGAGCTGTAAAACCCAGTTTCAGAGAGACAAACCTTGAACATCCCGATGTCAAACTTCTTTTTAGGGAGTGGAAAAAACTTGAACTCAGGGATGGTGTCCTGTACAGGAAGTGGTCTGAGCGAGGCGAACTGGTGTATCAGTTGGTCTTACCCGAACAGTTCAGAGAGAGGGCACTGCAAGGAGTGCATGATGATGTTGGCCATCTCGGTTCTGAGCGTGCACTTCAGCTTGCTCGTGCCAGGTTCTACTGGCCGAGAATGGCCAGAGACATCGAGGAGAAGTGCAAAAAGTGCGAACGCTGTTTCAGGCGGAAGGCTGTGCCTCAGAGGGCCGCGCCTTTGGAAAACATTTCTGCTACTTATCCACTTGAACTTCTTTGTATGGATTATCTATCCCTTGAGCCGGATGATAGAGACACGAGAAACATTTTAGTCATCACCGACCACTTTACAAAATTTGCTGTGGCGGTGCCGACTAGGGATCAGAAAGCCAGAACTGTTGCGAAGGCTTTATGGGAGAACTTTATTGTTCACTACGGGTTCCCCAGTCGTCTGCTCAGCGACCAGGGCAGGGACTTTGAGTCTAAGACGATCAGAGAACTCTGCACACTGATTGGAGCAGACAAAGTTCGTACCACCCCGTACCATCCCCGGGGAAACCCAGTGGAACGATTTAACCGGACCCTCCTTGGTATGCTAGGGACCCTGGAAGAAAGAGACAAATATCATTGGAGAGATTTTGTCAAACCTCTGGTCCACGCATACAATTGCACGAGAAACAGTACAACAGGCTATTCGCCTTACGAACTAATGTTTGGTAGGCAGCCCAGACTGCCGATTGATCTTGTCCTGGGAATCCAACCTGATATGGCAAGTCACAAGACCCACTCAGAGTATGTCAAGGGCCTTCGTCAACGCCTACAGGAGAGCTACTCATTAGCTGCTAAAAATGCCAAGAAGATGGGAGAGAAGAACAAGGCTAGGTTTGACAGGGAGGTCAGGGCAGCTGAACTCTTAGAAGGGGATAGGGTCTTAGTGAGAAACGTGAATATCAGGGGGAAACACAAACTGGCAGATCGGTGGGAACAGAAAATCCATGTTGTTGTCAGACGGATTAGCGACAGTCCTGTTTATGTAGTCAAACCTGAGACAGGGGAGGGGCCACACCGTACGTTGCATAGAGACCTTCTTTTGCCGTGCGGGTTCCTACCTGTAACTGAGATCAGAGAGCAAAGTTCTTCCACTGACGCATCGAGGAAAATGAGACTGAGGGGCAAAACAACAAAAGGCGTGCAAGGGGACACTGATTGTCAGGAGGACGAGTCGTACAGTGATGAAGATGAACTGTATCCTAATACATGGATGCCAGAAATCATCACGAAGGGTCCTTTCCTGCAGAGGGAAGGAGGCTTCAATGAGCCTCAGCCAGTTTCCAGGGTATTAAACCCAGACACCCCTTCTTTTGTGCCCCAAAGTTCCGCACACTTACCTGAAAGACCTACTCACGAGCTTCAACCAGGAACTCCTTATGTTAGCTCTGAGAATAGTGGTTCAGTTACACATCCTACTTCACACTGTAGGACTCCGGACCATATTGTCATTGATATTCCTGAACCTGATGTGACACAAATCTCACCTGATGAAGAGAACACAGATCTCATCACCACAGACCCTGTAGTTGCAGACACTGACAATGTAGTATCTGAGAGTCAAGAGTCCGAGAACGCAAGTGTCCGGCGTTCTACTAGGGAGAGACGTCCGCCTCGGAAACTCACCTACGATGAGCTGGGGGAGCCTTTAACCTTGGCCATTAGTTCATTCTTTCAGGCTTTAGGGGCTGCTATTTCACATGTGTCTGTACCGGTAGGGGCAGGTATGCATGCTGGGACTCATGCAGTCTAGAGGGGGAGAATGTAACCCTGGTAAGATTTACAGCAATCAGAAGTACAGGGTTCTTTGAATGCATCGTAGTCCTTGTCTGATAGTTTAATTTCCGGGCTTGCCCTGAAGGCACCATCTGCAGCTCCGTGCGCGTGAAGGTGTGGTGTAGAGGAAAAAGGACGGCAAGGAAAAACTCCATGCTGCCGCGGAGCACGGTTTTTTCCAGTTGAAAGAGAGGAAAGAGGTTTAATTAACATTTGTGAGAGAGCTGTCGTTAGCGGTGAACCACAGACGGGTACCTACCTGAAAGGAGCCGGAGTATTTCTTTGAATTTTTTGAACTATTCTGGTGAGTTAGCCTAGCTCACTTAGCACCGCTATTGCAGTTCAATGCACTGGAAAAAATAACTAACCAGTCAGAATAGTAGTAAATGTGTTTAATGATGTTTAAGATGTGTTTTCATAGTATTGCAATGTTGTGACAGTTTTGTTTATTATGAGTGTCTAGTGTTTTACTTTCTTGGGCCTGCTAGTTCAGCCGCGGCCAGCTAAGTGGTTATGCGCAGTTCACGTGCAATAGCTGTGCTGTTACTGTAACTGCGGGTGATGCACAGTAATACCGGTGTATTTACTTTTAATGTGTCACAAGATGCAAATTTATTTTAATATTTCAAAAGAACCAAGGACATTAGGAACAAGGACATTTAAGGAATGTGGACATCTAACATTCTGCATATTTGTGTGCAGACTGGTTTTTTTTTGAGGTACAGTTCCATGGGTGCCAAGTGAGGAGCTGGTATCGTGGGTCTAAGACACTGTTGCTGCTGTGGAGGCCTTCTCTGTGTCAGGACGCCGACACGTTGATGCCTGCCGTACCAGGAGGGCGGTAGGGAAAAAAACAAAAGGAAGCCCACCTGAGAGATACCTTATCATTTTCTTTGCTACTTTTTCTCCGCCTGAGATTCAGGTCGTTTTCAGTTCTTAACCCAGGACAGTGGGTAACTGAATAAACTGACACCATAAGGAACTGGACACTCACGTGCTATTTTCTTTTCTTTTTCCTTTTCTTTGGGGTGTTGAAATATTGTGTTTCTTGTCTTACATCTATTTTGATTGTTTCAATTATTTTTGTGATGCATTTGAGATGGTTACTGCATTTGAAGGTATCCCTACATTGAGGATGAGCAAAGGGAACTGATCCAAAAGGAAATATATAAAGCAAACTTTGTTTCACAAGCCTGTGGTCGTGCGTGTTATGTGGGTTGGAAGTCTCATTGCTCTTACAGAGTTGCTACCGCCAATCTCCTTCCCAAACCTAGATTCGGATATTGTAGACATTGCACTTGGGCGAGCAGTATGGATCATCTCTTTATAGATAGAGGGACACACGTCCAGGTTACACCATTAATTAGTGTCAACTAATTTTTATTCGATCTCCGCACAGGATATGCTTGTGAAGATGGAATATGGGGGAGAGCAGAAGTGCGTTGAAGTTCCACAAAGGGATGAATGAAGGACATGCATATTGTATTGAAGAAATAAGTGATGAGAATGCTGTTATTTGCATTTACCAGCTCACCTATGTCAGACCTTTTGATAAACAAAATTCTAATGAAAGTGAGAACATGTACACTGTTACATCTTTCAGAAAATGTTTTGAAATTGTGGTGCACAGTTCAGAATAAATGTTTTTCAAAAACCATTGCATCTTTTTAGTAAATGTTTATTTCCAAAAGAAATTTCTAGAAGTTCAGAACAGTAAAATTCCTTCTTTTTAGAATGAATTAGAAGATAACTCTTACGTAGTTAAACTAAAATACTCTTTGAGAGTTAATATATAAACTCTTAACACCAAGTGTTAAATTATCAACTCCAGACAGATTTGGTGTTTAACACTAAATCAGAGTTAACGTACCAACTCTCCAAAAAGAGTTAAATTAACACTCTCTGGTGTGGACCCATATAGACACTTTAATAGTGTTGAAATCAAATCCGACAGTGTTAATTTGGACATGATGGATTTGCTGTGTACATGAGAGCATTGAAAATGATGAAAAGATTGGTGACCTTGCAGTGCAAGTTTGTCAGAAATATGCAAAAGGACCCAATCATGTTGTTCCTCTTCCACTTTGGCTGAGAAATAGCTTCAAACAGGCTGGCCTAGAAAAGGTTTTACAAAACAGGACATGGAACTGGGAGAAGTTCTACAGAGAAGCAGTGTTCAGTAACCTAACTACAATGGACTCGAAGAGTAGAGATACCCTTGTGCTGCATGCTATTGACCTTCATATCAAAGAAATTGACAATCTGCTGCTCTGCTATTCATGCATACCCACAAAGGGTGGACAGCTCCAACATGTCAGGAAACTTGTGAATCCTACAGGGAAAGTGGCCTGTCTTTTTGAACCAAAAGAGGGACGCTTGCTTGATGGATCTGAGAATGACTACAGATCTCCAAAAAGGATTCAGCGTTTGTTGGAACTCGGTATGGCAAATGACCATCTCCCATTGGAAGACATCACAGAGAAAGCGGGCACAATTGATAAAACCTGGAGCATTGACAAAAAGAAAGCATTTGTGCATTTGAGGTGCCTTTTTGAACTGATGAAGAATCACATTTATGATATAGAGTCTCACCACTGGAAAACACTGAGGACAACTGCATTTCTTCCAGCATATTCACCTGGTGATGCAAAAATGGAAGGAAATATATCACTTAAAAGGCCCGCTGATGTTTTTAGTGACAAATGCTCCCTTCTCGTTAACATGACACAACCAGTGTTGGATCATACTAATCTAAACATACACAACACAGATCCAGTTCTACTGATTTTAGGAGTTCACAGCACTCCGAAACCAGAAATGGTTCTTATGCAGTTGCACCAAACAAGCAAACAAGCACACTCTATTGACAGATCCATGCTTTACAAAATAGCATCTGAGTGCTATAAGTTTCTGGATCAGTGGATCTCTCATTTTGGAAAAGTTTGCATCCCACACTGGGCAAGTTCATTTCCATTTATCCTCATTGGCGATACATTTGTGAATGTCGACCGTGTAGCTGAGAACGGGCAATTTGAAGCAAAGCCCTATCTCCACGTACTTCCAGCTGCCTTCACAAGCTTCAGGAACCTCTGGACATGTATAGGTGTTGAAAAACATTTCACAAAAATTCAATTCCTAACTGTGTTGCAAGAATTAAAAGCTCAACATGTAAATAAGCCCCTACCAAAAAGTGATCTCTCAGTTGTCCTCACAATTTTAAATAAAGGGATTTTTGAGGCCAAATTGAAAATCACGGATGACTTTCTGATACCCAATGAGCATGGAGTTTTGCAGTTTGCTAGTGAGCTATTTTACAATGACAGCCCATGGATGCCACTCACTTCAGGTGTCACATTGTGTCACGAGAATATCCCACGTGTTATGGCTCGCCACCTTGGAATCAAAACAACAGGGCATCATACTCTGGAAAACCACATAGTTGATGACATGTCACCATTTGCTTTTGACTTTGAACAGCAGGAACAGCTGACTGTTCGTATTAAAAACATAATTTCAGCCTATCCATCAAAGAAGGATATCCTTAAAGAGCTCATTCAAAATGCTGATGATGCAGAAGCAACAGAAATTCACTTCATCTGGGACAAAAGACAACATGGAAAAGAAAAAACATTTGGGAAGAAATGGAAAAATCTCCAGGGTCCAGCACTTTGTGTGTTCAACAACAAAGTGTTTTCTGATGCTGACATTAAGGGAATTCAACAGCTGGGAGAGGGAGGAAAGCACAGCACCCCAGGGAAGATAGGCAAGTACGGAGTTGGATTCAACTCTGTTTACCATCTGACTGACTGCCCTTCGATCCTTACAGGAGATGAAGTACTTTGCATTTCTGACCCCAATCAAAAATACATTGAAAATCATTCAAATAACCAGCGATATGGCATTGGCTATAAACTAGCTGACACTTTCAAAGAAATGTACGTAGATGTCTACAAATCATTTCTTCCAGACAAATTTTCTCTTAAAGACGGCACCATGTTCAGATTACCTCTGAGAATGGGTACAAATGCAAATGCCTCCAAAATATCACAGCAAGGAGTCACTGACCGCGACATGAAAGAACTGTGCTCTGCCCTGTCTGAAGATCCTGTAGGACTAATTCTCTTTCTGAAAAACATCTGCAAAATCAAAGTCCATGAAATCAGTGAAGATTCACAAGAACTTAAAACCATCTTTGAGGTTGAAAAAACTCTGCCACAAAGAAGTCGGGATGAGAAAGATGCTTTTGTAAAACATCTACAAAATGCACTGCAATCAGACAAAACAGTAACACCGCACAAGACTTTCTATGAAACTGTGATTTCCACCTCAGATAAAAGACAAAGTAAGTGGATTGTTGCAGAACAATTTGGCTCCTTCAAAGACAGCTTTGAATTAAAACTATCAGACAAACTTCCCCAAGCATCATTAGCTGCACGTGTGAACACAAAAGGATACCTCATCATGGATTTTAAAGGAGAAGCCTTTTGTTCACTTCCTTTGCCAGGGAAAACTGGACTGCCAGTACATGTCAATGGAAACTTTGAGGTTGATTCTGCCAGGAGAAGCCTTTGGAAAGAAGATGGGAAGAGTAAGAAATCAAACTGGAATGAGATTTTGAAACAGAACGTCATTGCTCCGCTTTATGCAGATCTCCTGCATTACATCAGGCGAATGATCACAGTCAAGAAAGTTTCCCTTGCAAGGATTGAATCATGTTTCAGAACAGAATACTTGTGTTTTTGGCCAACTGTGTCCAAGGATGTTTGCCCAGACTGGCATGAAATGATACATGAAGTATACAGATCACTGAAAGAAAAAGGCCTTGATGTAATCCCTGTGATGAAGAGCTCAACACAGAAAATTGCAGATAAAAAAATTAAAGAATACTCATTTGACTGGTGTAATGTCAGTGAAACAGACTCACTTGAGGACCCTTATCTGACAAACCTGACAAACTACAAGCTGATGGCCATCTTGGAAGATCTTGGAATGAAGCTGGTTCCTTATTCCACAAACATGCAGAGGATTTGGAAAAGTTTCAGATCTGCTGGGGTTGAAGTGAAAGAGGTCAGTCCCTCCTCTGTGCAGATTTTCTTACGAGCAAAGCCTCTCAATGATCCAACCCAAACAGATGAGGATTTACCTTTACCCATAAGTGCCACTTTGATCAAAGATGAAACAAGATGTTCAGAGCTCTTGAGTTTTTGTTTAAAAAATTTCTCCTCAGAAAAGGTCACCCAAGACAATTCAAATTTACTTGATGGGCTTCCACTTCTTCTCACAAGAGATAAAGTATTGACAGTTTTCAACTCCCAGTCACCCAAGTGGATATCAAGATATGCAAATCTCTTCTTTGGCTGTGAGGAAACATTTGCAGATTATCACACAAACATTCAGCACATTCGTCTTCTACAAACTTTTAACTTTGTCAAAACGTTAACATTGCCATGTGCAGCAAGAGCTTTGAAACCATTTGTTCAGCATCTTCTTAAGAACTGCTATGTTGATCCACTCTGTGGTCTTCATGTCCCAAATGAGACAATGTTGGAGTGGCTGAAATCACTTTGGATGTTCATAACAAGTGAAATTAAACTACCAACCTCTAGAGTTGATGAACAAAGCCTGACACTAAGTGATGTGAGGAAACTCTTCAGTGACTGCTACATTTTACCTGTTGTGTGTCCAAGGTTGAAAAACAAGCACTTCCTGCAAACAATGAAACACATGTCAAGTGTTGTGTTTGCCTCACAGAAACACAAAGACATATCAGGCATCCTCTTCAAACTTGGTTTTATGAGGTTTGATCATGTTTTCTTCTCTGAGATGGATCGATGGATATATTCATGTCTACAAGATGAACTTCTTGATGTAGATGATGAAAGCTCAGTGTTGGATCAAGTATACAACATTAATCGCTCAGAGTTTTCCCAGCTTTCAAATGATGATATGAAAGAGTTTCAGATGTTCCTGCAATCGGGATTATCCAAATTCAAAGTCAGCCAAGAGTATGTGAGGAAGCTCAAATCCTTACCAATATTTGAAACAACACATGGTGAACGAGTGAGGATTGATGGACCTAAAAAGGTTTATGTTCTCAACAGCGTTTATTCAGTGAAATTTCCAGATTTGTTCAACCTGCCCAACATCGACAGCATTTTTCTGAAACACAACTCTGAGAACTACACACTGTCACAAACACTCAACATTCAGGTCCTGAATGATTTGGAGTATTTCATGAAGTTCATTCTACCTGTTGTACACCAACTCACAGAGTCACAGATTCTTCACAGCCTCAAACTGTTGCTGTCACTACGTTACCCTTTGAAGGAAAGGGAAACTATCATCTCCTCACTGAAGACAGTGAAACTGATTCGCAGTTCTCAAGGTAGACTGGAGCCTGCATCATACTACTTTGATGAGAGTGTTGAGCTGTACAAACGGATGTTGCCCCACGAGAGATTTGTACCTGAGAGATTTTGGACTGAACTGTGTGAAGGAGATGACTACACAACAGAAAAAGCAAAAGAGCTGGTCAGAAAACTTGGAATGAAGCATGTTGTGTCAGCGGACGAGATAATACATTTTGCACACCAGCTGGAATCAGAAGCAAAAGTTAACAGAAGAGGCAAAGACATGAAACTAAAATCATCATTACTTTTCAGGGAAGCCTTAAATAAAGCATGTGATCCCAAAGACAAAAAGGAAAGGTTGCTGGAAAGCATTGCTGACATCAAATTCATTTTTCCAGTTATGATTCGAAAAGAACTGTCCAACTACCACCAACCATTTGCTCCTGAAGGAACTACTGTTAAAATTAGAGGCTCGTTGATTGAGAAAAATCCAGAGCATCAAGATTTGATTTGGTCCTCAATGCCAATTATTCACTTACCAGTTTATACAACACAGAAACTTGTGCAGATGATGAAAAATGCAGGAGCTCATGAAGAACCACCTCCAAACTGTGTAACCAGTAACATAAGAAACATCTGTCAGTCACCATGTGAAACTGACCAGCTGATCAAAACACGAGCTAAAGTGTTCAGAAGTTCCTACGCTTACCTGCAAGCAAAAAGATTTGAAGGAAACCAGCTGGCTGGTCTTCCTGTTGTGTTGGTTGAAAAAGACACAAAACTTATAAGGCCTGATGACGTGTGTCTGTCGCTCTCCTATGATCGTGACTTCAGACCATATCTGTACAAGATTACTCCAGAAGATGCAATGTATGCACCGTTCTTTCAGAAAATTGGTGTGAAGAACGAAGCTACTGCAGAGCAATATTGTAATGTTTTGGCAGCAGTTTACGCTGATTCCTGTGATAAACAAAAACTACATTCAAACCAGCTGAGAACTGTGAAACGAGCTGTTGAGCAGTTGTTTAAGTTAATCAGTGCTCAGGGAAACCAGACGCTTCTTGAAAATGTTGAGACTCTGTATCTTCCTGCAGTAGATGGTAAATTATACCCATCATCCACACTCTGCTACAATGACACAGTGTTTGAGACCAAAAGGTTGGAAGAAGCGCTGGAGAACAAGTTCCTGCTGCTTGAGAAACTCAGTGAATGTCATTTGGGCAACGACAAATACAAGCATCATCAGCTGTTGCAACTGCTGCCTCAGAAGTTTCAGCCAAAGATGCTGTCTGAGTTCACAGAGGAAAGAGTTGTGGAATCAAAGATGCAGCGTTGTGAACTTGGGACTGGCTGTGAATTTAGCGGATGGTTTGCTAAACATCTCTCCTCAGGAGCCTTTAAATATGGATTCATTTGTCTTATTAGAGAGCAGTTGCAAGGCAAAATAACACAAGAAGATGCTTCTAACATATGTCAGAAGATTTTTGGCAGTATACAGATTATCTGCTGCAAAACATTGAAAACAACACTCTGGCTCAATAAACAGCCACTTCCCAAAACTGATGAAGAAAATGATGTTTTTGTGGAACGAGGGCAACAAGGATGCACCTTTTACTTAAAGCACAATGATGACATGGCTGTCAAGGTAATAAATGAAGTCATCATGACACTGACAAAAGAGATTAATGCTCTTTTAGGGAACAGAATTGCATCGGTTCACCTTCCAGTGCTGGGACAACTCCTCATGTGTGATGATCTGCAAGATGTTCGGAAAACTTTGGCTAAACATCAGATCCGTGACTGTGCTGAAACTGAAAGTTCCTCTTTTAGTCCAGCAGCCCCTGGGACAGAGGTTCCAGAAGAATGGCATGATTGTTTGGACATGAATGTCCTCAACAACTTTGAAGAGGGGGAGTATGTTGGCTACAGCATTGATGACAAGTACATTTATGCAGTTATTGTTGAAGAACTGCCTGGTCACAATGGACGATATTCATGGAGATACAAAATAGATATTGGAGAAGATGAGCCCACTGAAGTCAGCTGTGTCGATCTGTTTCAGTTTAAACGAGAAAAGAAGGTAAAAACAGAAAGGAGGAAATGCATAGAGCCAGGACCACAGAAGAAGACGCTAAAAACAGAAGAAAACACTTGCATGGAGCTGGAACCACTGACAGGAGCTGTGCCACATTCTTCTGAATCATCAACAAATTCTTTACCAGCCTCTGTTGAGGAAGCTAAAAGGGAAATTGATAAATGTTTGGCAGAGATCTGGAGGCTTCCTGAGGAGGAGAGGCACAAAGCCATCAAGAGACTGTACCTCAGGTGGCACCCTGACAAAAATCCGGATTGCCAGTCTCTCGCCAATGAGGCATTCAAATATTTACAGAATCGAATTGATGAGCTTAGCAAACCCAAAGCTGCAGGATCGACCTTTTCAAGCAGAAACACAAATTTCAGAGGCTTCTATGAAGAGTGGAATCAGGAGGCCAGGTATCACAGAAATAGTCGAGAGAGGTTCTCTAGAGGTTATAGAGGTTTCCATTCCTACAACTTCTGGACCCACAATGAAAATGTCCCAAGGCCAGACAGAGAAGAGGCCAGACGCTGGTGTAGACAGGCTCGCTGCGATCTCAATGCAGCTCACAAAGACACTGGTGGAGGGAGCACAGAGTGGTGTCTGTTTAAGGTCCATCAAGCAGTGGAAAAGTCTCTTATAGCAGCATGCTATAAAAGAAATGGACAACGCCCCAACAGCAGCTCAATTTCAGCCACTGCTGCACAAGTTTCCCGCTACAGCCTCCAACTGAGAGATCTGCCTGAGATTGTGAAAAACCTGCAGACACTCGGGGTGGATCCCAAAAGGACTCAATATCCCAACTGTCATCCATATCCTCACATACCGAATGGACGATTCAGATCAGAGAATGAAATGCTGGCACTGAACAAGGCATCAGAGCTCCTTAATAAAATAGAAGCATATGTGAATTAAGGATTTAAGACAGATGGACTATCAATTAGTGTGACTGTGTTTTGACGTGTTAAAAGGATGATATCTACAATCTAAAGCTGAAATATTATTTAGCATCACAACCAAAATCATTTCAAGTTGTCTAATTTTTCACAGTAATAATCACAGAAAATATTAAAGAAAAAATGTTTTTTATTTATGTCAATGCTATTTACTCACTAGTGTTTTTATATACATTTAGAAATATTTACTTTCCTATGTTTTAAGCAAGTTCTACTACTGTGACCCAAGTATGTATTGTTAAATTTAAATGATTTATGATAATGAGGACCAAAACAATACCGTATGAATTTCCAATAAAAGTTTGTTTTTTGCAAAGATTTCTTTAGCATTTAGATGAAACAAAATATTTAATGCAGTATTTGGCGTTTGAGGGGTTTTAATGTAGTAGTTTTGTTCTGGAAATAAAAGTACAAAAGATTTTAATGGAAACTTTTTCAACTTTTATTCAATTTTACTTATAAAATGAAATGATGAAACAGCAATCTCATATTTCAAACACCTTTGTAAACTGATTCCCAGTCTTTCTAATACTTCTATAGTTACTTTTGGAATTTTACTGTCTCTTTTTAATAATCATGTACCCAAAACTTTTGAGAAATAAAGCGTACTTACTAAATAATGACAGTGTGTGTGTTCATGATGTGATTTCACTGAATGTTACAGCAAAGATTTACCACTTCTTTTATCTTTTATAAATTGTGAGGATTGTGCCCCCAGAGGTCTAATTCTATGTTTGAGAGGACATGCAGTAAGTCCATATGTTTTGACAGATTTCCTTTTACATCAGGCACACCGTCGAGGATCAGGATCTGAGCAGAGAATAGCAAATGTGATTACAAAGAGCATATGAACAATAGTTTTCAAGTGTCATTATATCAAACATGTCTTTGCATAAAAGCTGCAAAACTTTATGGCCATAGTGTGAAAAAAAACCCATAACATTTAAGCCTTAATAAAAATTATAAAGATATAAAACAATTATATATGTAAAATACACAATTACTTAAAAGAAATCAATAAATACATAAACACTTCAACCAGTGCTTCCTCCAACTGGATGAAAAATGGGAACACTGTGAGTGCTAAAATTATACTGTTACTAGAGCCATCCAGTCGTTATCTAAAAGTGAACATTAATTTTTTTAAGAGTTTAAGAGTTCTAGGTATCCTACAAGGATTCTCATTGCATCATTATATGCAACATGCAGCTTCTGCATGCTACGTTGCTTGTAAGATGACCACAAGGGGGCAGTATATAGTGGTGCGCAATACTTTTTAAACAAAGCCACTTTAACTGGAACTGAACAGAAGCTGAATTTGTGTGCAATAGTATTTGCCTGCACATAGAGCTTACAGCATTGTCTGTATATGTCATCATCATTCATTTAATCAGTAATAAAGTGATCGAGGTATTTCACCTTTTTATGAACCTCAAGAGTATCGTCAGACAGTTTAAACACAGGGAAATTTAGCTGTTTATCCTGCTTGGTTCTACATATCAAGATAGCATTGTAGTTTATATCATATAGCACACCATATTCAGTACGGATATTAAGAAGCTGCTGTAATTCAGCACTACAAACTAAAAACAACCAGGTCATCTGCACATGTAAGATGAGTTATCAATGTTTTACCTAACATACATCCAGTGTTACAGGTTCTCAGCTGTATGGGCAAATCATCAACATATAAATTAAATAAAATTGGAGACAAAATCCCACCCTGACTGATACCTCACAACAGAGAGTGAGAACAGCTCAGAAGATCATTGGAGCCTCTCTTGCCTCCATCACAGACTTTTTATTGCACCCGCTGCAGCCGCAAAGCCACCAGCATTGTGGAGGACCCAACACATGCCCTCACACACGCTCTTCACCCTGCTGCCATTCTAGCAAGAGGTACTGGCCCTCACTGCCAGACTGCGAAACAGTTTCTTCCCCCAAGCCATTGGACTCCTGAACCCTCAGAGACTGGACTGACACACACACACGCACACCTTCATACACGTCACTACCAAGCACTTATCTGCACAATCTCATACACACAGAGACACCTTCATACACCAAGTGACTTTTTGCACAATGCTGTCTTTTGCACATTTCTATTGCACTGTTGTGCCTGTACTGTCTTGTGTCTGTATCGCTCTGTTCTGTCTGATGTTGCACTGTCTTTGTTTTGTTTTTTGCAATTTTGCACACTGCACATTATGCAGTCCTGTGTTGATTGTCTGTTATGTGTCATATGTAGCACCATGGTCTTGCAGGAATGTTGTCTTGTTTCACTGTGTACCGTACCACTGCACATGGTTGGAATGACAAGATAGCCACTTGACCCTTGACCCCTTCATGCACATGTCAGTACCGTGCTTTGGTTTGAAGTCAAACTGATTATCCAGGGAAAAGACACACTAATTCTATCAAACAAGATTCTTTCTAGCACCATAATTATCCAGACAACTCGCTTTCCAGCTTTGTCCTTCAGAAAAATACACATCATTGAGTCTGGTATGCCATGAATTATAAACAGAGTGCTAGAAGAAGAGCTAGCCTTAAACTAGCATGTTTTAATTGTTCTGCAGTAATGTGATCCAAACACAAGCTTTACTATCGGATAACCGATGAATACTTTCATATACTTCATGTGTCCTTACACTTATTGTTTCATCGCTCATGTCAGAATCGTCTTCATATGGTTCACTTTTTATACAGTTAATTTACTGTAATGATGCCTCCATAATGCTCCAGATAACATTGGAGCGTTATGGAGACCCAGAAACACCTTTAACAGTTGATGATAAAAATGGTTTTCGATTAAGATTTTATTTGCATATTGTGAATTTGTAAACAATTAATGCAATACTTATACCACTTAAATTAACCTGAAAGACTGTGTTTTACTCCTAACTTCACTGTGTGAAGAAAAATCCACTGGGCACTTTCCACTGTGTGGTGTGTGTGTGTGTGTGTGTGTGTGTGTGTGTGTGCTTGTTCTGCTATACTTGCGAGGACCATCGCGGGTTTTAGACCTTACGAGTGAGGACCTTTTGGGAAAGTGAGGACATTTAATATGGTCCTCACTTGTTTTTCACTGTAATGGCTTCTAGAGGCCATTTTTATGCTTCTCTCAAAGTTTGAGCGAGGTCCTCAGAAAGATAGAAATACGAGAAAAAATACACACTTCTATACACACTGCTATTCTTTTCATACACACACTTTTGCTCTCTACTGGCTACTAGTGGTTATGAAAAATCACTGCTCCTGAGCCTTTTTGCTCTCTACTGCCCTTCTGCCCCTTATGGTTGTGGATAGTCACTGCACCCAAGTACTTTTTGCTCTCTACTGCCCCTACTGCTTTTGGACAGTCACTGCACCCAAGAACTTTTTTGCACTCTACTGCCAACTACTGTCTTTGCCCATTCACTACAAATGAAGATAATGACAGTTTATCTAATGAAGGAGAAATAAATAGTGCTCTATCGCCTTGAAGTTCAATTCAATTTTATTTATATAGCACCAAAGCACAACAAAGGTCACCTGAGGGCACTTTATACTTTAGGGTAAAGACCCTACAAGGTAAGTTAAACATATTATTATGTCTTACTTTTAATATCTGGTCTTGGTCTACCCAAATTGGAAAGCACACCAATACAATTTTTGAAATTAAATGCTGAAATAGAAATATTGAATATGGACTGGCCTAAACTGGGCTATGAGACAGTGCTTCAGTTCCTGAAAAATTACGACTGGATTTTCAATTTAAACTAAACAGTGTGCTAGTTAACATGGGTTTGATCAGTTAATGTGAGACAGGTTTAGAAATTATTAATGCAGCTCATCATTTCTGCCTTCTGGTTCTCATTTTAGGCGTCTCTTTTTAAACCATACTTTTATCTCTGCTATAGAAATGGCATATAAGTAACTTTTTTAGACCATTCAGTTAAAAAAAAAAATCATTTAACGTCTTGAGGGGCTGCTTTCGATTTAGTGTTACCAGCATATTTTACCAAAATATCTCCACAAATAGGAGACTGAATCTGAAAAACCACCTTGACCCTGCTTTAGTAGTGAGCTACAAATTGTGTCTACATAACATAAATATAGACAATGTGCAAGAAACTGTAGTTTTGTTTCAAGTATTTTTCAAACTATTATAAATCATACTGGTGAATTTTGATAGATTATATTAAAGCATGGGCTTCCGTACAAAGGATACATATATTGCTGTGTTCCCTTTTATATTAAAACCTGGTTCCTCTACTGTAAGCTTCTATTAGTGAAAATCTACCATTAATATATAATCTGTAATGCAATATAATATTGACTCATGTGTTCTGTAATACTTTATAAAAATTAAATATGTCCCATCCATCAGAAGTGCCCATCTCATTATGGCTGCTTCCAGGAGGATAATAACCAGTGTCAAGAAGCTCAAATGATGTCAAATTGCACTCTTAAACATAACAGTTCAGTTCACTGTACTCAAATGGCCTCTACAGTCACCAGATCTCAATCCAAAAGAGGACCTCTATGATCTCTATGGTGGATCAGGTGATCACATTACATGTTATGTGATCACCTGATCCATCATTCATTTACACACACACACACACACACATATATATATATATATATATATATATATATATATATATATATATATATATATGAGAGAGAAATGCTCTCTTTAGGGGTCACAACACCAGAGGCTCTGGTGTTGACCTCTGAGGTCATGCTGTTTTCTCCCTCCTTTGTCCAGTATTTCCTCTATCCCTCTTCTGCATATGTCTGAATCATCTCAGCCTTGTCTCTAACTTTCTCTCCATACCATTCAGCATGAGCTGTCCTTCTTGTATACTCATTTCTGTTTCCTGTCCCTCCTCCTGACTCCAGATCCCTGATGTAATCCCACCCTCACCTTGAACACATCCTGCACCACCCTCACATCCAGACTTACCTCATGCAGTACCACAGTTCCTCTCTTAGCATCCCATCATATTCTTTTGCCAGATCCACAAAGACACAGTGCAACTCTTTCTGACCTTCACTATACTTCTGCATCAACACACTCAAAGCAAACATCACATCTGCACTGCTCTTTTTCAGTGAGAAGCCATGCTGCTGCTCATGGATCATCACCTCTCTTCTTAACCTAGCTTCAACAACTCTTTCTTGGTGTGTCTCAGCTTTATCGCTCTGTAGTTACTACAGCTCTGCATATCACCCTTGGTCTTGAAAACTGGTATCAGTACACTTATTCATTCCTCACTCTCCAAACTTGTGTTAAACAATCTGGTTAAAAAGTCCTCTCTGGGAGTGGGCACGATACACGGAATCCAAATTACCATCAGGGTGTACACCTCACCCCTCGCGTGGTTGCCCACCTCTCAATTTTAAATACACGTAGACATTGAGGGCTAGCAGGAGGGACTATGCGCTTACCTGCTGCTCTCTGGCAGGTAGCTCCATGCCCTCCTGGGTTTTAAATGCACCTTAGAACACACATGCATCAACACTACAATAAGCGGGTGGAAGGAGGTTTGGAGTCTTCTCTCACCCCCGTTATCTGCGGCCTGCTGGAGCGGGGGGGCTAGGAGGAGGAGTTGGCCATCTGGAGTGTGGGGCCTCCCTGCTGCTGCGGAGTCGGTCTGCCTCTCCCCACCGCAGGGAAAAGGGTAACACCACCTGGGTCTGGGTGCAGTTCCCCCCTCCAGGGGCAAGGGTACCTAGACCCGGTTCGTTGAGTACGCTTGGGGAGTGTGATCGTGTGTACAGCGTCTCTTTATGTCTGTCTCCACGTTGGTTGAGTGTGAAGTGCATATGAGAGGATGAGGGGATGGGCGTCCAGGTACACACCGGCTCACTCCTTGGCGGCCGCTTATCGGGGCCTGGATCCTGGGGCTCGCTCGGGCCACTTCGGAGGTGGGGTGCCCCCGGCCTCTCAGCCTGGGGCTCGGTCACTCAGGCACAGCTGGCTGCCGGCGGAGCTCACGGGCGCGTCACTGCAACTCCCCCTGGCTTCTGCTCCGCGGCTGCTGAGTGAGCCCTCATCTGGGACTCTCCTCAGCTCTTACTGGGACAGTGGCGCGGCTGCCCCTCTGTTGGTCTTCCTTGGTCTCTTGTGTTCTGGGGGCCTCTGGATGTCTGGAGTTTTGATCTCCTCCATACCTGCTTCATGCCCTGGAGGACGGGGCTGTGGCCCCCCCACACCCTCTAGCAGATCATTACATGAAGGAACCTTTTAAAAAAACAAGCGCGTCCATTTACCGGTCGATCTACGTCCCTACCCTCACCTATGGTCACGAGCTGTGGGTAGTGACCGAAAGAACGAGATCGTGGATACAAGCGGCAGAAATGAGCTTCCTCCGAAGGGTGGCTGGCCTCTCCCTTAGAGATAGGGTGAGAAGTTCGGCCATCCGGGAGGGGCTCAGAGTAGAGCAGCTGCTGCTCCACATCGAAAGGAGCCAGCTGAGGTGGTTCGGGCATCTGACAAGGATGCCCCCTGGGCGCCTCCTGGGTGAGGTGTTCCAGGCATGTCCCACCGGGAGGAGGCCCCGGGGCAGACCCAGGACACGCTGGAGAGATTATATCTCTCGGCTGGCCTGGGAACGCCTTGGTGTTCCCCCGGATAAGCTGGAGGAGGTGGCTGGGGAGAGGGAGGTCTGGGCCTCTTTGCTTAGGCTGCTGCCCCCGCGACCCGGCTCCGGATAAAGCGGATGAAGATGGATGGATGGAAGCGCGTCCATGCTCACAGGTGTACACACGGGTGATCACACCCACAAACTACACCCTTTTTGGCTCCTACCTCAAAGCACACTGTGTTCTGTTGATCCTATGTGCTGCACAATAATGTTTAATATTTAGTATTTACTGTCATATTCCCATATATCATTGTGATGTTGTTTATTCTATTACTCTTGTTCTCTTCTGCTTGTTTTCTTTTTTCTTTCTCAACAGGTGATCCAGGTGATCGATAGATGCATTTTTTTTTCTTTTTCTGCCCATTCTGTTGGTTTTTGTTTTTTTGCCCTTCTCCCCTATCCCTCTTCTCAGCTCTTTCTCTTTCTTTCTCCCCTTCTTTCCCCCAGTCAAGTCTGTCCCGTATTCAACAAGTGAAAATAAAATAAACAATAAAAGGTGAATCAAATGGACCATTACGGCAAGGCTGGGATGGTCAATTTGGTAAAGTAAATCCGTTGGGCATCTTTCTTTGCCTTTAGACAATAATTCTGATGGCAAAAGAGCCAAACGGGACAGGCAAAAAAAAAAAAAAAAGTCCTCTCTCCTCAACATCTCTATACAACCACAGATATGTCATGTGGACCAACTGCCTTTCCTCTCTTCATAGCTGCCTTCACTTCCTCCTTACTTATCCCCTGCGCTTCCTGATTCACTAACTTTCCTCCATTTGTCCTCAGTTTCTGTCTTTATTAATGTCTTCATTAATGAAGACAGTGAGAGAATACTTCTATCTTCCATCTTCTCAACACACTCTCTTCACCATCTTTATCCTTAATCACTCTAACCTGCTGCACATCCTTTTCAGCTCAATCTCTGTATAGCTAATTCATGCAAGTACTGTTCTCCTTCCTTAGTACCCAGCCTCACGTACAACTCAGTATAAGCTTTTTCCTTTGCCACCTCTATCTTTGCAGTTGGCCTGGCCTCCCAGTATTCCTGTCTACTTTTATCCATCTCCCCTGACTATCGCACTTTCTCTTAGCTATTCCTTTGAGGAACTACAGGAAAGTGTCCAATCCACCACCAAGTCTCCTTGTCCTCTTTTCTCTCTCCAAAAGATACACCAAACACCTTCTTTGCCTTTCTCTCACCATTTCAGTTGTATTTTTCCAGTCATCTGGTAACACTTCCCTTCCACCCAGAGAATGTCTACTCCTCCCTGAACTAACAACTGCACAACATTCTTCCTTCTTCAGCTTCCACCATTTAGTTCTTGTCTCTGCCTTCATTCTCTTCCTCTTCTTGACGTCCAAAGTCATCCTATAGACTAGTGTCCAATGCTGCATGGCTACATTCTCTCCTGACACCACCTTGCAGTCTCCTATCTCTTTCAGACTGACCCTTCTGTTTAGGATGTAAGCCACCTGTGTACACTTTCTTCCACTCTTCTACGTCACCTTCTGTTCCTCCTTCTTCTTGAAGTATGAGTTCACCCCAGCCATTTCCATCTTCCTAATTTTGACCTTGTGCATTTCTCTGCTTAACACTATACCTATCTAACACCTCATTATCTCTCTTTCCTTCACCTACATGGCTACTGAAGTCTGCTCCAATCAACACTCTCTACCACTTTATCAAACTAACTGCAGAATTCCTCTTTCTCTTCTAACTGACATCCAACCTTCAACCTGGTCTCCTGCACACACAGTAAATCTACCTTCCTTCTCTCCAGTCATATCAGCCAGCTCTCTCCCTTTGCCAGTCATAGTACCTCCACGCTCCTGCCTGTCCTTCTCTTCGACTCCTAACATGCTTCTCCCCTATATGCAGAAAAAATAATGTTTGATCATCATCAAAAGCCAGATATTTCAAAGTTTCATCTATGAAATATCTGGCTTTCCCATCATAGCAGATGAAATACGTATTTTGCATTAAATTGCATCATTTCGCCTCCTGAAGGGCTCGCAATGAGTCCACTGTGTGTATATATATGTATTTCTTTTCCCTATGGTAATAATACTTTTAGATAAATACTAAGTACTTTTCCACTACTGATGTATATAAAGTAAAATTAGGCTGTAAAGTTAAATCTTACTTTAGATAAATCTTGGTATGTGCTTTTATAATGTGTACTAAATTGTAGTAAAACATGTCAGGGTTCCTTTGTTTCATGTGTTCTGGCCAGTACACTAAGCCTGAGCCTGAGTGAGAGCTGAGCAGAGAATTGTAGCTCACTCTGCTCCCAACTTAACTGATGCCCTGCACCTCCCCCATAGCTGCTGCAGTGGGGGAGGGGCAGGTAAATGTTTCCAGCACTTTGGCAGGTCTGAAGGCAAAAGAGAGTCCAAACCAGGACTAGCAAAGTGTACCTAATATAGCTGTTTAGTGTGTGTGTAAAATAAATAAATAATATGGTAATGGCTCTTTCCACTACTGATATATATAAAGTTTAATTAGACTGTAAAACTAAATCTTACTTTAGATAAATTTTATTTTGTGATTTCATAATGTGTACTAAACTGTAGTTAAAATAAATGTCAGGATTCCTTTATTTCACATATTGTAGCCTGTAAATCAGGTTTGAGAGTCAGAGCTGAGGAGAAAACTTTGGCTCTCTCTGCTCCTCCATCAGTGACCCTCCCCCCGCGCACCTGCACTGCAGCTCTCAAACTTTTGCAGGGCATGTGACGTCATTCAGTCCACAGTCGGAGTAGCCGTTTAAGTGGAGCTCTGAAGACTGCAAAGCACGCTTTCTGCAGGTAAGATTTCACATTTTTGCTATATGAAAACTGTGCAAATGTTGTCTTTCTAAGAAACGAAAGAAAAAGGTATCTTACATTAAGTTTAATTTTTTTTTAACTTAATGACACGGCAGTAAATATACTTTTTTTTAATTGAACAATGCATAAAGTTCGTCTCAATCTATATTTTATTACAATTAACTATGCATAATTTTTCTTATAATTGAACATAGGAACAAAAACCGATTCCTTCGTGATATATTTAACACTAAATTTTATGCCAAACCTACCGTCCCCTCCCCCTCAATTTCTGGCAATTTCTATCTGTATTTCTCTTCAGTCTCGCTCTTAGAAATATAAAATTAACGTAAGAAATAATTATCGGATCTGGTTTTCAGTTTAAAGGGGAAAAATGTACGCTTAATTACAGTAAAAACATGATTTTTGCAAGAAAACATGAAGTTAGAGATTTTTCACGGTTTCAGTGAGTAAAAGTCTAAAATGAAAAATCCTATGCAGTGTTTTGGTTGCAGACCTGTGTGAGTTCCAGCCTTTTAACAAGACAGCTTGTTGTAACTTTAGTGCAGTTTGTTTGATAACAGCATTTGGATTCTTTTGTAAGTGATTTAAGTGTTAGTCACATGTTTAGTGAGAGCTGTTAATTATAGATTTAATTTATTTAACAGGTATTTTCATTAGAAAACTGCGTTTCCCAGAATCCTTTGTGGTAGACAAAAGTTACTCTGGGTTTTTAGCTAGCAAAGAAAGTTTTGGGAAGCCATTATATGTTGCTCTGATGTCGAGCAGTTTATTTGTTGTACATTCCCCCTTTTGAAGCCTTATATAAAGACTATCGTTTCTCCAATTGATGTCCGATCCATTTTTTTGGCTAAGTGGATTCGCCACAACACAGCTTAGTGGAATGCTTTTTAATTCTTCACAAACTTTATTAAAGATAACAAGCGGCCAAACTGTGGTTTGTACCGTTTTATTTAGGGTATCTCTTTAAGGCATTTTATAGCTTGACTGGGTTTTGTCCCCTTCTTTTTAAGTCACAATTTTAGCCTAGATTTAGTCGAAAGGCACTTTTATTCCGAGCGCTTTAATCTTTTGTTAAAACCCAACCTCAGTTGCCCAGCTATAACATCTATCAAGTTAGCATTTCAAAATATGTAAAGGAAACGACTGAAGTGTGACGCATGCGCGTAGCAATGCTTTAACTTTTGTTGTCTTAAAGTGTTTACAATCCAAAATGCTTGAAATCATTGTCCTCCTTTATCCATCAAATATAAACGTTCCCACGTGTTTACGCCAACATGGAGTTTTATGTTGGTGTCGATGTTTCAGTGACTGAGCAGCGTCTGTCCGTCCAGTATATTTACTGACGTAGCCGCACATCAGCATGACCCAGCTGAGCAGCGTGCTCCGTTTAGCCTCGTTTGTCTTATTCCTCTCATTTGTTTTTCACCGTCAAACATAACTGGACAGAAGGCCTGGTGTTCTGTTGCTGAAGTGGGCTTCAGATAGTGTTTTTCTGTGGAACATCAAGGCTGTCATGTAGTATTAATTTGGCTATTCAAAGCAAATAATGTACATGCTTATACAAAATATAAGCCTTTTGTATAGTGTGTTATAATTGTGCCTTCCAACAATTGAAAGTGTGTTTATGTGTTGTCTCTTTGGCTGCTATGTTTTAGTGTTATAATAAGACTCACCTTGGAGGAAACAATAACATGCTGTCCTAATATTGCTTTATGTACAGAGAGTAATTAATAAAAGTATGTTAAAAAAGGAAATGATGTCACTCTAACAGTGTAGCCATCAGAAGGCATATAAGCTTTCCTATATGACACTCTGTTTTTTAAATGCCTAATACTACTATATCTAAAACGGGTGAAACGTTGTGATGCTCCATGTTTTTTTGTTTTGTTTTACTTTAAATTTGATAGAGTTGTAGGTCACAATTTTTACAGCAGGTTCACCTGCATGAGCGCTCACTGCTAAGACACCTGTATATTTATTGAGGTGAGCTACTGTAAATGAATGGGTAATGGGCTGCATCAAAACTGTTGGTGCACTTTTACTGTATCACCTCCAAGTCATTATTGACTGTAACTGGATTATTTAACTGTAACTGAGAAGTAACTTTGACTTTTGTCTTTGGTATTAGGTGAAGGAAGCCACGGCAGCAAGCCAAATACAGGTATGTGCCTTCTTATCGAATATTTGAACATGTAGTCTTTAATCGTTACTGAATCGTACGTAGGAGTGTCAAACAACAGACCAAACAACAGATACTACAAACTATAATATGCATTAAGAATCATTATCAGTTAAGGTGGGAATAGGTGATTCTTAGATCAGACGTGATTGTTTTCTAAATGTGATTCTTTGTTGCTTATAATATGAACAACTGCTGCTAGAACAATACTCATGTGCATCACATCGGCCCCACGTTCTGCATAAAATGTAAATAAAATAGGCATTGATCAGAAAATCATTTGAAGCCTCTTTACCTGAAAATGGCACAAGGACAACACATGGTTGAAACTCAGCATTTTATAATATAAATGATGTAAGCCAGATATGAGAAACAGTCCCAAACAGACAACAGAAACAGGAGACAAAGACAAAAAGTTGTTGAACGTAACTTTTGTTTGCAGCCTGTGTCCTCATTGCAGACCTGTGCAGTCCTCTGCAGTCTGATACCACGGTCATACCACAACATCTTATTTTACTTACAGCCAGGAATACACGAGCTCAGTGAAGTCTTATAACTTTAAAAACATATCTTTTCACATGTGAAAATTTTTGTTATTAAGCAGGTTGAAATGATGAGCAGATTTTCAAATGACAAATTTATTTGGATATATTCAATTTATTTATGCAACAGATAGTTTGATCCACTGAGAATTTATTTTACATTTAATTTCATGTATAACGTGTTTACAAACACCGTCTCATGGTATATAATCAAGCAATAGGACAAAGTCAGCATCACAGCAGTGGTATGTTTTAAAGAAATTTTTGGTTGATGATTTTAATAAATGTATTTTTCTGAAACAAATTTAAAAAAATGCTTATTAACCAGGTTTCCCACATGCTCAGTGATCTTATGGTCGTATTTAGTTTTTGGCTTTGTTAGCTTCCAGCTGGAAGCTGATGTCACTTAAATCCCTGTTTGGAGAAACAGCTTTTCCTGTTCAGGAGAGAACATGTAGAATTCCTTGCTAGAGGACCTCAAACTGAATCCTGACTGGCATAATCTTAAATTTAAATGGGCACTGGTTTTAAAATAAGATTAGTCTTCTATTCATGATCTCCTGCTTGTTGTTTTATGGTGCATTGTTAGTGTTGTGTACTTTAACCTCCTTGGACCTGATGTCCACATATGTGGACATCACATTTTGGGTTGTCTCGACCAAAATACTAAATTTTGCTCTACAAGGACATTATACTGCCACTGTTCTATCGAAATTTAAAACAAATGCCCTCGTATGTGGATCTCACTCCTCTCAGAAACAAGAGAGGTAAAAAAAATTCAGATAATTCTTTGTTTTTACATCAGGTCCCAATCAGCCCAAATAGCAAAGAGAAATTAAAAATGGCATGAAAGAGTTCAGGTCATAGGAGGTTAAAGCTCATGACAATAGAAATTAGCTTAGGTTATACATTTTACAGTAATGTCATGTTATAGACTTCTCTCTTCATAAAAAATGTCCAAATATAATTGTATCCTTTCAATATTTATTTCTTACATTGCAGACGATAACGTGGCGCTCGCATGCAGTGATAATGGCTGTTCTGATAGTGGTGGTAAGTGTTACCTGCTCACTAGTACAGCTGTTGGTATACTGCCTCATGAATAAGCTGCATTTTTGATAAACTGCTATGCAACTGCAAGTTATGTATGTGACATTGACTAATATTAGAGAGTGACGTTAACCTGTTAGCTTGGGTTCCTAATGGTAAAATGAACTGGGTGGCATGTTACAGCCAAAGAAACACACTGTTGGCCTAGTTCAGTGCTCAGTAGTCTATACAACAGATAACACTTGATCATGTACACTCACTCTATAGTGAGCTCTTTTATTACAGCAAGAACTAGACTCACAACACATGAAAAAAGGACATCTCAGAGATTTGTGGTTTTATCACCACGACCCAGATTCTAAATTAAAAACTGTTACATTTGTCCAGTGCATGTTTACACAAATGGCACCTTTGAATGGTTGTGCTGCATTGTTTTAATTATCTTAACTAAAAGAAGAGTAATTTCATTTCTAGGATGACATAGTGACACTTGGAGAAGTTAAGATTGCTCCTTTGCACGTTGTTGTTGCATCTTTGTTTTTTGTCATATTTGTCAACAATACTGTTTGTGTTTGAAGTTTTTTGTGACTCCAGATGGCTAATATTTGACATAGCAGCTACTCCGTGTCCCCCAGAGAAATGAAAAAGGAGGAGGCAGTGAGATGGATGAAGGTCAGGTTTTTTACAGAGTCATTCAGTACAAAAACACAGTGAATTAGGAAGATGTGGCACATGAATGTTTCTGTTTTTCAGGTGGAAGTTCTGAGCATTTCTCCTCTCAAAAGAGACCGGAGCCCACCAGTGAAGAGAGTTCAGATGTAGATGGTGAGTTTAAGCTTTTGTCTGAAATGTAGTGACACTGTTGTATGTATTCTACTCAAATTCTATTCCAGTACAATCTGCTTTGTACAATAACAGCTACCATTGTTTGTGTGTTTCTGTTTTAGAAGAGAGCAAGGAAGCAAGACTGGCTTTGAGGAAAAGGCGAAAAACCAAAGTGGCCAAAGCAAAGGGTGAGATGTTTTAAGCTTTAAATGTATTTAAAATTTTCTGTTTGCAGTATATGAATCAGGTTGTAGACATGACTTTATTTCCTTATAGTTTTGTCCTCTGTGGCAGAATATATGCCTACACAAACACAAAATTCTTGATAATATTGATCCAGAATTATTTTGTTGGTAATTAGAAAAATTATTGAAAATGTTTAAGTATTGCTTTACAGTAAGTTGAAGAGGAGAATTCAGAGGGGGTGGAGATGGGTGTCAGGGGTGATGTGTTATAAAAGGAAAGCAGCAAGAGGGAAAAGAAAGGTTTACAAAATGGTAGTGAGGAAAGCTATGACGATTTTCATTGGGAATGACCAGGATGGACAGGATTAGAAATGACTACATCATAGGGACAGCTCAGGTCAGAGGTTTGGAGACAAAGAGAGACAAGGCTGAGATGGTTTGGACATGTGCAGAGGAGGCTGCCAAGGGATGTTGATGATGGAGCTGCCAGGCAGGACGAGAAGAGGAAGACCTCAGAGGAGGTTCATGGATGTGAAGGAGGACAGGCAGAAGGTTGGTGTGACAGAGGAGGATGCTGGTATAGGAGGAGGTTGAGGAGATGATCCGCTGTGATGACCCCTAAAGAGTTCAGCTGAAAGAATGATTGCTTCACTTTTATTGTTACATTTATGATTTGTTAGGCTACCTATTCTGGTGAGTGACTAGTTTAACCTGCTGTGTTGCGTGAGTTCACACTTTGCAAGAACAGCACTACAAAACACATGGCAGGGTTCTGCAGGTCATTTCACAAGTCTGGAATTAAAAAAAAAAATGCAGGCTGAAAATGTCTTGTTATATTATCATAGAAAATACCTGTTTAAGGTCCTATGATTTACCAATTAAAGACAACTACTTTATCTCAATGTTATTTTTTTTTACAATGCGTATTTTAGTTTCCACCAATTACACACACAGATGTTGTGTTTTAAAATCAAAATTTGTAAAGTGAACTAGATTGACAGTATGGACCATCATTTTCAGTGTGAGGTTTGTGAAAAGACAGCAAGAAACGGCAAGTACAAGCAACAAAGCTCATCGAGTAGACTACATTAGGCTTCAAACTTTCCTTTTTGCTAAAGCATATATTTCAGGCTGGACCAGGTGACCCTGAATCCTCCCTTAGTTATGCTGCAGTCTGTTTTAATATCTTCATATTTGCCTAATACTATACTTTTATCTTTTGAAAAATCAGCTTCTGTTTCCAGTACGCTTTTCAATAATCATTAGTGAACAGATGCTCACAATGCCACCCCTTTCATGCGACCATGCAGGTTAAGCTTTTTGTGACCACTTATCCAGATCGCCACTTTCAGGTTAAGTGAATCCAGATTATGGAAAGATAGCCTTGATGTGTTGAATGTGCTTTGTAGTACAGGCCTTATGACTAATGATAGACAAAACTTAATTCTGCTCTTTGGTATTGTATCTGTGCGCCAGTCGCAAAACTGTGACAGTTTGTCAAATAAAACGCATAAATTCAGATAAAATGAAAAGATCATGTCAATCAGTTATGTTTGGTTCTGAATCATGATCTAGGTAATTTGTTACATTGTCAAGGATATTAGCAATTGTATTTCATAATAAAAAAAAAATTGACTTAAAATATGTGATGTCAGTTAACTAGATTAGAACTACTACCAACAGCACAGGTTTTTTTTATTACTAGTACATCAGAAATATTTGCCTTATTTAAAACAATAGCAAATTATTAAAGTCTGACAGTTTTTTTGTTTTTTTACAAGAATATTGTTATGATGAATGATTTTAACAGGACTAATAACTAGTTAGCATCTTATTTTAAAAGGCTAGATGCAACATGTACCTTTGAAAACAAAATGTATAAAAGTAAATTGGCTGCTGTTTCACTCTGTAGGTATATTACTCAATAACTGATCTCATGTTTCTGTGAACTCAAAATACTTAATTTAAAAGTGCTTACTACATATCTTGGGTACAAAATGTTGAGTAAATTGTTGAACCTACAGTTTGGTTTGGCATTTTCTGTAAATATACACAAGCAGAACCCCATTTCAAAATCAAAACAAAAACAAAAAAACTACGGTTACATACATGTTGTAAAGTTAACAGTCCATGTTGTCTTTTGTGTTATTTGTAGAGATCCCCCGTGCGAAGGTCAAGAGGCCATGGAGTGAAGCAGAGAAGACGGCAGTGCAAAGACGGCTGGGAATTATGTAGGAAGCAGGAAGGTCATACTGGTACAGTTGTAGCCATCCTAAGCTTTACTGATTTTTCTTTTTGGCAGAAGTCAAAACAAACTGATCAAAGTTATTGATCACTATTTTAGTTGTAAGTCATTAGACTTAATAGTTGTCTTCATTGTTATAATAGCAATTATTATTCCTCTGGAAGGATGTTACATTGTGAAATAAACTGAATTTGCTCTTGTTGCAGCATTGTGGGAATTTCCTTGGTAATTATTAATAAAATCTACAGCGGTATTTGAAATGTAATACTACCTTTTGTTATGTAGGGTTGTCTTGATAGATTATCAGAACTTTTTAGTTATTCTATTTATGTATAAAGTTGAGACTGTTTAACTTTAACATTATTTGGTTGCACTAAAATAGAAAATGTCAAGGAGTAAATGCAAACAGAAAAAAACATATAGACAGAAACGAACACAAAAGCACCCCCTGGTGGAAAATCACCTGAATAGCACTCAATGACAAGGTCCTCATTCTGATAGTAGAATGAGATTTTTTTTTTACTTGAGTGTTTTAAGATTTTGAGGTGATTTTTGGTGTTAGAGAGCCACCCAGTGTTCAAAAATTGCAAAGGTTTGTCTGCAAGTGTAGCAGAAATGGTGGTCCTCACTTTGATAGTACACTTACCCGGTCCTCAGTCGTTATGCAAGACAGGAATGTGTGTGTGTGTGTGTGTGTGTGTGTGTGTGTGTGTGTGAGAGAGAGAGAGAGAGAGAGAGAGAGAGAGAGAGAGAGAGAGAGAGATCAAGTGTACTTGACCTAGTATGACGTGGCAGTAAATGTCCAAAAAATATCTGAACCAGAGTCTGTCATCAAGTTGTACAAGGAGCTGAAAGGACATTCTCATATTAACTTTTCTTACAGTGACTCAACTCATTAAAGTACAGACATGATTTTCAAAAATAAATAAATGAAAGAAATAAGTCTTTAAATTTAAAGGCATGGACCTGGATGGACATTTGTAAGAACTGTCATTTTATTCTGCTGTTTAGGAGCAACTGGAATGTCATCAGAATCAAGGTCAGAGTCAGGAAAGACTAAAACTACACCAACAGTCTGAGCAGACCGCTGCTCTACTTGATCACTGTGTTATCCAGCATGGTGCCATCTGAACCCACAGCAGCAGGGGAGGGGTTTTCACTGTCCTACAGATGATGAGAGCATCTGAAAGAGAAACATGACATAATCTTTATTTTTTTACACAGTTATGCTGATTTTTGGAGAGACTGGCACTCTTTTATAACCATGCCTCCTCTGCTTACTAACCTACAGGTTTATTACTGTTTTAAATAAACAATAAGTCATGTTTCCTTTTCCATCAATAGTTTTTTGCTATTATATATCAATTATGATTGCACTGACTCATCCAATTACGCCCTTTATGGGTCAAACAGGCCACCATAAGAGACATGCAAATTTTAAAGCAGGTGTACTAGCTTACTTTGTAGCCAACCAACTATTCTATTGTACATTTGAGGATGCAAAGATTGTTCATGTGGGGATTTTACTACGTTTGTAAGATAAATACCTATCTTCAAGTACATTTCTTAGGAAGGATGAACAGAGTGAAATAACAGCGTAAGTCGCATTTCCTCTGATTTCCTGCATCATCATCATCTAGCTAGGAGGCAGCTGGATGATGCGGGATGCGGGGCAACTTTCCTCCGAAAGTTTCGTTTCTTCCAGGACATCAGAGGAAATTCAGTCTCAGAGGAAAATCTGCTGCTTCTGTTTCAGTCAGTTTCGTTTCTAACGAGATGACGGAACTCGGAAGAGAAAAAAAGACCGGCGTTAGTTGCTGTGATTGGACATCAGCAGCCTTTATATACAGCAGACTGATGCAGCATCACTACTTTCCCTGGCACTGATAGGAGCCTGCACTGGCATGACTGAGGTACTGTGATTGTATTTATTTGTTTTATTGGCGTATTTAGGTAGGCTACTAGCTAATTAATAACAAAAAAGTGTTTTTGCTATTTTAAACACTGTGATCACATAATAGAGAAAATCTTTATTTGTTAATTTACTAAGTTTAAAAAAAATATTTTATACACTTTTGTCAAATTATATACAGATGATCTTATTTAGACTGTGTTTAATTGTATTTGCTGCTTTGTTGTTGTTTAATTCCAAAGTACAAATGCTTTGGAAGCAACAAAGTGAACAAAGAGAGCTCACAAGCACAATTTCAGTGTGCATCATCAACCACAGCCCTGGTACTGTAGCTGTTTAGTCTGTTTGAGAGGTGGGTGAAGTAGCTAAATCGTAAGATCATCTAGATTCAGGCTAAGTTACTTAAACACTTGAATTATTGATCGTTTCCTTGTGCAATACACTGTTACTCAGCAAAATGATCAGAACAAAACAAGAAATAAAACCTTGAATGACTCATAGTTCAAAGATTTGTTTCACATTTATATTTTCTTTGGTTTAAAGAGAGCACTATAAACGTAATTTGTAAACTAAGCAAAAGGTTTGCATGTGTTTCTAAATTGTTAAACCTTTGCTATCATCACACAATTATCTCAGTCATCTGATCCAGAGGAGTACAGTCTCCTTTCCCACATGGGTGTGGTTTACATCACACATTAAAAAGAATAAGTAAACAAAAGCATGCAATACTTGAAACAGAAATCAATCATCCTAATCCACATTCTACAACAATGCTGCGTTTGTAGCTCTGTGCCTTGTGGCCAAACTTCTCCACTTTGGTGGGGAAGAGCTGCTGCTGTCCTGAATGTTTTGCTATTAATGTCATTAATCACCTTCCAGCTCATGGGTGCTACCTACTACAGTAAGTACTGCAGAAGCAGTGTGTGTTTATTTGAGTTTTTTTGCACTGCTTCTGTATTTTGATTTCATTTTTGTTAAATAAATAATGACACGGTGTAATATGTCACGTTTAGATGTTCATCTGAGGTTTTATTGACCTATTTTTAAAACCCATTAAGCCCCTTAGTTCATGTGTGTTTTTTTATTACATCCAGATATATAAAACCTTAAAACTAAAAGTGTGACAGTAAGTTTGCACTGCTGTAACACATGTCACAATTTTCTGAATTTCTTACAGGAACCCGTTCTGGCATGGTGAATCCAAAGGCAAAGAAGAAAGTCCGGTGAATTGCTTTCTTTTTAATATACTGTAAGCAGTAGGAGGCAGTAACTGTTCTCCTACATGCTGAGTAGACATTATATTAATAGGATTTGGGCACTAATGCCGTTTTTGATTCTGCTTAAAGATCAGATTCTTTATTGATATCATTACTAACTACTAGTCAGTTTCCTGTGGTCAAAATAAATTAGGGAATAAATATGTTTTCAGCATTAAAGCAAATGTGTGGAATCTATACATGAAGTAAACATTTTGAAACCAGATGGCCAAAATTATTTTTATACTCGACTTTAGTGTCTCTTTTTAATTAAATATTAATTTTTGTCTAATTTCATAAAGATGATTCTATTTAATTTAAAGTAAAGAACCTCATCTCTAACAATATCAGTCAAATAGTCAAATACGTGCATGTGCTTTGCTAACTTAGCTCTCAACCTTATCCTTACTAACATTGCATCAGCAGGACCAACATGGTTTTAATTTGCCTTCAGACTCTAGTTTCTTTGTGTTTAATGCTTTTACTTTGTTTAGGACTTCCTTCGGGGCCACAGCACCACCCATCATTGACTATCTGAAAGATATTCTACGGCGATATCCAGATGGTGGACAAATTTTGAAGGTTGGTGTAATGATGTAACAAAAACACACAACAGTTACTTTAGGTAATATTGGGATGCTGTGCAAATAATAATAACAATAATAAAATGTAAATGACAATAGAAAGCGACGGGTTTATGAGATTTACTACATTTTGCAGTTCTCATGAACATAAAAATGATTCACAATGGAACAACTGAAAACAGTAAAAATTTAAACTGAGACATTTTATTATTTCATGAAAAAAATTGTCTCATTTTGGATTTGGTGAAATCAACATGGTTGAATAAGTTGGGACGGGGCAACATTTAATGAGGTTAACTGGTAAAAAGTCAGTAACATGATTGGACAGAGACAAGTGAAGGGGCAGAGGTTCACCAATCTGTAAAGAAAAAAACATGTCTACAAGTTGTAGACATAGTGTCAGAATAATATTCCTCAATGCAAAATTGTGCAGATTTTGATTATTTCATCATCTACTGTATATAGATTCAGAGAATCTGGAGAAATCTCTGTGTGCAAGAGATAAGGCCAAAAGTCAGTACCACAGCCACACAGGATTTTCAAGGCCTCAGGCAGTTCTGCAAAACAGGCATGATTCTCTCATGCAAACCACTGCATTAGCTCCAGAACACTTCCACAAATCACTGTTTGTGAACACAGGTCACAGTGCCATCCACAAATGTGGGTTAAAGCTGTAGCTTGCAAAGAAAAAGCCATATGTCAATACGATTCAGAAAGGCCACAATCTTCTCAGAGCTAAAGCTTGTTTAAAATGGACTGAAGAAAAGTGAAAACCTATTCTGTAGTCTAGACAAAAAACTCAAAATTGTATTTATTTTTTACAAACATAGACGGGTATACAACTATTGCAAGAGCTTGTTCCGCATAGCCGGCAATAAGCCGGAGTTGCTCCCGGAGGGTGATGGGCTGCCAGGGCTGCCCTTTGTCACCGATTCTGTTCATAATTTTTACGGACCGAAATTCTAGGCCCAGCCAAGTGGCGGAAGGCTTTGTCTCAGAAGGTGACAGAGGTGGTCTCAGAATCTCATCTCTGCTTTTTGCTGTGGTTTTTGATGTGGTTCAGTTGGCTTCTTCGAGTGATGGCGTCCAGCTCGCAGCTAAGTGTGAAGCAGTGGGAATGAGAATCAGCACCTCCAAATCTGAGGTCATGGTTCTCAGCCAGAACAGGGTAGAGTGCCCGCTCCCAGGTCAGGACAGGGACAAGTTCCTGCCCCAAGTGGAGGAGTTTAAGTATCTCGGGGTCTTGTTCACGAGCGACGGGAGAAGGGAGCTGGAGATCGACAGACGGATTGGTGCTGCGGATGCAGTGATGCGGATGCTGTACCAGTCCATCATGGTGAAGAGAGAGCTGAGTGTAAAAGCAAAGCTCTCAATTTACCGGTTGATCTACGTCTCTACCCTCACCTATGGTCATGAACTGTGGGTAGTGATCCAAGATCGCGGATACAAGCGGCTGAAATGAGCTTCCTCTGAAGTGTGGCTGGCCTCTTCCTAAGAGATAGGGTGAGAGGTTCAGCCGTCTGGGAGGGGCTCAGAGTAGAGCTGCTGCTCCTCCACATTGAAAGGTGCCAGTTGAGGTGGTTCAGACATTTGACAAGGATGCCTCCTGGGCGCCTCATGGGTGAGGTGTCCTGGGCATGTCCCACCGGGAGGGAGGGAGGAAGGAAGGAAGGAAGGAAGGAAGGAAGGAAGGAAGGAAGGAAGGAAGGAAGGAAGGATGGATGGATGGATGGATGGATGGATGGATGGATGGATGGATCATCTGCCAGAGTGAATAGAAGAGGGCCCATATGGCATATTATCATCACTATGCATGTCTGATGGTATGGGGGTGCATTAGTGCCTATGGAATTCGCAGCTTGCATATCTAAAGGCACCATCAATGCTGAAAGGTATACACAGGTTTTAGAGCAAAATGTTCTCAATGAGGTAATTTGTTTTGCAGGGCAGGCCTTGAATATTTTAGAAAGATAATCCTAAACTCCGTACTGCATCTAGTACAACAGCATGTTTTCACAGTAGAAGAGTCCAGCTGCTGAACTCGCCTGCCTGCAGTATGGACCTTTCACCCATTAAAAACATTTGAAAGTGAACCTACACATTAATTGTGTGAACACAGAAGAACAAGAACAACAATTATTTCTACATTTAATGAAAATGTCATTTATTTCTACATAACATTGTGACAAATCCAAAATATAAAACAATGAGCTTCATAATATGTACTGACTCTGTCCTTAGACCATCAGCTCAGATTAGAAAAAGCTCTATTTAATTGGCAAAATGGAAACATGGATGTTGGTGGAGGTGTAACTAAAATATGGTTGTAATTCACAGAAATCTCCCAGATTTTGTGCTGCTTGCAAATGATAAGAGCCTGCAAATTTTTGCTTTTTTGCAACCGACCATACTGAGCTGGCATTTTATCAGACAAAATATTAAAAATATAATGCAGTACAATTCATCAGTTTTACCACAGAGTTAAATTTACACAAATATTGACCATTTTTGAAGCTTAAAACATTTTTGCCATTGTATGCTAAAGAACAAGAATGACTACATCATATACTCTGACTGGACACTTTGGACTACAGTGTCCAGTGAGTCTGAGTTAGACTGAAATGGACCCTTTTTTGTTTTTCCTCTGTAGACATACTTGCTGTGAGAAAGATCTACCAGCTTTCTGTGCAGAACTGTGTCAGTGGCAGCGTTGTACTGCCATTTTCTGCTCAAGGTTGTTTTTATTTGTCAACAGGAGCTGATTCAAAATGCAGATGATGCTCGAGCCACAGAAGTGGTTTTCATCCATGACGAGCGAAGCTATGGGACTGAAAGCCTTTGGACTGAAGAACTGGAGACATACCAAGGTATTCACTGAATAAAAGAAATATATTTCACAAAAACTATTATTTATTTACATTTAAAAGTAATAAATAGAGCCAATACATCTCCAGTTAAGAATGTCTGTCCGGGTTTGCTGGGAACTTTTTGGTTTGTTTTTATTTAACATTCTGCTTCCTTTGGGGGTCACGTCGAAAAGTGGAGCTACTCACTGTGGCAATCCCTTGTGACTAAAGGAGCAGCTAAAAGTAGCAGGTTCTGCTTGTTTCAGTGTGTAATTTCTCCCAAAGTATAGTGTGTGGATGTTTTTCCCCATATTTTTCCACATTATCAAACATTTCCTAGGTGGCTGTTTTTAGAAAGCCCTATAAAACTGGATTCTGATTGTAGACTACATAAAATATGTGATGTCACATGGTGGGACTGCAGTTCTGAATCCTCAGCTTTGGAATTTTGGCTGTCACCATCATTGTTTATTCAAGCTGTCCAAGGCCCTGGAAAAACTAGATTTCCAACAACAACTGATTGGAAAAACAAGTACAAAAATTTTCTCATTTTATTTATTTATTTTCTATTGTATAATTTTTTAATAGTAGTAATAGTGGGTCTTAGGTTGCTTATATTCTTTCATGTCTCAGGTGGTGCATAACAGGACAGATTACATTTTCTTAGTCTATATTTTCTGTGCTTTCTTGGATATTTGTGCTTTCAGAGACCAACGTTATCACTGTTAATGTGCTTCACTTAAAGGCATTGGTCATATAAGAAAACATGAATAACCTATGTGCATTTACAGCATCATTAAATAATATAGCTCCTGCTTCCTAACAAATTCCCACACTCACTTAATTCCATGTTTGTCTGAAAGGCAGAGCCTTGCAAAGTAAAAACTACTTGTTAACAAGCTACTGGCACTGTAATTCACTATGATAATGAATGTTGACTAGTGAAAACCAAATGTACTCACTTAATTAAACAGCCAAATAGTTTTATATGTATGTTCATGCAGCCCTCACCCTTAACACAGTTTAAACTTGCACAAGGTTGTTGAGCATTTTACTTTTGGAGCAAACCTCAGCTGATCACAGCACTGCAGTTTTTAAAACTGGCTTCATTTTTTAACAATGGAGCTTTCAGCTTAATTATAATATGCAGATCAAGAGAGAAGATTTAGGATAGTCACTGTTAATATTGTCTCTAGTTACCGTTACACTCAAAGTGTTCTACATAAAATCCATTTGCATAGCAACTGAAAAGTGTCTCCTGTCTTCTGATTTCCTTTCTGGAAAAATCTCATTCAGTGCACGTTGGTATAGAGATTCCAGAGAATGTGTCACTAACACATAGATACCTAAAGCATAAGCCTTGAGTTTGTTATGTTTTTACGAAGGTCCTGCTCTCTATACCTACAACAATGCCGCATTCACTGATGAAGACTGGGAAGGAATTCAGATGGCTGGAAGGAGTGTCAAGCGTGATGACCCAAACAGAGTGGGAAGGTTTGGAATCGGCTTCAACTCTGTTTACCACATAACAGGTGAAACTATGTGTAGTTAGATCACAGATATGAGTAGTAATTTTTGAAAAGATAAACAGTTAGCAGTAACATATTTTTACTTTGTTCATAGATGTGCCAAGTATATTCAGTTCAGGCCACCTTGGCATGATGGATCCCCAAGAAAAAATATTTGGAGAGAGAAATGGAGGGTTTCGGTGGTCTTTGGATGATTCTGAAGACCAAGAAGTTCTGCTGAATATGCATGATCAGTTTCAACCATTTAGAGATATAGTCTCACTTGTATGTGAACATGGATGGTCAAAAGTTGTCATGGAGGATCAGCACTTCAGTGGGACAATTTTTAGATTTCCTTTACGCAATGAAGCATCAGAAATTTCTGATAATCTGTATGACTCAAATAAAGTGGTTGAGCTTTTTGATAGCTTCATTGCAGATGCAGATTTGAGCCTCCTCTTCTTGAAAAATGTCACTTCCGTGTCCTTGTTACATATTAGTGAAGATGGAGCTGTTAACACCAGACTTGAAGTGAAATCCTCAGTCCCCACAGATGGTGTTTTGGAGCCAGAAGAGGAGTCAATCACTGAGGGTCTAACAAGGTTCAAAGTTATAACTGTGAGTTCAAAAGACCAAAAAGAGACAAAGTGGCTTCTGACAACATGTACCATGAAAGAGGGCGTTGCAGAAGATCTTGATTTGCTTACAAAGAAGTTGAGCTTTTTACCTCAAGTTGACCTGGCATTCCCCTGTGGTGAGAAGAGAGACTGTAGCCAGAGCAGACTGAGCTGCTTTCTCCCCCTTCCAAACAATGAATCCAATAAGACAGGACTCCCAGTTTATGTCAATGCATGCTTTGGCCTCACAGACAATAGAAGACACATCAAATGGCAAGAGGAAGACCAGAGACATGATGAACATGCTTTGTGGAATGAAATGCTGATGAAGAAGGTGTTTCCACAAGCATACATCAAGATCATTCAAGATGCCATTAAACTTGCCCAAAAATCTATCCTCCCTGTTTCCTCTGTGTACAATCTGTGGCCAGATCTCACTCAGATACAACACAAAGAAAAATGGCATGCTCTCACTCTGGATGTTTTTCATCACTTATTCAGACAGAACGTGGCCATCCTCTCTCTTGCTAAAGATGAAAGACAGTTTATCTCTCCATCAGAAGCTGTTTTCCCCTGCAATGGCCCAACAAGCACCAACATATTGTCTGCCATTAAAAGGGCTTTAGTGTCATGTGGAGAAAATCTTGTCACTTTACCAGCTAGTGTTGCAAAGGCTATAAATGAGGCCTACCCAAACCCTACTACCCTAAAACATGTGACTCCAGCATTCCTCAGGGCCATTCTCCACAGGACCGGTGTGGATAACATCACTAAAGATGACAAACTCAGTCTTTTGGAGTACATTTTAGGGGATGAACAATATAAAGAACTTGAGGGTCTTCACCTCCTTCCACTCAGTGATGGCTCTTTCAGATATTTCACATACGAAGAGGAAGACACTGCTTTGATTGACAGCCATGAATGTCCAAGGTAGGGTTTCCATACATCTATCAATATTTAAAATAATGTTATATTCATTATGACTAAAGTTGCCATTTTTATGTGTTATTCACATATTGATTGTAACTGAATATTTGGAAGGTTCAGGAATATTTCTATACTGAATGAACTCCTAACAGTTTGACAGAATCCATTGCACTTTTTTATAGAGTCTTGCTGCCATTCTGTAAACCCTTCTTCATCCCACATCATCTGACTCCAGCCTGCAGTGCACATCTGAAAGAACTGGCCAGAAGAAGTAAGTGAAAGTAATTTTAAACAATACAGAGTCATTTGTACACAGCTACACATTTTAGCACACACATTTATTCTTATCTTTAAAAAACAAATCTTTTTGATCTGCTCTTCAGATTTCTTCAAGGTCACCAACATTGATGCATCCCATTTGGCTGAATATGCAAGACGATATTTGCCACCAGACTGGAAGCAGACAGGGAAGAACCTTGTTGCATGGGACAACAACAACAGTCAGCATCCACCTTTAGACTGGTTCCAAGAATTCTGGAGGTTTCTCAACAATCATTTTAATGAGTTAAGTCCTTTCACTGACATACCTCTAATACCAGTTAGTCCTCTGTCTGGCAGTCAGACTGTATCAGTAGCAAAACTACAGCAGAACACAACTCTGATCTTTCAGAAAAGTAAACAGCTGAGTTTGCCAGACCGAATAGCTCAGCTGGTGAACAAAGTTGGTGGCACAGTGGTGAGAGGAAATGAGTGGCTCAAGCATGTAGACCTTGACTCGTACGTGCTGTGCCCATCTCCAAGGAGTGTTTTGAAGGTCCTGATGAATTTAGATTTCCAGCATCTTATCACAGAACTCACATCTGCCTCTCACACAGCACGAGAAGAACTGAAAGATTATCTCTCTTATCTGGATTCTCTCTCAAATACAGAGAAAGATTTTCTCTTGAGGTTGCCTTTGTTTCAAACCATGAAAGGATTCAGTGTTGCAGCTCAATCGAAACAAGCTGTGCTTCTGATCTCAGGCCTAACAGTACCAACAGAGCTCCCTATGCCTGATTCCATAATCCAGTGTTCTACTGAGACTGACCGCAGACTGTTACAGCTGCTCAAAGTTCATCTCTTGGACACCGCCGAAGCAGCCAATGTTCTTGTTGACAGCATAAGGAAAGGCGCTTGCAGCAGTGACAACACTAACAAAACAATGACTTGGGTTTTACAGCATGGTAAGGTGCTTTTCTCACAAAACGAATCCCTGAAATGCAGCTGTAAGGACTTGAGCTTCATTGAGGTGAATGGACAGCTGAAAAAGGCATCTGACTTTTTTGATCCAAGAATTCAGACTTTTAAAGTCATCTTTGAGTCAGACTTCTTTCCACCGCCTTCATACACTCATTCACTGCAGATGCTGGAAAGCTTAACAGAAATCGGATTACTGAATAAAGAGATGGATGTCTCACCTGAACATTTTCTACATGCTGCCACGCTGACTGACAAACTATACGTGAACTCACAAACCGAGGCCCTAAGAAGAGCTCAGGTTCTGTTGGAAATGTTGGAAAGTAATGATCTACTGACAAAGTTTTCTCACAGACAGCTTCATTGCCTCAAAATGCTTAAATGGATCCCATGTGAACAACCTGGAAGTGAGAAACAATTCAGTGATAAATCTCAGAAGTATTGTTTGTTTTGCCCAAATGAAATAAGACATTCTGTGTATAAGGACATTGTTGGACATGTAATGCCACTAACAGGTAAGCTCAGTGACAGAGTTAGCAACAGACTTGGTCTCAAAGACCTACCACCACCTGAAAAAGTGATTGAAAATCTTTCAGTCTTGAAATCAAAAGCACTGGAAATGGCTAATCCTGACACAGATGTAGACTTCAAAAGACAGCTGCACAGCATTTACAAACACATGCAAGACAACCTCTTTGTATTTGTTACAATGATGGGCAATGAGACATGTTGGCTATGGGCCCAGAACCAGTTTGTTGCACCCCAGGATCTGGTTCTTGAATACCCAAATAATCTAGATCTGAGTTCTTACATTGGGAAGGTGCCAAGTGAATTTTTGCCATACAGAACATTGTTCCAGAGGTTTGGCCTGAGAAAAGTACTTTCCAATGAAGACATTTTGGGCATTCTGTACTCCATCCAGCAAACAATTGAAGCAAGACAGCCGCCATTTGCAAGTTCCTCAGAGGTCAAAGTGTCAATAGAAATTCTCAACTGGCTCTGGAAAGAGAAGAAAACAGTTCAGGATGACATCCCAGTGCCAGTCATTGCTGATGGAGGAAAATTTACCCTTAAACCACGATCAACAGCTCTTTTCTGTGATGTAAGCAAAAATGGACTGAAAGAACTAAACTGCAGAGAAGAGGAAATTTATGTCATACATGAGGAAATCCCAAAAGCAGCGGCTGAATGGCTGGAAATTCGTTTTCTCAGTACCCACATCCTTGATCCAGAGGAGATAGGAATAGAACAGTGTGGACAATCTGAACCAATAACAATGAGAATAAAAAACATTCTTAAAGAGTACGATGAAGACAGTGACATCTTCAAAGAGCTCATCCAGAATGCAGAGGACGCTGGGGCAGATGTTTGCAAGTTCTTGGTGGATTTCAGAGTACACAGAGATGCCCCCGAAAGCCTGATTGACCCTGACATGGCTCTTTGTCAGGGACCTTGTCTTTGGGCTTTCAATAATGAGCAGTTCACAGCAGAGGATTGGAAAAATATTGTCAGAGTTGGCTCAGCCTCAAAGGAAAACAAAGCAGAAAAAATTGGAAAGTTTGGACTTGGATTCAACACTGTGTATCATGTGACAGATGTCCCCTCCATCCTTAGTGGCAACACTCTTCTCATATTTGATCCAAATGTTACTCATCTCACAAAGCATATCAAACATAAATCAAATCCTGGAATCAAGCTGGATCTCTCTCAACAGCGACTCTTTCATTGTTTTCCTGGTCAGTTTGGATCATATGAAAACATTTTTGACTGTAATTTCACCAGAAAAAGTCCTCCTGAACCCTATCCAGGCACTCTGATCAAACTACCTTTCCGAAGTGAAGAAGAGGCTGCCAAATCAGAAATAAACCCAAAAGTGTATGAAAAACCCCATATCCTTGATTTTCAACATCTCTTTTCTAAAAACTCACAAACCCATCTGCTTTTTTTAAAGAACATCATTACATTATCCCTCCAAAATATCCCACACAATGGATCAACTCCACCAAGAGAAAATGAAATAGAGACCATCTTCTCTGTGTCAAAAACTACTGTGAGTGCAATGGAGATTCCTGATGACACCAGTGTGTCCAAGCAACGTCATGCTGAGAAATCACTGATGAAACTTGATGGTAAATGCAAAGAGGTGATCAATTGCTGCAAAATCAGCATTGTGAAAATATCCAGTCAGCAGTCTAATGAAACTAAACTTCAGTTCTGGCTCCTGTACAACTGCTTTGGGACAGATGAGTCCTTTAAAATGGCCATTCACAAAAACAAGCAGGCCAGTTTCTCTTTGCCCATTGGAGGGATTGCTGTGCCTTTGCAAAACGATCCAGAAACTGGAAAATTCACCACATTACAAACAGATCTTGTTGGACAGGCCTTTTGCTTCCCTCCTCTTCCCATTCACACGGGTCTTCCTGTCAATGTAAATGGCACATTTGCTGTGACAAGCAACCGAAAAGGTCTGTGGGAAACTGGAGTGAAAAATGACTGGAACAAAGCTCTCCTTCAGGATCCAGTAGTGACAGCATATGTTACTGTACTCAAGGCACTAAAGAAAATGTCAGAAGATGAGCAGCTGGTGAGTTACTGTTATCACACCTTTTGGCCTGAGAGAGAGAAAGTGACTGAAACTTTCAAGCCTTTAGTGGATGCACTTTACTCAACCATTGTTGACGACTCTGTTGGTCCAGAGCTCTTTAGTGATGGAGAACAATGGTTCTCAATGAACAATGCCATATTTCTTCATGAGAGCATTGAAAATGATGAAAAGATTGGTGACCTTGCAGTGCAAGTTTGTCAGAAATATGCAAAAGGACCCAATCATGTTGTTCCTCTTCCACTTTGGCTGAGAAATAGCTTCAAACAGGCTGGCCTAGAAAAGGTTTTACAAAACAGGACCTGGAACTGGGAGAAGTTCTACAGAGAAGCAGTGTTTGGTAACCTAACTACAATGGACTCGAAGAGTAGAGATACCCTTGTGCTGCATGCTATTGACCTTCATATCAAAGAAATTGACAATCTGCTGCTCTGCTATCCATGCATACCCACAAAGGGTGGACAGCTCCAACATGTCAGGAAACTTGTGAATCCTACAGGGAAAGTGGCCTGTCTTTTTGAACCAAACGAGGGACGCTTGCTGGATGGATCCGAAAATGACTTCAGATCTCCAAAAAGGATTCAGCGTTTGTTGGAACTTGGTATGGCAAATGATCATCTCCCATTGGAAGACATCACAGAGAAAGCAGGCACGATTAATAAAACCTGGAGCATTGACAAAAAGAAAGCATTTGTCGACTTGAAGTGTCTATTTGAACTTATGAAGAATCACATTTATGATAAAGACTCTCACCACTGGAAAACACTGAGGACAACTGCATTTCTTCCAGCATATTCACCTGGTGATGCAAAAATGGAAGGAAATGTAACACTTAAAAGGCCCACTGATGTTTTTAGTGACAAATGCTCCCTTCTCGTTAACATGACACAACCAGTGCTGAATAATAGTAATTTGAAAATACACCACAGTGATCCAGTCCTAAAGATCTTGGGCGTGAACAGCACCCCGAAGCCAGAGGTGGTGCTCCAGCAGCTGCATGAAGGAAGCAAACAAGCACACTCCATTGACAGATCCATGCTTTACAAAATAGCATTTGAGTGCTATACGTGTCTGGATCAGTGGATCTGTGACTCTGGAAATGCCTCTTACATTTCACAACAAGCAAGTTCATTTCCATTCATCCTCATTGGTGATACATTTGTGAATGTTGATCATGCAGCTGAGAACGGGCAATTTGAAGCAAAGCCCTATCTCCACGTACTTCCAGCTGCCTTCACAAGCTTCAGGAACCTCTGGAAATGTATAGGTGTTGAAAAACAATTCACGATCACTCAGTTTCTAACTGTGTTGCAGGAATTAAAAGCTCAACATGGAAACAAGCCCCTAACAAAGAGTGATCTCTCAGTTGTCTTCACAATTTTAAACAAAGGGATTTTTGAGGCCAAATTGAAAATCACGGATGACTGTCTGATACCCAATGAGCATGGAGTTTTGCAACCTGCAAATGAGCTGTTTTACAATGACAGCCCGTGGATGCCACTCACTTCAGGTGTCACATTATGTCACGAGAATATCCCACGAGCTATGGCTCGCCACCTTGGAATCAAAACAACAAGGCATCATACTCTGGAAAACCACATAGTTGATGACCTTTCACCATTTGCTTTTGACTTTGAACAGCAGGAACAGCTGACTGTTCGTATTAAAAACATAATTTCAGCCTATCCATCAAAGAAGGATATCCTTAAAGAGCTCATCCAAAATGCTGATGATGCAGAAGCAACAGAAATTCACTTCATCTGGGACAAAAGACAACATGGAAAAGAAAAAACATTTGGGAAGAAATGGAACAATCTCCAGGGTCCAGCACTTTGTGTGTTCAACAACAAAGTGTTTTCTGATGCTGACATTAAGGGAATTCAACAGCTGGGAGAGGGAGGAAAGCACAGAACCCCAGGGAAGATAGGCAAGTACGGAGTTGGATTCAACTCTGTTTACCATCTGACTGACTGCCCTTCGATCCTTACAGGAGATGAAGTACTTTGCATTTCTGACCCCAATCAAAAATACATTGAAAATCATTCAAATAACCAGCGATATGGCATTGGCTATAAACTAGCTGACACTTTCAAAGAAATGTACGTAGATGTCTACAAATCCTTTCTTCCAGACAAATTTTCTCTTAAAGACGGCACCATGTTCAGATTACCTCTGAGAATGGGTACAAATGCAAATACCTCCAAAATATCACAGCAAGGAGTCACTGACCGCGACATGAAAGAACTGTGCTCTGCCCTGTCTGAAGATCCTGAAGGACTAATTCTCTTTCTGAAAAACATCTGCAAAATCAAAGTCCATGAAATCAGTGAAGATTCACAAGAACTTAAAACCATCTTTGAGGTTGAAAAAACTCTGCCACAAAGAAGTCGTGAAGAAAAAGATGCTTTTGTAAAACATCTACAAAATGCACTGCAATCAGACAAAACAGCAACACCGCACAAGACTTTCTATGAAACTGTGATTTCCACCTCAGATAAAAGACAAAGTAAGTGGATTGTTGCAGAACAATTTGGCTCCTTCAAAGACAGCTTTGAATTAAAACTATCAGAAAAACTTCCCCAAGCATCATTAGCTGCACGTGTGAACACAAAGGGATCCAGCGTTGTGGATTTTAAAGGAGAAGCCTTTTGTTCACTTCCTTTGCCAGGGAAAACTGGACTGCCAGTACATGTCAATGGAAACTTTGAGGTTGATTCTGCCAGGACAAGCCTTTGGAAAGAAGATGGGAAGAGTAAGAAATCAGGCTGGAATGAGTCTTTGAAACAGCACGTCATTGCTCCGCTTTATGCAGATCTCCTGCATTACATCAGGCGCAGCATTGCAGTCAAGAAAGTTTTCTCGAAAGTAAGAAAACTTACTTTAATAGAAAATACTAACTCATGTTTCAATACAGAATATTTGTGTTTTTGGCCAACTGTGTCCAAAGATGTTTACCCAGACTGGCATGAAATGATACATGAAGTATACAGATCATTGAAAGAAAAAGGCCTTGATGTAATCCCTGTTATGACGACCATAACACGTATAACTACATATAGAGAAATTAAACAGCACTCTTTTGACTGGAGTAATGTCAGTGAAACAGACTCAACTGAGGCACCTTACTTGACAACCTTGGGAAATTTCCAGCTGAATAACATTTTGGAAGATCTTGGAATGAAGCTGGTTCCTTATTCCGCAAAGATGCAGAGGATTTGGACAAGTTTCAGATCTGCTGGGGTTGAAGTGAAAGAGGTCAGTCCCTCCACTGTGCAGACTTTCCTACGAGCAAAACCTCTAAATGATCCAACCCAAACAGATGAGGATTTGCCTTTACCCATAAGTGCTACTTTGATCAAAGATGAGAAAAGATGTTCAGAGCTCCTGAGTTTTTGTTTAAAAGATTTCTCCTCAGAAAAGGTCACCCAGGACAATGCCAGTTTGCTCGAAGGCCTTCCACTTCTTCTCACGAAAGATAATGTTTTGAAAATGTTCAGCTCCCAAACACCAAAGTGGATATCGAGGTATGCAAATCTTTTCTTTGACTACAAGGATGAATTTTCAAATTATAAGATCAACATTTGGCACATTGAGCTTCTTCAAAGATTAAAACTTGTCAGAAATATGACATTGCCCTGCTCAGAGAAATATCTGAAAACATTAATTCAGCATCTTCTTTATGACTGTGACATTGATCCACACAGTGGTTTTCATGTCCCCAATGAGAAAATATTGAAGTGGCTAAAATTACTTTGGAAGTTCATAATGAGTGAAATTAAACTACCAACATCTAGAGATGACGAGTCCAGTCTTACACTCAGTGATGTAAGGAAACTCTTCAGCAACTGCTATATTTTACCTGTTGTGTGTCCAAGGTTGAACAACAAGCACTTCCTGCAAACAATGAAACACATGTCAAGTGTTGTGTTTGCCTCAGAAAAACACAAAGACATATCAGGCATCCTCTTTAAACTTGGTTTTATGACTTCTGATCATGTATTCTTCTCTGAGATGGATCGATGGATATATTCATGTCTACAAGATGAACTTCTCGATGTAGATGATGAAAGCTCAGTGTTGGATCAAGTGTACAACATTAATTGCTCAGAGTTTTCCCACCTTTCAAATGATGATATGAAAGAGTTTCAGATGTTCCTGCAATCAGGATTATCCAAGTCCAAAGTCAGCAAAGAGTATGTGAGGAAACTTAAATCCTTACCAATATTTGAAACAACACAAGGTGAACGAGTGAGGATTGATGGACCTAAGAAGGTTTTCATCGTCAAAATCAAATATTCAGTCATATTTCCAGATTTGTTCAACCTACCTACAAACAGCAGCATTTTTCTGAAACACAACTCTGAGAACTACATGCTGTCAGAAACACTCAACATTCAGGTCCTGGATGATTTGCAGTATTTCATGAAGTTCATTCTGCCTGCTGTACACCAACTCACAGGGACACAGATTCTTCACAGCCTCAAACTGTTGCTGTCACTAGATTATTCGTTGAAGGAAAGAAAAATTATCATCTCCTCACTGAAGACGGTGAAACTGATTCGCAGTTCTCAAGGTAGACTGGAGCCTGCATCATACTACTTTGATGAGAGTGTTGAGCTGTACAAACGAATGTTGCCCCACGAGAGATTTGTTCCTGAGACATTTTGGTCTGAACTGTGTGAAGGAGATGACTACACAACAGAAAAAGCAAAAGAGCTGGTCAGAGAACTTGGAATGAAGCATGTTGTGTCAGCGGACGAGATAATACATTTTGCACACCAGCTGGAATCAGAAGCAAAAGTTAACAGAAGACTCAAAGACATGAAACTGAAATCATCATTACTTTTCAGGGAAGCCTTAAATAAAGCATGTGATCCCAAAGACAACAACGAAAGGTTGCTGGAAAGCATTGCTGACATCAAATTCATTTTTCCAGTTATGATTCGAAAAGAACTGTCCAACTACCACCAACCATTTGCTCCTGAAGGAACTACTGTTAAAATTAGAGGCTCGTTGATTGAGAAAAATCCAGAGCATCAAGATTTGATTTGGACCTCCATGCCAATTATAGACCTACCATTTATGTCACAAGGTCTTCAGAAAATGATAAAAAATGTTGGAGCTCATGAAGAACCACCTCCAAACTGTGTTGCCAGTAACATAAGAAACATCTGTCAGTCACCATGTGAAACTGACCAGCTGATCAAAACACGAGCTAAAGTGTTCAGAAGTTCCTACGCTTACCTGCAAGAAAAAAGATTTGAAGGAAACCAGCTGACTGGTCTTCCTGTTGTGTTGGTTGAAAAAGACACAAAACTTGTGACGGTTGATGACGTGTGTCTGTCGCTCTCCTATGATCGTGACTTCAGACCATATCTGTACAAGATTACTCCAGAAGATGCAGTGTATGCACCGTTCTTTCGGAAAATTGGTGTGAAGAAGAAAGCTACTGCAGAGCAATATTGTAATGTTTTGGCAGCAGTTTACGCTGATTCCTGTGATAAACAAAAACTACATTCAAACCAGCTGAGAACTGTGAAACGAGCTGTTGAGCAGTTGTTTAAGTTAATCAGTGCTCAGGGAAACCAGAAGCTTCTTGAAAATGTTGAGACTCTGTATCTTCCTGCAGTAGATGGTAAATTATACCCATCATCCACACTCTGCTACAACGACACAGTGTTTGAGACCAAAAGGTTGGAAGAAGCGCTGGAGAACAAGTTCCTGCTGCTTCAGAAACTCAGTGAATGTCATTTGGGCAACGACAAATACAAGCATCATCAGCTGTTGCAACTTCTGCCTCAGAAATTTCAGCCAAAGATGCTGTCTGAGTTCACAGAGGAAAGAGTTGTGGAATCAGAGATGCAGCTTTGTGAACTTGAGACTGGCTGTGAATTTAGTGGATGGTTTGATAAACATCTCTCCTCAGGAGCCTTTAAATATGGATTAATTTGTCTTATTAGAGAGAATTCTCAAGGCAAAATAACACAAGAAGATGCCACTAAAATGTGTGAGAAGACTTTTGGCAGTATACAAATTTTGTGCTGCAAAACTTTGGAAACAGCTCTCTGGCTCAATAAACAGCCCCTTCCCAAAACTGATGAAGAAACAGATGTTTTTGTGAAACGAGAGCAACAAGGGTGTACCTTTTACTTAAAGCACAATGATGACATGGCTCTCAAAGTGATAAATGAAGTCATCATGACACTGACAAAAGAGATTAATGCTCTTTTAGGAAACAGAATTGCATCGGTTCACCTTCCAGTGCTGGGACAACTCCTCATGTGTGACGATCTGCAAGATGTTCGGAAAACTTTGGCTAAACATCAGATCCGTGACAGTGCTGAAACTGAAAGTTCCTCTTTTAGTCCAGCAGCCCCTGGGACAGAGGTTCCAGAAGAATGGCATGATTGTTTGGACATGAATGTCCTCAACAACTTTGAAGAGGGGGAATATGTTGGCTACAGCATTGATGACAAGTACATTTATGCAGTTATTGTTGAAGAACTGCCTGGTCACAATGGACGATATTCATGGAGATACAAAATAGAAGTAGGAGAAGATGAGCCCATTGAAGTCAGCTGTGTTGATCTGTTTCAGTTTAAACGAGAAAAGAAGGTAAAAACAGAAAGGAGGAAATGCATGGAGCCAGAACCACAGAAGAAGACGCTAAAACCAGAAGAAAACACTTGCATGGAGCTGGAACCACTGACAGGAGCTGTGCCACATTCTTCTGAATCATCAACAAATTCTTTACCAGCCTCTGTTGAGGAAGCTAAAAGGGAAATTGATAAATGTTTGACAGAGATCTGGAGGCTTCCTGAGGAGGAGAGGCACAAAGCCATCAAGAGGCTGTACCTCAGGTGGCACCCTGACAAAAATACGGATTGCCAGTCTCTCGCCAATGAGGCATTCAAATATTTACAGAATCGAATTGATGAGCTCAGCAAACCCAAAGCTGCAGGCTCGACCTTTTCAAGCAGAAACACAAATTTCAGAGGCTTCTATGAAGAGTGGAATCAGGAGGCCAGGTATCACAGAAATAGTCGAGAGAGGTTCTCTAGAGGCTATAGAGGTTTCCATTCCTACAACTTCTGGACCCACAATGAAAATGTCCCAAGGCCAGACAGAGAAGAGGCCAGCCGCTGGTGTAGACAGGCTCGCTGCGATCTCAATGCAGCTCACAAAGACACTGGTGGAGGGAGCACAGAGTGGTGTCTGTTTAAGGTCCATCAAGCAGTAGAAAAGTCTCTCATAGCAGCATGCTATAAAAGAAATGGACAACGCCCCAACAGCAGCTCAATTTCAGCCACTGCTGCACAAGTTTCCCGCTACAGCCTCCAACTGAGAGATCTGCCTGAGATTGTGAAAAACCTGCAGACACTCGGGGTGGATCCCAAAAGGACTCAATATCCCAACTGCCATCCATATCCTCACATACCAAACGGACAATTCAGATCAGAGAATGAAATGCTGGCACTGAACAAGGCATCTGAGCTCCTTAATAAAATAGAAGCATATGTGAATTAAGGATTTAAAACAAGGTATTGGTCAGTGTAACTGGTTTTCTACATGTTAAAAGTAATGTAATGTAAAGTGTAAAACTGAAATATTATTTAACATCAGAAAGAAAAAAGAAAACTTTTATTTTACTTATTTGTCTCACTTCTCATACTCAGTACTTATTATTATGTTATGGTGTGCATGTATATGTAAACACACTGAAGAAAATTGTAAGTACTAAATTACTTTATTTTGGATTCTTGTCATTTAAAGCTGCTTATTGGTGATATCGATATATTCTGTGTTATGAAAATGAAAACATCAGATGTTCTTTGTAAGTCTTGTTGACACTGTTGACTACTCTCTGAGATCAAAACAGTCACTCAGTGAATTTCTTACTGTTTGTTAAAAACCTGCCTTGGATCAATATACTCACTGTATGCTTGTAATGTAAATGCAAATATGCAGTTTTGGTGTTTTAAAGTTATGACTATTTGCTGAGAGACAGTATAACTACCGCATACTGATTTTTACTTGTATCCAGTTTTGTCTTCTGAAAAACTTAAAATCTTTAAACTTAAATCCACATTGCAATTGGGGAATTTTTGTTTTGTTTTCCTTTTTTTTTTTTTTAAATATTTGCTAGCAGAAAGATCTGAAGAGGACCTTAAATGATGTCTTTAATCATTTCTCCTCCCATGTAATTGGGACTTTTTTGTCTGATTAGTTAAACAGACCAAATTCTCCCTCTTTAAGTGTTTCCAAGTCTGGTCATGTCTCTGGACATGCATGTGGATGGTTAGAAACAATATTTACCCTTAAATGTCAATGTGATATAAAAGAAAATGCATCTAGAGAGTCACAGACCAAAGATCTGATCAATAACAGACAAGCCACTCACTGTGGAAAACCTTAGCCATATTTATTTTATCCAACACTGTAACACTATGATAAAATAAGGAAAAGCCTAATAGGTTCCTTTATGTATTGGACAGATCTGTTAGAAACAGTAACAAGTGCTTCACTGTTTAACATCACTCCTAAAACCTGGTTTACTTTTTATGAACAACTGATCAGACGTTCAGTAACCAATGAAGAGAAAGGCTTCAAGTTAAAAGAACTTTTTTTATTCATTATGAAATCATGTTATGAAAATAATGACAACTAACCATATATCAGACAAATGCATCTTTCCATATGTTAACAACGTTTTGCTGTAAAGGCTGTGACATCTCCGCCGTCACCAGAGCATAACTGTGTTCTGTTTGTGCTTGGCGTGTACTTCACCTCATCCTGCTGTTGTTTCATACCATAAAAATGTCTACAAGGCTTTTCACGTCTCCTTCCAGTGTTTCCACATGAAAATCCTTTGCAAATAACCTTCTGTTTGTAAGGGAGAAGTTCACATATATACCAGATTTAGTCTTTGTGTTCTGCTTCCTGTTGTCTAATCCTTCAATCAATAATTTACACAAAATCTGTACATACTTACAGCAGGCTGATGCCTGTTTCTGAAGGGTTGTGCACATAGAAAAAAGAAGCAAGAAAGTTGACGTGATACGATGGGAGGTCAGGGTGTTATGAGCATATTAGACACTTGCCTTAATGACAAATGTAACCCAACAACTTTCAGTCACTCAAAATGAGTCTGACATTCTGCAACAAAAGCCACACCCACTTCTTCCAGTCTTTTGCTATAAAACACACACTCGACACAGCTGACAGGGACGCACATTAAAATATTTATGGAATGAATGAGTGTGTGTTTGTAATGGCTGATGTTAGGATCAAGTATATTTATCTTAGCCAAAAAGATGCAAACCTTTGGGTACGATAAGAGCGAAATTTGCTATTTCTAACCTCCATCTGCATATTTACCCCCCCCCCCCCATATCCAACAGCTGATAAACTCCAGCTGGGCCTGGAACAGACGTCTGAAAAAAATACTTAAGGCTTTTATCGTTTAGCACGTTATTCTTCGACTGATCGGCACTTACTGTATGCAGTCATTCATCTTTCACATCACTCATATTGCATTTTTGTTCACATAAAACTCTGTTACACATTTCAGAATTAGAAAACGATGAGACTGAGTTACCACAGCATTATGTGGAAGCTACTGGCACTACAAACTAAAGCACAAATGAGCGAAAAAGAAAATAACACGAACTGCTCCTCCTTCTCCTCGGACGCCGCTGCTGTGTGCTTCTTTATTGTTGCGATAACTTGATCTGTACTGAGCTGCAGAATAAAAATCTGGGGTTCATTTCAGGGTGCAGCTGCTCCTACAGGTGTAGCGGCAAATCCCGTGAAAAGCATCGGACCAGTAATGGTGCAGGAGGCTGAACATGAAACGTGTCGGAGGTCATTCGAGTCAGGGTTTGGGTACTGGCATCAGTTCTCTTCTATGGCACAAGTGTTTGGCAAACACAGTTAACATTCAACATTTTTGAGATTGACAAAATAAATTATGTCAATGGCACACCGCTGTATCATACCGTAACCACCTGCTCTGCCGCTCTCAGGTGTCCTGGGTTTAGATGAGGTTTTGTCATACATACAAAACTCACTTCAATAACACAAGAATGCCCTTTAAAAAGTTATTTGCTGAGACCAGAAATTGAGAGAAACAGGCTTGAGGTTTGTGTCCAAGTTTTGCATCCATGTTTCTTTCACATTTTTCCTGCACGAGTAGAAAAAAAAAAAGCGGGCAGATCGCTTTTGCACAACCGAAGCCATCCAGAGATCGAGCCTGCAACTGCTACAAGCCCCTGTAGATGCTTGTCCTGCTGTCTCCTGTAGTGTCATAAAGCCACATAGGGTAGTGGGGGTCAACCCTGCCACAATTAGCTCCTCACATGTTGTAAGCCACATATATGGGATCCAGCTGGTCAGCCAGGAATCCATCTCTGAGGTGCATGCGTTGTTTCTCCCCTCTGGAGTTGATGGGGATGACGCCGGGGTCTACCACCACCACCACCCCTACGATGAGGTAGTGCTCCTCCAGGACCACATTGGTGACCAGGGCCACCAGGTCGAGGGCCTCCTGCTCAGATCCCTCCAGTTCTACAACCACCACGAGCAGGTTGGTCCATGTGAACACCGCACTGGAGAGAGGAGGAGGAGGATGGTGGATGAAAGTAAATACAGAGAAGTCATGTAGAATTCATATTTCTTCGTCATTTTTAAAATTGATCAAGTAAATAAATCTCTGTTGTCATATTGACAACTAGCGACTAAAGGTGTTGTAGGTTTCTCACCATTCAGCTATGCTCTTGTGAGAACAGATAACAGAGGTCTCGATGTCAATTGGGTGATACCTCATCCCCCTCAGCTCCAGAGTCTCATCAAGAGAGCCCACCACATAGAGGGCGTCGTGACGCTCTGAGACACACAAACACCCACAGTCAGACTGTTCAGTTTACGTTTTGATACTAGAAAATACTTAAATTAGCTTTCCGTGGAAAGATTGCAGACTTTAAGTTAGACTAAGCATTGGTCACTCACCTCCGCTGGCATCGGTCAGCTCAGTGCGCCGCAGGAAGCCCAGGTAGCCGGTCCTTGCCCAGACTGTCTGAGTGTCTCCGAAGCTCAGCTTGGTGTTGAAGTGGTCAGCATGCAGCGCCTCCTCCCCATAAACTGTGTAGTATCCTGTGGCATTGTGGGGACTGCTCACCCAGATCTGATACACATATTAGTTACAATTGGTGACTGTTACATTCAGAAGCACACACTTTGCTCTTTCTTCTGGTCAAAGTTCTGAAGCGCTACAAACCCAATATGATGAGTCACAAGCTGCGTATTCCTCATGCTGATCCCATTAAAGGGTATCAAGTATAAAATCGGTGCCAAATCAACATACAGATCTATTTGTTGTGGTGACCTCTTGAAATAAGGGAGAAGCTGAAAGAACCCTGCAAACTTGTTCCAAAAAAAAAACAAAAGCCAAGTAAATTAATCACATTAACATTGAACTGCTGTTCAGCCTAAAAGGTCACTTTGTGTAGCTTTTACACAAATTTCAGCAAGATGTTTTAAAAAGCAGCACTGATATGTAAATAGACATTTGCTTCTACTGTGCTGAATGAATTCTGCTGCTAAAAACAAAAAAACAAAACACCTTAACTCTAAGATGTTTTTAGGTTATTGCAGAAAGCGACTGTAACCTGCTTTAAAGGGGACTGAATAATAAGTGGTTTTTCTTATTGTCTAGAGGTTGCCTTAAAACTGCACCCACAGTCTGAGCAGCGCCCAGACTGCTGCTCCACTTGATCACCGGTGTTATCCAGCATGGTGCCATCTACGCCCACAGCAGCAGGGGAGGGGTTTTCACGGTCCTACAGATGATGGGAGCATCTGAGAGACAAACATGACATAATTATTGTTATTTTTTGTGGGGGAAACGCACTGTTTAATCGATGCCCCCCCTGCTTACTGACCAAACAGTTTTATCGCTGTTTCAGGTGAAATATAAGCCGGATATCCTTCATCGGTTTTTGGGCATGTTGTATAGGTTATGATCGCATTAGCGCTCCTTGTCGGCCAAATAGGCGACAACAAGACCTGTGCGAATATAACAAGTATGTGCACTAGCTTACTTAGCAGCCTACCAACTATTGTAGGCCGTGGTTGGTTTTAAACAATGCGGAAGATATTTGAGGACGCAAGCAGCACACAAACAACAATTTCACATACCGTTCTCATCCTTCCTAAGCAATGTGCTTGAATGTAAGTACTTTTCGTGCGAACGCGGTAAAAACACCATATTAACAAGGGTTAAATAACGGCGGAACACTGTCGTCTACATTTTATCGTTTTCCTTTGAGATGATGCTGCAGCCCGTTTTCTGATAAAAACGGGCTGCAGCATCATCTAGCGAGCGGCGGGACAACTGTCCTCACTGGGAAGCTCTGAATGAGTTTCACGAGATGCTCTGAAAGTTTCGTTTCACTCAGAACATTTGAAGAATGTGGCTGTTTTTGTTTATTTCGGTTTCGTTTCTAACAGAATAAGGGCGAAAATGAGACAAAACCTGAGCAGAAGTCCACGTGCCACGCTGTGATTGGCCATCAGCAGCCTTTATATAAATCAGACTGGTGTAGGATCATTACTTTAACTGGACCAGATGGGACCACTCACTTTCATAAGCGAGGTACTATGATTTTAATCTTTTAATATCATTGGTATTGCAGTTACCTACTTAGTATAATGTACTCCTTAAAGGATGTACAGATATGTACAAAGTGTGGCTCTTTAATAGTTTAATAGTTTAATTATTTATATAGCACATTTAATTACAACAGAAGCGTTGACCAAAGTGCTGTACAAGAATGCAACATACATAATAAAACAACTTAGAGTATTCATAGTTTAGTTTGCATAGTATTGCATTGTATCTAAAAACAGTGCAGCGTGTAGGTAGCTGATATTTGATTTTTTAAATTCCAGCTGATTAACAGGAAGTTGGCTGCTATTCAGCGATCGTGTATATTTCCTTCCTCTTAGAGGCCACCCAAACACATGAGATATCAATAAAAAGCCCAGAATGTCCTCTATTTAGTACATCAGGACTTAGTGGGATATCTCAAATAAGTCAAAAGATATAGACCAAAAAACAAATGTCTATTACAGAGGACATAAACGAATAGGCTGGTTCTCAAGAGGATATGTTATATGACTTTGTTCTGCTCACAATACCCTGAATTTCTTACAGGAACCAACCCTGGAACAATGAGTCTGAAAGCAAAAAAGAAAGCTCGGTGAGTTACTTTGATTTTACTTTAATGTTATGTATACAGTTCTTCCTACTGTATATAAAACAATAGGAAATACTGTTATGCACTTCCTACAGAACAGTATTTCTGTAGGAAGTACTGTACGCAAAAAATGTGTGGCTCTATAGTACTGTAGGAAGTGCTGATACATATTAATATGATTTTTGGCGCCAATGTTATTTTCTCATTTTACTTGTAGGTCAAATTATTTATTGAATTTAATTACTGCTCAGTCTGTAATTATTTGAATCACTATATGAAATGTTTTTAATAATCTTTGAGTGCACATCTTCATTCATCTCCATTTGTAACCAGTTCCCTACAATTACATACTAAATGCAAAGTTCGTATTCAACGTTTTATCATCCAAATTACATCAAGTACCTGCCCATTTTCAATTTATTGTCCCATAAAGTATCTTCTGATTTCATCACAAGCTGTTATCTGATTTAAAGTTGAGAACTTTATGGCTAAGAATACAAGTAAAATACACAAGCTTGTTTAATATTAGCTCTTTCCTATAATCAGTGTATCAGGAGGACTCACTTTGTTTTAAATTAAATTCAAACTCGGTGCTTTTTAATTTCTCTGCTGATACTGTTGCTTTTTTATAGGACTTCTTTCGGGGCCACAGCACCGCCCTTCATTGACTACTTGAAAGATATTCTACGTCGATATCCAGATGGCGGACAAATTTTGAAGGTTGGTGTAATGTTTTGCCAAAAGTCCATTTCATCAGTTACTTCTTAAAGTACTATCATAGGGTTGCAAAAGGATTTTCAGTCCTTTAGAAATCCGGTTTCAAAACTGTCCCTTGGCTCTGATCAGTAAATGCTTTCCTAATGATTGAATTGTCTCAGTTACTCATTTTGACATTTTGTACCTTGCTGATAAAAAAAACACGAAGTCCATTTTGTAAATAACTTTTAAATAAATCATTATGTGATCATTTAAACTGTCACAAAGGAGGGTTATCTAGTCTGTGCTAACGGGCTAACTCCTTGTTATTAAAAAACACTATTTTCACAGTAAGATACACCATTGTGCACCCGGTTTCCAAAAAATAACAAGATAATGACAGCAAAAAAACACTAAGATTGTGGCCTCATAACAGACGTCAATGACTAATGTCACTGTGGTTCTGTCCAACTTTCATAGTGTGAAGAACTCATAAACTAATTTTGACCAAATTTCACACAAATGGATACGTTTTAGGAAATGATGATATTTTATATCCAAAGGGTCAAATTTCTGGTTTACAGTAACATAATATTTAAAAAAAACCCACTTTTCTGGCTATTGTTCAATACTGCAACACTAATCCTGGATGTGTACCTTGTGAGTATTGTCCGACTATTTGAACCTTTTTGCTGCTTGGATACAGTTTCTTTTTAGTAACAAATATATTTAAAACTCTTTTGGCTATCATAGCTATAAACTTGTGTGTGGAATCAGCTTTACAGGTCAAACGTGAGCACATGTAACATGTTTTTTGAGCTTCAAGATCTGTACCGCAAACAACATTCTCTATCCTAGATGCTTGACTTGGATAGGGATCAAATTAGTGGATTATTGGAAACATGGATGTAAACTGCAAACTGACTGCAAGCATTACTATAATTCTGTTTTTTCTGAGGTTTTGCACCACTTGCACCACATAAGCACCATGTGCATTAGGGTTCTTCTACATACTCAGTTGCCTTTTTTGTGTGCTTTAATGTTGGAAGAAAATGTGAAAATATAATACAGTACAATTCAACACTAATAGTATACAGTTGTGTTCAGAAGTTTACATACACAGGGGCATGAATGTCAGGATAAATTTTTCTTTGAAAACTAAGAATTGTATGCCCAAGTTTGGATTTATTTTGGATTTCCCCTAATCCACCAAGGGTCAAAGATATATATTAAGTTAGCCTTCTTTATCCATCTCAAAACCGGTTTTGATGTGCGTTTAGGATCGTTGTCATGTTAGAACACTCAATGGTGTTTAAATTTTAACTGTCTGACTGTTGATTGGATGTAAAGTTGAAGAAGTCAATTTTCAATATTCCATCCCCTTCGTGTAATGTACCAGTACCATAGCAAAACAGCCCCAAAGCATGAAGCTATTGACATCATGCTTGACAAACTGGCACACTGTTCTTAGGTTTGAAAGACTCAGCTTCACTGCTTTTCATTGTGGCCAAATACCAGAATCTTTGTTTTCGTCTGACTATAAAACTTTTCTCCTGAATGTATTTGGCTTGTCCTTGTGGGAAGCTGCAAATTTTAGTTGAGCAGAAGGTGCCAATTTTGGAGCAGGTGCTTTTTTTCTTGGTTAGCACCCTCTAAGTCCAGGGCGAGGCAAAAATGGGTCTTTGGGTCTTCTCACAGACCAAGGTCTGTAAGAAGTAAATGTAAATCCTGTAAACTTTCAGTTGTAGCCAGTTATGATTTAATAATGATGATAAGAATTTAATAGGCCTTGGCATTGTAAAAGACACTGTAGAACCTTCAGTAGCACTTAAAAGATTTAAGTTACTGTATGTATATAATATATATATATTATATGTTATATTTTGGCCTTCTGTGGATTAGAGAAAATCTAAAATAAATTCAACCTTGTGCATCCAATTCTTGTTTTTTAAATAATTCAAAATATATGATGTTACAGTAGGAAACCTAAATGGCTAATTAAAGCAGGGCTAGATCCCATTTAAACGAGTCACGTTCAGGGTTTAGTATGCTGGTTCACAGGAGAGATGGGACGCTTCTTGGAACAAAACCATTGTTCACATCACCTCTCCTGCTAAAGTAAGGAAAAATTGCTTGTAGGGGTGCGGCTATCAATTATTTTAGGGATCAAGTAATCTATCGATTATTCAATTGATTATTCGAGTAATTGATAAGAAATACTTTTGTCTTATTAATGAGCAATAATAAATAATCAAAAGAGAAAGAACCAGCAGTGCATTGGTTTCAATTTTACATACTGCAATGTTTTAAAGTTTAACTGCATACAAGATCTGTAAAAAATAAATAAATAAAATAAAATCTATATTGAAATTTTAGCTTTTAAAGAAAACAGTTTCTTAAATGCAAAAGATATATAAAAATCTCAAATCTCAATCACAAAGTAAACTAAGGAATAAAAATGTACCTTTTCTCTGTCTTGTTGGAAGATTTTCTGACATTATTAAAAGGTAAGTTTAAAAACCCTCAGGTCAGGTACACCCCATCTCCCCCTTTAGCCTCACCCCTGTTTGCTGAAGGTATCGCTTTTATGAAATTAAATCATGATTTTACCAGTCTGGTGTCAGACTAAACTCCCAGGAGCTTTTTTCCAGTAAAGGTTTTAATGGTAATTACATGAACAGCCCTGCTGTTTTGGACGCTCATCCTGACCTCACCGTTCTTGGTAATGACTCTGACTCTTTGCTCTGTGTAAACAGACTCTGGCTCCACATTAAACTGTGCCAACATCAACATCACTGCTGCTATTGTGTTATCAGTGTTTTTGAAAAGCTAGCATTTACGTTGTTTTGGCAAATGAGCGCGCTACAGAGCCTTGCGTTAAACACAGCATAGAAGAATTTGTGTCGAATGTTTTTTAGAATTAAATTACTTGATGAATTTTTGCAGCCCTACTAGCTTCCATTGGCTGTCTTCTGTTAATGGTTGGTTTTGTTGGTCAATCAGGAGCTGATTCAAAATGCAGATGATGCTCAAGCCACAAAAGTGGTTTTCATCCATGATGAGCGAAGCTATGGGACTGAAAGCCTTTGGACTGAAGAACTGGGAAAATTTCAAGGTATTTATTGATTAACAATAAATAAAAAAGCTTTTCTCTAAAACATATGTTTCTAATGTTTCTTTTACTTTTACATGAAAAAAGGTTAAAAAGAAGAAAAATCAGTCAGTCTTTTTTTCAGTCTTTCTTTTTTTATGTATTATCACAAAGCCATGAGAATGTTTTATTTTTACGAAGGTCCTGCTCTCTATGCCTACAACAATGCCGCATTCTCTGAGGACGACTGGGGAGGAATTCAGATGGCTGGAAGGAGTGTCAAGCGTGACGACCCGAACAAAGTCGGGAGGTTTGGAATCGGCTTCAACTCTGTTTACCACATAACAGGTGAAACTATGTATAGTTATCACACTTGATAAGAGTAATGTTTGTTTTGTTTTTTTAAATAAACAATTGACAGTAGCATATCTTTACTTTGTCCACAGATGTGCCAAGTATATTCAGTTCAGGCCACCTTGGCATGATGGATCCCCAAGAAAAAATATTTGGAGAGAGAAATGGAGGGTTTTGGTGGTCTTTGGATGATGCTGAAGACCAAGAAGTTCTGCTGAATATGCGTGATCAGTTTCAACCATTTAGAGATATAGTCTCACATGTGTGTGAACATGGATGGTCAAAAGTTGTCATGGAGGATCAGCACTTCAATGGGACAATTTTTAGATTTCCTTTACGCAATGAAGCATCAGAGATTTCTGATAATCTGTATGACTCAGATAAAGTGGTTGAGCTTTTTGATAGCTTCATTGCAGATGCAGATTTGAGCCTCCTCTTCTTGAAAAATGTCACCTCCGTGTCCTTGTTACATATTAGTGAAAATGGAGCTGTTAACACCAGACTTGAAGTGAAATCTTCAGTCCCCACAGATGATGTTTTGGTGTCAGAAGAGGAGTCAATCACTGAGGGTCTAACAAGGTTCAAAGTTATAACTGTGAGTTCAAAAGACCAAAAAGAGACAAAGTGGCTTCTGACAACATGTACCATGAAAGAGGGCGTTGCAGAAGATCTTGATTTGCTTACAAAGAAGTTGAGCTTTTTACCTCAAGTTGACCTGGCATTCCCCTGTGGTGAGAAGAGAGACTGTAGCCAGAGCAGACTGAGCTGCTTTCTCCCCCTTCCAAACAATGAATCCAATAAGACAGGACTCCCAGTTTATGTCAATGCATGCTTTGGCCTCACAGACAATAGAAGACACATCAAATGGCAAGAGGAAGACCAGAGACATGATGAACATGCTTTATGGAATGAAATGCTGATGAAGGAGGTGTTTCCACAAGCATACATCAAGATCATTCAAGATGCCATTAAACTTGCCCAAAAATCTATCCTCCCTGTTTCCTCTGTGTACAATCTGTGGCCAGATCTCACTCAGATACAACACAAAGAAAAATGGCATGCTCTCACTCTGGATGTTTTTCATCACTTATTCAGACAGAACGTGGCCATCCTCTCTCTTGCTAAAGATGAAAGACAGTTTATCTCTCCATCAGAAGCTGTTTTCCCCTGCAATGGCCCAACAAGCACCAACATATTGTCTGCCATTAAAAGGACTTTAGTGTCATGTGGAGAAAATCTTGTCACTTTACCAGCTAGTGTTGCAAAGGCTATACATGAGGCCTACCCAAACCCTGCTACCCTAAAACATGTGACTCCAGCATTCCTCAGGGCCATTCTCCACAGGACCGGTGTGGATAACATCACCAAAGATGACAAACTCAGTCTTTTGGAGTACATTTTAGGTGATGAACAATACAAAGAACTTGAGGGTCTTCAGCTCCTTCCACTCAGTGATGGCTCTTTCAGATATTTCACATACAAAGAGGAAGACACTGCTTTGATTGACAGCCATGAATGTCCAAGGTAGGATTTCCATACATCTATCAATATTTAAAATAAATGTTATATTCATTATGACTAAAGTTGCCATTTTTATGTGTTATTCACATATTGATTGTAACTGAATATTTGGAAGATTCAGGAATGTTTCTATACTGAATGAACTCCTAACAGTTTGATTGACAGAATCCATTGCACTTTTTTATAGAGTGTTGCTGCCATTCTGTAAACCCTTCTTCATCCCACATGATCTGACTCCAGCCTGCAGTGCACATCTGAAAGAACTGGCCAGAAGAAGTAAGTGAAAGTAATTTTAAACAATACAGAGTCATTTGTACACAGCTACACATTTTAGCACACACATTTATTCTTATCTTTAAAAAACAAATCTTTTTGATCTGCTCTTCAGATTTCTTCAAGATCACCAACATTGATGCATCCCATGTGGCTGAATATGCAAGACGATATTTGCCACCAGACTGGAAGCAGACAGGGAAAAAACTTGTTGCATGGGACAACAACAACAGTCAGCATCCACCTTTAGACTGGTTCCAAGAATTCTGGAGGTTTCTCAACAGTCATTTTAATGAGTCAAGTCCTTTCACTGACATACCTCTAATACCAGTTAGTCCTCTGTCTGGCAGTCAGACTGTATCAGTCGCAAAACTACAGCAGAGCACAACCCTGATCTTTCAGAAAAGTAAACAGCTGAGTTTGCCAGACCGAATAGCTCAGCTGGTGAACAAAGTTGGTGGCACAGTGGTGAGAGGAAATGAGTGGCTCAAGCATGTAGACCTTGACTCGTACGTGCTGTGCCCATCTCCAAGGAGTGTTTTGAAGGTCCTGATGAATTTAGATTTCCAGCATCTTGTCACAGAACTCAAATCCGCCTCTTACACAGCACGAGAAGAACTGAAAGATTATCTCTCTTATCTGGATTCTCTCTCAAATACAGAGAAAGATTTTCTCTTGAGGTTGCCTTTGTTTCAAACCATGAAAGGATTCAGTGTTGCAGCTCAATCGAAACAAGCTGTGCTTCTGATCTCAGGCCTAACAGTACCAACAGAGCTCCCTATGCCTGATTCCATAATCCAGTGTTCTACTGAGACTGACCGCAGACTGTTACAGCTGCTCAAAGTTCATCTCTTGGACACCGCCGAAGCAGCCAATGTTCTTGTTGACAGCATAAGGAAAGGCGCTTGCAGCAGTGACAACACTAACAAAACAATGACTTGGGTTTTACAGTATGGTAAGGTGCTTTTCTCACAAAACGAATCCCTGAAATGCAGCTGTAAGGACTTGAGCTTCATTGAGGTGAATGGACAGCTGAAAAAAGCCTCTGACTTTTTTGATCCAAGAATTCAGACTTTTAAAGTCATCTTTGAGTCAGACTTCTTTCCACCGCCTTCATACACTCATTCACTGCAGATGCTGGAAAGCTTAACAGAAATCGGATTACTGAATAAAGAGATAGATGTCTCACCTGAACATTTGCTACATGCTGCCACGCTGACTGACAAACTGTGTGTGAACTCACAAACTGAGGCTCTGAGAAGAGCTCAGGTTCTGTTGGAAATGTTGGAAAGTAATGATCTACTGACAAAGTTTTCTCACAGACAGCTTCATTGCCTCAAAATGCTTAAATGGATCCCATGTGAACAACCTGGAAGTGAGAAACAATTCAGTGATAAATCTCAGAAGTATTGTTTGTTTTGCCCAAATGAAATAAGACATTCTGTTTATAAGGACATTGTTGGACATGTAATGCCACTAACAGGTAAGCTCAGTGACAGAGTTAGCAACAGACTTGGTCTCAAAGACCTACCACCACCTGAAAAAGTGATTGAAAATCTTTCAGTCTTGAAATCAAAAGCACTGGAAATGGCTAATCCTGACACAGATGTAGACTTCAAAAGACAGCTGCACAGCATTTACAAACACATGCAAGACAATGTCTCTGTATTTGTTACAATGATGGGCAATGAGACATGTTGGCTATGGGCCCAGAACGAGTTTGTTGCACCCCAGGATCTGGTTCTTGAATACCCAAATAATCTAGATCTGAGTTCTTACATTGGGAAGGTGCCAAGTGAATTTTTGCCATACAGAACATTGTTCCAGAGGTTTGGCCTGAGAAAAGTACTTTCCAATGAAGACATTTTGGGCATTCTGTACTCCATCCAGCAAACAATTGAAGCAAGACAACCGCCATTTGCAAGTTCCTCAGAGGTCAAAGTGTCAATAGAAATTCTCAACTGGCTCTGGAAAGAGAAGAAAACAGTTCAGGATGACATCCCAGTGCCAGTCATTGCTGAGGGAGGAAAATTTACCCTTAAACCACGATCAACAGCTCTTTTCTGTGATGTAAGCAAAAATGGACTGAAAGAACTAAACTGCAGAGAAGAGGAAATTTATGTCATACATGAGGAAATCCCAAAAGCAGCGGCTGAATGGCTGGAAATTCGTTTTCTCAGTACCCACATCCAGTGTGGACAATCTGAACCAATAACAATGAGAATAAAAAACATTCTTAAAGAGTACGATGAAGACAGTGACATCTTCAAAGAGCTCATCCAGAATGCAGAGGACGCTGGGGCAGATGTTTGCAAGTTCTTGGTGGATTTCAGAGTACACAGAGATGCCCCCGAAAGCCTGATTGACCCTGACATGGCTCTTTGTCAGGGACCTTGTCTTTGGGCTTTTAATAATGAGCAGTTCACAGCAGAGGATTGGAAAAATATTGTCAGAGTTGGCTCAGCCTCAAAGGAAAACAAAGTGGAAAAAATTGGAAAGTTTGGACTTGGATTCAACACTGTGTATCATGTGACAGATGTCCCCTCCATCCTTAGTGGCAACACTCTCCTCATACTTGATCCAAATGTTACTCATCTCACAAAGCATATCAAACATAAATCAAATCCTGGAATCAAGCTGGATCTCTCTCAACAGCAACTCTTTCATTGTTTTCCTGGTCAGTTTGGATCATATGAAAACATTTTTGACTGTAATTTCACTCGAAAAAGTCCTCCTGAACCCTATCCAGGCACTCTGATCAAATTACCTTTCCGAAGTGAAGAAGAAGCTGTTAAATCAGAAATAAGCACAAATGTGTATCAAAAACCCCATATCCTTGATTTTCAACATCTCTTTTCTAAGAATTCACAAACCCATCTGCTCTTTTTAAAGAACATCATTACATTATCCCTCCAAAATATCCCACACAATGGATCAACTCCACCAACAGAAAACGAAATAGAGACCATCTTCTCTGTGTCCAAAACCACTGTGAGTGCAATGGAGATTCCTGATGACACCAGTGTGTCCAAGCAACGTCATGCTGAGAAATCACTGATGAAAGTTGATGGTAAATGCAAAGGACTAATTGAATCTTGCACAGTCAGAATTATCCAAATATCCAGTCAGCAGTCTAATGAAAATGAAGTTCAGCTCTGGCTCCTGTACAACTGCTTTGGGACAGATGAGTCCTTTAAAATGGCCATTCACAAAAACAAGCAGGCCAGTTTCTCTTTGCCCATTGGAGGGATTGCTGTGCCTTTGCAAAACGATCCAGAAACTGGAAAATTCACCACATTACAAACAGAACTTGTTGGACAGGCCTTTTGCTTCCTTCCTCTTCCCATTCACACGGGTCTTCCTGTCAATGTAAATGGCACATTTGCTGTGACAAGCAACCGAAAAGGTCTGTGCGAAACTGGAGTGAAAAATGACTGGAACAAAGCTCTCCTTCAGGATCCAGTAGTGACAGCATATGTTACTGTACTCAAGGCACTAAAGAAAATGTCAGAAAATAAGCAGCTGGTGAGTTACTGTTATCACACCTTTTGGCCTGAGAGAGAGAAAGTGACTGAAACTTTCAAGCCTTTAGTGGATGCACTTTACTCAACCATTATTGACGACTCTGTTGGTCCAGAGCTCTTTAGTGATGGAGAACAATGGTTCTCAATGAACAATGCCATATTTCTTCATGAGAGCATTGAAAATGATGAAAAGATTGGTGACCTTGCAGTGCAAGTTTGTCAGAAATATGCAAAAGGACCCAATCATGTTGTTCCTCTTCCACTTTGGCTGAGAAATAGCTTCAAACAGGCTGGCCTAGAAAAGGTTTTACAAAACAGGACCTGGAACTGGGAGAAGTTCTACAGAGAAGCAGTGTTCAGTAACCTAACTACAATGGACTCGAAGAGTAGAGATACCCTTGTGCTGCATGCTATTGACCTTCATATCAAAGAAATTGACAATCTGCTGCTCTGCTATCCATGCATACCCACAAAGGGTGGACAGCTCCAACATGTCAGGAAACTTGTGAATCCTACAGGGAAAGTGGCCTGTCTTTTTGAACCAAAAGAGGGACGCTTGCTTGATGGATCCGAAAATGACTTCAGATCTCCAAAAAGGATTCAGCGTTTGTTGGAACTTGGTATGGCAAATGACCATCTCCCATTGGAAGACATCACAGAGAAAGCAGGCACAATTAATAAAACCTGGAGCATTGACAAAAAGAAAGCATTTGTCCACTTGAAGTGCCTTTTTGAACTGATGAAGAATCACATTTATGATGAAGGCTCTCACCACTGGAAAACACTGAGGACAACTGCATTTCTTCCAGCATATTCACCTGGTGATGCAAAAATGGAAGGAAATGTAACACTTAAAAAGCCCACTGATGTTTTTAGTGACAAATGCTCCCTTCTTGTTAACATGACACAACCAGTGCTGAATAATAGTAATTTGAAAATACACCACAGTGATCCAGTCCTAAAGATCTTGGGCGTGAACAGCACTCCGAAGCCAGAGGTGGTGCTCCAGCAGCTGCATGAAGGAAGCAAACAAGCACACTCCATTGACAGATCCATGCTTTACAAAATAGCATTTGAGTGCTATACGTGTCTGGATCAGTGGATCTGTGACTCTGGAAATGCCTCTTACATTTCACAACAAGCAAATTCATTTCCATTCATCCTCATTGGTGATACATTTGTGAATGTTGATCGTGTAGCTGAGAACGGGCAATTTGAAGCAAAGCCCTATCTCCACGTACTTCCAGCTGCCTTCACAAGCTTCAGGAACCTCTGGAAATGTATAGGTGTTGAAAAACAATTCACAATCACTCAGTTTCTAACTGTGTTGCAGGAATTAAAAGCTCAACATGGAAACAAGCCCCTAACAAAGAGTGATCTCTCAGTTGTCTTCACAATTTTAATCAAAGGGATTTTTGAGGCCGAATTGAAAATCACGGATGACTGTCTGATACCCAATGAGCATGGAGTTTTGCAACCTGCAAATGAGCTGTTTTACAATGACAGCCCATGGATGCCACTCACTTCAGGTGTCACATTATGTCACGAGAATATCCCACGAGCTATGGCTCGCCACCTTGGAATCAAAACAACAAGGCATCATACTCTGGAAAACCACATAGTTGATGACATGTCACCATTTGCTTTTGACTTTGAACAGCAGGAACAGCTGACTGTTCGTATTAAAAACATAATTTCAGCCTATCCATCAAAGAAGGATATCCTTAAAGAGCTCATCCAAAATGCTGATGATGCAGAAGCAACAGAAATTCACTTCATCTGGGACAAAAGACAACATGGAAAAGAAAAAACATTTGGGAAGAAATGGAACAATCTCCAGGGTCCAGCACTTTGTGTGTTCAACAACAAAGTGTTTTCTGATGCTGACATTAAGGGAATTCAACAGCTGGGAGAGGGAGGAAAGCACAGCACCCCAGGGAAGATAGGCAAGTACGGAGTTGGATTCAACTCTGTTTACCATCTGACTGACTGCCCTTCGATCCTTACAGGAGATGAAGTACTTTGCATTTCTGACCCCAATCAAAAATACATTGAAAATCATTCAAATAACCAGCGATATGGCATTGGCTATAAACTAGCTGACACTTTCAAAGAAATGTACGTAGATGTCTACAAATCATTTCTTCCAGACAAATTTTCTCTTAAAGAGGGCACCATGTTCAGATTACCTCTGAGAATGGGTACAAATGCAAATACCTCCAAAATATCACAGCAAGGAGTCACTGACCGCGACATGAAAGAACTGTGCTCTGCCCTGTCTGAAGATCCTGTAGGACTAATTCTCTTTCTGAAAAACATCTGCAAAATCAAAGTCCATGAAATCAGTGAAGATTCACAAGAACTTAAAACCATCTTTGAGGTTGAAAAAACTCTGCCACAAAGAAGTCGGGATGAGAAAGATGCTTTTGTAAAACATCTACAAAATGCACTGCAATCAGACAAAACAGCAACACCGCACAAGACTTTCTATGAAACTGTGATTTCCACCTCAGATAAAAGACAAAGTAAGTGGATTGTTGCAGAACAATTTGGCTCCTTCAAAGACAGCTACGATTTAAAACTATCAGAAAAACTTCCCCAAGCATCATTAGCTGCACGTGTGAACACAAAGGGATCCAGCATCATGGATTTTAAAGGAGAAGCCTTTTGTTCACTTCCTTTGCCAGGGAAAACTGGACTGCCAGTACATGTCAATGGAAACTTTGAGGTTGATTCTGCCAGGAGAAGCCTTTGGAAAGAAGATGGGAAGAGTAAGAAATCCAACTGGAATGAGATTTTGAAACAGAACGCCATTGCTCCGCTTTATGCAGACCTCGTGAATTACATCAGGCGAATGATCACAGTCAAGAAAGTTTCCCTTGCAAGGATTGAATCATGTTTCAGAACAGAATACTTGTGTTTTTGGCCAACTGTGTCCAAGGATGTTTGCCCAGACTGGCATGAAATGATACATGAAGTATACAGATCACTGAAAGAAAAAGGCCTTGATGTAATCCCTGTGATGAAGAGCTCAACATGGAAAATTGCAGATAAAAAAATTAAAGAATACTCATTTGACTGGTGTAATGTCAGCGAAACAGACTCAACTGAGGCACCTTACTTGACAACCTTGGGAAATTTCAAGCTGAATAACATTTTGGAAGATCTTGGAATGAAGCTGGTTCCTTATTCCACAAACATGCAGAGGATTTGGACAAGTTTCAGATCTGCTGGGGTTGAAGTGAAAGAGGTCAGTCCCTCCACTGTGCAGACTTTCCTACGAGCAAAACCTCTAAATGATCCAACCCAAACAGATGAGGATTTGCCTTTACCCATAAGCGCCACTTTGATCAAAGATGAGAAAAGATGTTCAGAGCTCCTGAGTTTTTGTTTAAAAGATTTCTCCTCACAAAAGGTCACACAGAATTTACTCAATGGCCTTCCACTTCTTCTCACAAGAGATAAAGTTTTAAGACTCTTCAACTCCCAAACACCCACGTGGATATCAAGGTATGAAGATCTCTTCTTTGACTGCCAGGCTCAATTTGCAGATTATCAAATCAACATTTGGCACACTGACCTTCTTCAAAGATTAAAACTTGTCAGAAATATGACTTTGCACCACTCAGAGAAATATCTGAAACCATTAATTCAGCATCTTCTTTATGACTGTGACATTGATCCACACAGTGGTTTTCATGTCCCCAATGAGAAAATATTGAAGTGGCTAAAATTACTTTGGAAGTTCATAATGAATGAAATTAAACCGCCAACATCTAGAGATGACGAGTCCAGTCTGACATTAAATTATGTGAGGAAACTCTTCAGTGACTGCTATATTTTACCTGTTGTGTGTCCAAGGTTGAACAACAAGCACTTCCTGCAAACAATGAAACACATGTCAAGTGTTGTGTTTGCCTCACAGAAACACAAAGACATATCAGGCATCCTCTTCAAACTTGGTTTTATGAGGTTTGATCATGTTTTCTTCTCTGAGATGGACCGATGGATATATTCATGTCTACAAGATGAACTTCTTGATGTAGATGATGAAAGCTCAGTGTTGGATCAAGTATACAACATTAATCGCTCAGAGTTTTCCCAGCTTTCAAATGATAATATGAAAGAGTTTCAGATGTTCCTGCAATCAGGATTATCCAAGTCCAAAGTCAACCAAGAGTATGTGAGGAAGCTCAAATCCTTACCAATATTTGAAACAACACATGGTGAACGAGTGAGGATTGATGGACCTAAACAGGTTTATGTTCTCAACATCGAATATTCAGTGAAATTTCCAGATTTGTTCAACCTGCCCAACACCGGCAGCATTTTTCTCAAGTTCAACTCTGAGAACCGCACACTGTCAGAAACAGTCAACATTCAGGTCCTGGATGATTTGCAGTATTTCATGAAGTTTATACTGCCTGCTGTACACCAACTCACAGAGACACAGATTCTTCACAGCCTCAAGCTGTTGCTCTCACTACATTACTCTTCAGAGGACAAGAAAACTATCATCTCCTCACTGAAGACAGTGAAACTGATTCGTAGTTCCCAAGGTAGACTAGAGCCTGCATCATACTACTTTGATGAGAGTGTGGAGCTGTACAAAACAATGCTGCCTCAAGAGAAATTTGTTCCTGAGACATTTTGGACTGAGCTGTGTGAAGGAAATGATTACCGGTACGCACCAGAAAATGCAAAAGAGCTGGTCAGAGAACTTGGAATGAAGCATGTTGTGTCAAACGATGAAATAATAAATTTCGCGTACCAGCTGGAATCAGAAGCAAAAGGAAAAGGAAAAATTGAAGACCTGAAACTGAAATCATCATTACTTTTCAGGGAAGCCTTGAATAAAGCATGTGATGTCAAAGACAACAACAAAAGTTTGCTGGAAAGCATTGCTGACATCAAATTCATTTTTCCAGTTAATATTAGAAAAGAACTGTCCAACTACCACCAACCATTTGCTGCTGAAGGAACTACTGTTAAAATTAGAGGCTCGTTGATTGAAAAAAATCCAGGACATCAGGATTTGATTTGGACCTCAATGCCAATTATTCACTTGCCAGTTTATACAGCACAGAAACTTATGCAGATGATGAAAAATGCAGGAGCTCATGAAGAACCACCTCCAAACTGTGTAACCAGTAACATAAGAAACATCTGTCAGTCACCATGTGAAACTGACCAGCTGATCAAAACACGAGCTAAAGTGTTCAGAAGTTCGTACGCTTACCTGCAAGCAAAAAGATTTGAAGGAAACCAGCTGGCTGGTCTTCCTGTTGTGTTGGTTGAAAAAGACACAAAACTTATGAGGCCTGATGACGTGTGTCTGTCGCTCTCCTATGATCTGGACTTCAGACCATATCTGTACAAGATTACTCCAGAAGATGCAATGTATGCACCGTTCTTTCAGAAAATTGGTGTGAAGAACGAAGCTACTGCAGAGCAATATTGTAATGTTTTGGCAGCAGTTTACGCTGATTCCTGTGATAAACAGAAACTACATTTGAACCAGCTGATAACTGTGAAACGAGCTGTTGAGCAGTTGTTTAAGTTAATCAATGCTCAGGGAAACCAGACGCTTCTTGAAAATGTTGAGACTCTGTATCTTCCTGCAGTAGATGGTAAATTATACCCATCATCCACACTCTGCTACAACGACACAGTGTTTGAGACCAAAAGGTTGGAAGAAGCGCTGGAGAACAAGTTCCTGCTGCTTCAGAAACTCAGTGAATGTCATTTGGGCAACGACAAATACAAGCATCATCAGCTGTTGCAACTGCTGCCTCAGAAATTTCAGCCAAAGATGCTGTCTGAGTTCACAGAGGAAAGAGTTGTGGAATCAGAGATGCAGCTTTGTGAACTTGAGACTGGCTGTAAATTTAGTGGATGGTTTGATAAACATCTCTCCTCAGGAGCCTTTAAATATGGATTAATTTGTCTTATTAGAGAGAATTCTCAAGGCAAAATAACACAAGAGGATGCCACTAAAATGTGTGAGAAGACTTTTGGCAGTATACAAATTATCTGCTGCAAAACATTGAAAACAACACTCTGGCTCGATAAACAGCCCTTTCCCAAAACAGATGAAGAAACAGATGTATCTGTGGAACGAGGGCAACAAGGGTGTACCTTTTACTTAAAGCACAATGATGACATGGCTCTCAAGGTAATAAATGAAGTCATCATGACACTGACAAAGGAGATTAATGCTCTTTTAGGGAACAGAATTGCATCGGTTCACCTTCCAGTGCTGGGACAACTCCTCATGTGTGACGATCTGCAAGATGTTCGGAAAACTCTGGCTAAAAATCAGATCCGTGACAGTGCTGAAACTGAAAGTTCCTCTTTTAGTCCAGCAGCCCCTGGGACAGAGGTTCCAGAAGAATGGCATGATTGCTTGGACATGAATGTCCTCAACAACTTTGAGGAGGGGGAATATGTTGGTTACAGCATTGATGACAAGTACATTTATGCAGTTATTGTTGAAGAACTGCCTGGTCACAATGGACGATATTCATGGAGATACAAAATAGAAGTAGGAGAAGATGAGCCCATTGAAGTCAGCTGTGTTGATCTGTTTCAGTTTAAACGAGAAAAGAAGGTAAAAACAGAAAGGAGGAAATGCATGGAGCCAGGACCACAGAAGAAGACGCTAAAACCAGAAGAAAACACTTGCATGGAGCTGGAACCACTGACAGGAGCTGTGCCACATTCTTCTGAATCATCAACAAATTCTTTACCAGCCTCTGTTGAGGAAGCTAAAAGGGAAATTGATAAATGTTTGGCAGAGATCTGGAGGCTTCCTGAGGAGGAGAGGCACAAAGCCATCAAGAGACTGTACCTCAGGTGGCACCCTGACAAAAATTGCCAGTCTCTCGCCAATGAGGGATTCAAATATTTACAGAATCAAATTGATTAGACTTAGCAAAGGCACAGTCAAAGCTGCAGGCTCGACCTTTTCAAGCAGAAACACAAATTTCAGAGGCTTCTATGAAGAGTGGAATCAGAAGGCCAGGTATCACAGAAATAGTCGAGAGAGGTTCTCTAGAGGTTATAGAGGTTTCCATTCCTACAACTTCTGGACCCATAATGAAAATGTCCCAAGGCCAGACAGAGAAGAGGCCAGGCGCTGGTGTAGACAGGCTCGCTGCGATCTCAATGCAGCTCACAAAGACACTGGTGGAGGGAGCACAGAGTGGTGTCTGTTTAAGGTCCATCAAGCAGTAGAAAAGTCTCTCATAGCAGCATGCTATAAAAGAAATGGACAACGCCCCAACAGCAGCTCAATTTCAGCCACTGCTGCACAAGTTTCCCGCTACAGCCTCCAACTGAGAGATCTGCCTGAGATTGTGAAAAACCTGCAGACACTCGGAGTGGATCCCAAAAAGACTCAATATCCCAACTGCCATCCATATCCTCACATACCGAACGGACGATTCAGATCAGAGAATGAAATGCTGGCACTGAACAAGGCATCAGAGCTCCTTAATAAAATAGAAGCATATGTGAATTAAGGATTTAAGACAAGGTATTGGTCAGTGTAACTGTTTTTCTAAATGTTAAAAGGATGATTCCCACAGTGGAAAACTGAAATATTATTTAGCATCACAACCAAAAAGGAATTTAAGTTGTATTTTTTTTTCTTTTTTTGAGTAATGATCACTGAATGATGTTAGTATGAAGTATAAACAACAAAGGTTTTTGTGCACTTTCATGAATATTCACCTAGGAAACATGTAATGACTGTATGACTTTGTTTTGCTTTGCTTTCGTTTTGAAGCTGCTCATTTGTGATATTGCTATATTATGTGTTTTGTTTTGTTTTGAAAATGCGTATATCAAGTATTTTTTGTATGCAACTTAGTTGGGATTTTTGACTACTCTTTGGAGTAGGTCATTGGACTGCTTCATTGTTGTTTGGTAAATACCTGCTGGGAAGCAATATACTTACTGTAATATAACATTTATGAAAAGGCAAATGTGAAGACTACTTACTGATTGAAGCTGCAACTACTGTAGAAGTTCTGTCTAATGTATTTAGAGATTTTCTTACTTATTTTTCTTACATTTTAAACAGTTATTACTATTGACATCCATAACTTTTGGTGACAGAAGACACTCAGCATGTAATTTTGTTATGTTAAGTGCAAATGCAAATGAAATTGGCAGAAATCTGTCCCAACCTATTATTATCATTTAATAAAAGTTTTCTTATGAAAGAAAAGAAATGGCAATGCCTGTCATATTTCTAAAAAGGGGTCAAGGGTTAGCTAATATTACTATAATTAAGTATAATTATATAATAAGTTTAAGATTATTACTTCATTTCATTCCTTGTTCATTTACTGTATATTCAGGAGTTCTTAAAGGAATAAAGATTACCTACTTTACACTAACTGTGTCTGTTTAATGTGATTTCACTTTTTCACTGTATCATTTAATTTTAATGTGTCAGTGGCCAGTGTGACATAAAAACTGTACCCGGTAATACCAGTAAAATCTGACAGGAAAAAATCTTTGAAGTTTGCTGACTTTGACTCTCTCCCTAAACTTCGACCACCATCTATGGCAATGTAGAATTAAGGCTACGTCCAAACGTACACGGGTTTTTTTGAAAACGGAGATTTTCCGTTTTCGTTTTAAAAAATAATCCCGTCCACACGTAAAGGCAGAAATGAAGGAAAACGCTGCTAGGAACATGCCAAAGCAGCGCACACCTTTGATGCTGCGTTTTCTCCGTTTTTCTCATCCACACGTAAACGCAAAAACGGAGTTTTCAAAAATATCCATCCTGGCCAGAGTCTTTAAAAATCTCAGTTTTCAGTGACCGAAAACGCTGTTTACGTGTGGACGAAAGGTGCAAACGCATAGAAAAATCTGCGTTTTCAAAAATACCCGGGTACGTGTGGACGTAGCCTAAGATTGCTCAAATTCAGGATTACTTGAGCTCTGCAATTCATGAGCTGCGGCTGAGATGAACATACAAAAGACATCTATGCTAAGATGAGATCAGCCCTGCACAAGATTAGACAAACCATTGAATCAAAGTGTTTTGGGCAGTTTAAAGACAGTGATGCTCACTTAAAGATTACGTTTACATATACTGAACTCAAAGAAACGTAATTAGAGACGAGATCCGTTAGAAAGAATAAGAAATGATTGTACATGATCATTAAATGTACTTAAGTTTCTCAAAAATTGTCTGTGTGAATCTTAATCATCCATATTAGTAAATGGAGTTTGCTGAATTAGAATTCCAAGTGTACCTCCAACCACCTTCAAACCAACAAGTAGTATAATCAACCCAACTACGTAACATGTCTATATGGTCTCCACGAGAATCTTGTTTTCACAAAGGAAATTCTAATTTGGGTGTTAGCAGATAATGAACCTAAATCTAAAAAATGTCATTGGACCCCATTTGGATGTTCAGTTGTCAGTGAAGAGGAGCATGAGTTAAAGTTAAAAGCATTTTTTTTTATTCATTGTAAAGTCATGTTATGAATATAATGACACCTTAACAACATATCTGGCCAATACATGTTTCCATATATTGTTTGTAAGGAAAAAGTTCACATATATATCAGATTTGGTCCTTGTGTTTTGCCTCCTATTCTCTCTTCCTTCAACTGATAATTTACACTAAATCTCTACATACAGCAGGGTGGCGCCTGTAACTGAAGGGATGTGAAGATAATAATAATAATAATAATGGATTGGATTTATATAGCGCTTTTCAAGGCACCCAAAGCGCTTTACAATGCCACTATTCATTCACTCTCGCATTCACACAGTGGTGGAGGTAAGCTACGGTTGTAGCCACAGCTGCCCTGGGGCAGACTGACAGAAGCGAGGCTGCCATATCGCGCCATCGGCCCCTCTGGTCAACACCAGTAGGCGGTAGGGTAAAGTGTCTTGCCCAAGGACACAACGACCATGACCGGGGATCGAACCGGCGACCTTCCGGTTACAGATACGCTTCCCAACCCCCTGAGCCACGGTCGATAGAAAAAAGAAGTAAGGATCTTTACAAAGTTAGTGCGATACAATGGGAGCTCAAGGTGTAATCTGGGTTCTACAGCTTTAAGCAGCTGCAATCACTTTCTGGCAGACAATCACTTTTCGGCACAACACCGGCAATGACTTTGCAGACATCCTGGAGTCAATCGACAAGCGATTGTCCAGTTTTGATGTGAGGATGTCCCTGGTGGAGATTTCACACCGGGAATTTAAATCTCTGAGAGAATCCCTGGAGACTGCTGAAAACGTCACGCTACGGGAGTCGGTCAGATCTTTTACCGAAAATGTGACCCAGCTAAACATAGAAGAAGAAGAAAGAGAGACTGTTATCATTTACAAGCCCGTAGCATGAGAGATAACCTTGTGCTCTCTTGTATTCCAGAATCTGCTGGAGAGGACACGGAAATAGCGGTGGAAAAGCTTCATTAAAAACACCTGAAGCTGCCTGAGGACACCGTGTGTTACTCTATACGGTTTACAAAGCACCTTATTTTCCTTGCCATCAAATTCAAAATGTGTCCATCATAAATGAATGCATGACAAAAATAACTATTTAGATTAAAAAAATGTCTTTATAACTTTGAAGTTTAATTCATTAATAATTGCTTATACGCATGTGTGAAATAGAGTCACTATAGAATTTGGTTAATTTATTCATAATTTTTTATTTTATCCAAACTTAAACTTTCTGCGGATACCAGCAATTTAATATTTCACAAATGAGAAAAGGAAAACCCACCAGGGAAACTGCAGATTACCCAGGTGGGTTTGTCGTACCTGACCAGAAAAATATTGGATGTAACTTACATACGTTAAACATGCACGATTGTATTATGTGATTGTGGAGTTTGAAAGAGGTTTAAACTTAAGATTCTCGAACAAAAAGCCAGCATATTTATATAGAACAGTTAAATAGTGACAATAATCTTAAATTCATGTGAGGGTGTACAATACTGTTCAAAACTCTTTGGCAACTCACAAGGCACCAATCTTGTCACGATTGGTGGAATTAACAACACAGAAAAATACTGTCAGATTTGTTCCAGCATGCAGTATCATCTGGTAAGGGTCTGATTGGCAACAGCTTCATTTTTCAGCCTTACAATGATCCCAAACACACTGCCAGTGCAGTAAATTCATACCTGGATAGAAAAACACAGAGTGGAACACTATCCGTCATGGATTTGCCTCCAGCTCTGTTCTAGTCAAATGTCCCAGTAAAGCATAAATAGGTCTTATTAATTTATTCTTTACACCTGATCTTTATTACTCCTGAGCACTCACATACTGCAACAGAACTTTTTTCACGCATTTTGATGAGAAATTGTATTTGGAAAAAAAGTGATTTGGGAACCTTAATGATGGCTCTGTACCAAAAAAAAAGCTACAGATTTTCTCACAAGTTTAATAGCATGTCTACCAACTATTACCTGTTTAAATAACTGCTGAGCATTACTCCAAATACTTTATTTGGTGGCTCCTCATTAAAATTTTTATTTATTTGTTAACATGAGCATCAGTTACTGTGTATTTTTAACACCTTAAATTCAATGTGATACCATTATCCTGCCTAACAACCTAAAAAGCTCCAAAAGGATTAAGTATGGAATATAAATGGAAAATCATATATTGCACTCCAAACACAGCAGTTCTGAAATGGCTGAAAAGACCAATGCTCTGTTGCAGTATGCAGAGTACATGTGTAAATTGATCATAGTACAAAAAAATATAATGCCTTTGTAGAGCGGTGATCAAATACAGAGATAGAGGTCGCTGACATTGAGACATTCAGAGCCATCAAATAAGACAGCACAGCAGTTACATGATTCGATCTTACCACAAGAGGTCAGTACAATACATTAATGTAGTAGACACAAATTATGCAGGTTGAGGCATAAAAATGTACAGAGTAAAAAGGTAAATGAGGTAACCAGGCTTAAAATCCATCTTTTCTTTTTCTGTACACAGTCAAGTAAAGACTGTAAGCTTTCCTCTGCTTTAGAGGAGTTCTTTCAGGCTTGCTAATTCTACTTTTGTCCTTCCAGAGATGGTTGTCTGGGAAAATCCCAGTAGATCAGCAGTTTCTGAAATACTCAGATCAGCCGATGCTCACTTTGAACTTAGCTGGGTCATCTTGGCCATGTCTACATGCCTAAATGCACTGATTTCCATTTCCTAAACTGACACTACAGTGTTTACACTAGACAGTATAAAGTTGGAATTCAGTGAATGAATCGAAGCATCACCAGTTTAAATGCAAATTTATCCCTGCTACACTTGATGTAACATAAGTCTGACCATCACAACCACAGCCACTGTGTATCAGTCTAACACAGATCTTTACTGTGAATTCACCACAGTCCTGCAAACTAACTAAAATGTGTAATTTCTTAAAGCACATCATATGAACTACTTTCAACCCACTTTCATTCCCAAACATTTCTGTTATAAATGACACCGCTTAACCAAAAGTAACAAGTCCGTTATGAAAATGTAAAAAGTAGAAAGTAATTATATTTGTGTTAAAATATAGGTTAAAAAGTTAATAAGTACTCAAGTAAAATATAGATACCTGAAAACCAAGGCTGGACTGGGACAAAAAATCGGCCCGGGCATTTTGACTAGAGACCGGCCCACCAGGATAAAGATTGAAAATGTGACGTCATTCAGGGGTAAAACCGCAAAGGATTCTGGGAACTTGTGGCAAGAGGTACTAGCGCACGCAGGCTTTCAATTGAACTCAGTTACACAGTGATAAAAAGAAACCCAAAAAATGGCAAGAAGCTGTTGTATTATTATCTGCAATAGCCGGTCGCATGACAGCCACGGGAAGCCGACGGGTAAAGAGATCGTTTTTTTTATCTCATTACGTCGTTGAAGAGAAATTTTTTAAGCCATGTTTCCGAAGTAAGAGCCGACGGATGGTCTGGATATACCAAATATAACGTCCCAGAACACTTCAGCTCACATGTTAGTCTGCTCCAAGCATTCCCACAAAGGTCAGTGTTTTGTAGTAGTTAATATGTCATTTTTCTTAACATAATTGGTGATATAGGTTACAAGCAAGTCTGGCGCTGAACAGAAATTGTCGCGCTATGCTCCTTTATTTATTGTGCATAAATAGTAAATTGTCCTGACACAATATTGCGTTTCGCTTCTGTTATTATGGTACATTGACAAAAACATATACTTTTATTCACAGGATAAAACAGGTTTTTTTGTATCACTAATTGCCCAGTGCGATTACAACATACAATATTATTGTCACTGCTACATTTCTGTAATGCTACCAGAAATTATTTCCACTACTAATTAATTACCGTTGAGCTCAAAGGTTATATTAATAAACGGTTAACGAATGTGTATTTATGAAGACGATTTGTGAGACTGGTAAACTTACCTTTGTTCGTATGATGGTCTTTCGTTCTACACGGTGCATTTCAAACCGCGGTAAAGTGAGCCGTCATTTGTGAGCCGCGGTCAAGCCAGCCGCCTCTTATCCGCAGCATAAATTTCCTTGCGCTTTTACACCAGTCTTTACGGTAGCGCCTTTTCGCTTTATGTGCCGATTGAAAGCCTATACCCGCGCACACGTGCACGCGCGCGAACAGTCGCACGCACATGCGCGCACACAAATTACAATGAAACAGCCCGGTACAGTCAATGCAATTATGGAAATGTCAGAAATTCATGAAAAATCATCCTGAGTAGTTGATGTCCAACTTTCAACACATCCCTCCTCTGGGACACCTACTGTACCTGTGTGCCAAGTTCCATCCAGATTCACTGTAATATTCCTCAGAAATTACAGGAAACTTGTATTCAACGCAATACAGTCAATACAATAGAATTATGTCAATTTTCAAAAATTCATTAAAAGTCATCCTGAGTAGTTGAGGTCCAACTTTCAACAGATTACTTCTCTGGGACACCTACTGTACCTGTGTGCCAAGTTCCATCCAGATTCACTGTAATATTCCTCAGAAATTACAGGAAACTTGTATTCAACGCAATACAGTCAATACAATAGAATTATGTCAATTTTCAAAAATTCATTAAAAATCATCCTGAGTAGTGGAGGTCCAACTTTCAACACACCCCTCCTCTGGGACACCTACTGTACCTGTGTGCCAAGTTTCATCCAGATTTACTGTAGAATTCCTCAGAAATTAATGGAAACATTTATTCAATCTAATACAGTCAGTACAATAGAATTATGTCAATTTTCAAAAGTTCATTAAAAATCATCCTGAGTAGTTGATGTCCAACTTTCAACACATCCCTCCTCTGGGACACCTACTGTACCTGTGTGCCAAGTTTCAGCCAGATTTACTGTAGAATTCCTCAGAAATTAATGGAAACATGTATTCAATTCAATACAGTCAATACAATAGAATTATGTCAATTTTCAAAAATTCATTAAAAATCATCCTGAGTAGTTGAGGTCCAAATTTCAACAGATTCCTTCTCCGGGACACCTACTGTACCTGTCTGCCAGGTTACAGCCAAGATTTACTGTAGAACTCCTCAGAAATTAAAGGGTACTTGTATCCAATGCAGTCAGCCAATACAATAGAATTATGTCAATTTTCAAAAATTCATGAAAAATCATCCTGAGTAGTTGAGGTCCAACTTTCAACAGATTCCTTCTCTGGGACACCTACTGTACCTGTGTGCCAGGTTTCATCCAGATTTACTGTAAAATTCCTCAGAAATTAAAGGAAACTTATATTCAATTCAATACAGTCAATACAATAGAATTATGTCAATTTTCACCTTCTTCAAGCAGTGGTACAGGAAGAAGTCTGCATCCTTCAAGAAAAACATGATTTTCATGCAGGACAATGCTCCATCACACGCGTCCAAGTACTCCACAGCGTGGCTGGCAAGAAAGGGTATAAAAGAAGAAAAACTGATGACATGGCCACCTTGTTCACCTGATCTGAACCCAATTGAGAACCTGTGGTCCATCATCAAATGTGAGATTTACAAGGAGGGAAAACAGTACACCTCTCCGAACAGTGTCTGGGAGGCTGTGGTTACTGCTGCATGCAATGTTGATGGTGAACAGATCAAAACACTGACAGAATCCATGGATGGCAGGCTTTTGAGTGTCCTTGCAAAGAAAGGTGGCTATATTGGTCGCTGATTTGTTGTTGTTTTGTTTTTGAATGTCAGAAATGTATATTTGTGAATGTGGAGATGTTATATTGGTTTCACTGGTAAAAATAAATAATTGAAATGGGTATATATTTGTTTTTTGTTAAGTTTCCTAATAATTATGCACAGTAATAGTCACCTGCACACACAGATATCCCCCTAAAATAGCTAAAACTAAAAACAAACTAAAAACTACTTCCAAAAACATTCAGCTTTGCTATTAATGAGTTTTTTGGGTTCATTGAGAACATGGTTGTTGTTCAATAATAAAATTATTCCTCAAAAATACAACTTGCCTAATAATTCTGCACTCCCTGTAGGTCTGTTGACAGAGCTCTGTACAGGTCTGCTCGAGCTGACCTGAAAAGGGGTCCCACCTGTCCAGCAACAACACATGGCATGGAATAATAGACATCATAAACCACAGAGGCAGAACTGTGAAAACAGAAAACCTGAGTGTGCAGCTAGCAGAGGAAATAAACAGCTTCTTCGCCCGCTTTGAAACACCACAACAGCAGCATTCATCTGCCTCAGCCCTGCTCCCATCCTCATCCTCACCTGGTTCCTGCACCGCTCCATTCACTGTAACGGAGCACGATGTCAGATGTGTGTTCCTAGCAGTGAACCCCAGGAAGGCGGCCGGTCCAGACGGAATACGTGGTAAAGTGCTAAGACCATGTGCCCACCAGCTCACCCTCATCTCCACCAGAATCTTCAACCTCTCACTGGATGAAGCAGCCATCCCATCCTGTCTAAAATCAGCCACAATCATCCCAGTACCAAAGAAGTCTCCCATCACCAGCCTGAACTATTATTGCCCTGTGGCCCTCACACCGGTAATCATGAAATGCTTTGAGAGACTAGTCCTTCAGCACACCAAGGATTACCTCCCCCCAGAATTCGACCCCCACCAGTTTGCGTACCGTGCAAACAGATTCACAGAAGATGCCATCACCCTCCACTCGGTGCTGAGTCACCTAGAACAGCGGCAGAGCTACGCCAGAATGCTCTTTGTGGACTACAGCTCACCCTTCCACCACTCGCCCATTGAGAGCCTACTAACTTACTGCATCACAGTATGGTACAGCAGCTGCACTAAGGCGGATAGAGCCACCCTCCCAGCATGTTTGCAATGAGTAGGAGATGCTCTGTATCTCACTGTACAACTGTATAGTGACAAAGGTATTGGGTTCTTTTCTAAAAATTGCTATAAACAGAGGAACCCAAACTGATGAAAAGTGGCGAATATTTTTTTTCAAATGACTATTTTTAGTGGATGTTTGATATGGAGGCAGAATGACAGAATGTTAAAAGAAGTTACTTTTAGTCATTCTAAGCCGGGCATTGCGTTCTCTGGCTGTTCAAAGCCATGGAACTTTAGACTTTCCAAGCAAATAATGATGGCCATACTGATGTTCTTTTCAGTACATTTTACTTTATGTTCATTTTCATTTTTATGATGTTTCTATTTTTACACAATTCCTCCCACATAGCAAAATTGGTATGGCCTGGATCTGTCCCACACAATGTGCTTACACATGGCCTGCGTACCGCAAAGAATGACGGCCCCATGGTAGAGTTCAAGGCTGGACTGGGACAAAAAATCGGCCCGGGCATTTTGACTAGAGACCGGCCCACCAGGATAAAGATTGAAAATGTGACGTCATTCAGGGGTAAAACCGCAAAGGATTCTGGGAACTTGTGGCAAGAGGTACTAGCGCACGCAGGCTTTCAATTGAACTCAGTTACACAGCGATAAAAAGAAACCCAAAAAATGGCAAGAAGCTGTTATTATTAACTGCAATAGCCGGTCGCATGAGAGCCACAGGAAGCCGACGGGTAAAGAGATCGGGTTTTTTTTATCGGATTACGTCGTTGAAGAGAATTTTTTAAGCCATGTTTCCGAAGTAAGAGCCGACGGATGGTCTGGATATACCAAATATAACGTCCCAGAACACTCCAGCTCACATGTTAGTGTGCTCCAAGCATTCCCACAAAGGTCAGTGTTTTGTAGTAGTTAATACGTCATTTTTCATAACATAATTGGTGATATAGGTTACAAGCAAGTCTGGCGCTGAACAGAAATTGTCGCGCTATGCTCCTTTATTTATTGTGCATAAATAGTAAATTGTCCTGACACAATATTGCGTTTCGCTTCTGTTATTATGGTACATTGACAAAAACATATACTTTTATTCACAGGGTAAAACAGTTGTTTTGTATCACTAATTGTCCAGTGCGATTACAGCATACAATATTATTGTCACTGCTACATTTCTGTAATGCTACCAGAAATTATTTCCACTACTAATTAATTACCGTTGAGCTCAAAGGTTATATTAATAAACGGTTAACGAATGTGTATTTATGAAGACGATTTGTGAGACTGGTAAACTTATGATATGTACGATGGTCTTTCGTTCTACACGGTGCATTTCAAGGTCCTGTACCCATCCGTCGGTAAACTGTACCTGGGCTTGTTGCAGTGACCTGAAGTTACTAAACTTCATGAGTGTATGCACTCACTCCAAGAACCGTATGATTATAAATCTGAGCGTGGTGAAAGTTGGGCAACACGCTAACGTATTTTGTCCCTCTGCGTGCTCGTAAGGGTCTGACCCTTTCACTCCTTTGATTTTTTCCTCGTATCTTTTCTTTGTCTTTTCGTCGAGTCTGTCTTTGTACGGACCGGCATTGTTCTCCTTTTGTTTTGTACATTCCTTTTTTGTGCGGCAAAGAAAAAACAAGAAGGTATTGGAACCAGAGAATGAACGTTTTGCGGTGCTGCAAATGCTTGCATTTGATGCGGTACTTGGATTGTTTTGCCACTAATTCCCGGCATGCAATGCGCGAAAACCACGTGATTGTTAAACAAGGGGGCGGGTGCATTCGGCCTCCTCGGCTGTAATTGGTCCAGCCCAGAGTCGATCATGACCAATTGGCCAATCCAACACCTTTCATTATATATACCCTTCCTAAAAAAAAAAAAAAAAAATCCATCGGCCCATAAAAACAAAAAATCGCCAGCGGCCCACCGGGCAAATGCCCGGTATGCCCGATGGCCAGTCCAGCTATGGATGCCACTCACTTCAGGTGTCACATTGTGTCACGAGAATATCCCACGTGTGATGGCTTGCCACCTTGGAATCAAAACAACCAGGCATCATACTTTGGAAAATCACACATTTGATGACCTTTCACCATTAGCTTTTGACTTTGAACAGAAGGAAGAACTCACTGTTCGTATTAAAAACATAATTTCAGCCTATCCATCAAAGAAGGATATCCTTAAAGAGCTCATCCAAAATGCTGATGATGCAGAAGCAACAGAAATTCACTTCATCTGGGACAAAAGACAACATGGAAAAGTAAAAACATTTGGGAAGAAATGGAACAATCTCCAGGGTCCAGCACTTTGTGTGTTCAACAACAAAGTGTTTTCAGATGCTGACATTAAGGGAATTCAACAGCTGGGAGAGGGAGGAAAGCACAACACCCCAGGGAAGATAGGGAAGTACGGAGTTGGATTCAACTCTGTTTACCATCTGACTGACCTTCGATCCTTACAGGAGACGAAGTACTTTGCATTTCTGACCCCAATCAAAAATACATTGAAAATCATTCAAATAACCAGCGATATGGCATTGGCTATAAACTAGCAGACACTTTCAAAGAAATGTACGTAGATGTCTACAAATCCTTTCTTCCAGACAAATTTTCTCTTAAAGACGGCACCATGTTCAGATTACCTCTGAGAATGGGTACAAATGCAAACACCTCCAAAATATCACAGCAAGGAGTCACTGACCGCGACATGAAAGAACTGTGCTCTGCCCTGTCTGAAGATCCTGAAGGACTAATTCTCTTTCTGAAAAACATCTGCAAAATCAAAGTCCATGAAATCAGTGAAGATTCACAAGAACTTAAAACCATCTTTGAGGTTGAAAAAAATCTGCCACAGAAAAGTCGGGAAGAAAAAGATGCTTTTGTCAAACATTTACAAAATGCACTGCAATCAGACAAACCAACACCGCACAAGACTTTCTATGAAACTGTGATTTCCACCTCAGATAAAAGACAAACTACATGGATTGTTGCAGAACAATTTGGCTCCTTCAAAGACAGCTACGATTTAAAACTGTCAGACAAACTTCCCCAAGCATCATTAGCTGCACGTGTGAACACAAAAGGATCCAGCGTCATGGATTTTAAAGGAGAAGCCTTTTGTTCACTTCCTTTGCCAGGGAAAACTGGACTGCCAGTACATGTCAATGGAAACTTTGAGGTTGATTCTGCCAGGAGAAGCCTTTGGAAAGAAGATGGGAAGAGTAAGAAATCCAACTGGAATGAGATTTTGAAACAGAACGCCATTGCTCCGCTTTATGCAGACCTCGTGAATTACATCAGGCGAATGATCACAGTCAAGAAAGTTTCCCTTGCAAGGATTGAATCATGTTTCAGAACAGAATACTTGTGTTTTTGGCCAACTGTGTCCAAGGATGTTTGCCCAGACTGGCATGAAATGATACATGAAGTATACAGATCACTGAAAGAAAAAGGCCTTGATGTAATCCCTGTGATGAAGAGCTCAACACGGAAAATTGCAGATAAAAAAATTAAAGAATACTCATTTGACTGGTGTAATGTCAGCGAAACAGACTCAACTGAGGCACCTTACTTGACAACCTTGGGAAATTTCAAGCTGAATAACATTTTGGAAGATCTTGGAATGAAGCTGGTTCCTTATTCCACAAACATGCAGAGGATTTGGACAAGTTTCAGATCTGCTGGGGTTGAAGTGAAAGAGGTCAGTCCCTCCACTGTGCAGACTTTCCTACGAGCAAAACCTCTAAATGATCCAACCCAAACAGATGAGGATTTGCCTTTACCCATAAGTGCCACTTTGATCAAAGATGAGAAAAGATGTTCAGAGCTCCTGAGTTTTTGTTTAAAAGATTTCTCCTCACAAAAGGTCACACAGAATTTACTCAATGGCCTTCCACTTCTTCTCACAAGAGATAAAGTTTTAAGACTCTTCAACTCCCAAACACCCACGTGGATATCAAGGTATGAAGATCTCTTCTTTGACTGCCAGGCTCAATTTGCAGATTATCAAATCAACATTTGGCACACTGACCTTCTTCAAAGATTAAAACTTGTCAGAAATATGACTTTGCACCACTCAGAGAAATATCTGAAACCATTAATTCAGCATCTTCTTTATGACTGTGACATTGATCCACACAGTGGTTTTCATGTCCCCAATGAGAAAATATTGAAGTGGCTAAAATTACTTTGGAAGTTCATAATGAATGAAATTAAACCGCCAACATCTAGAGATGACGAGTCCAGTCTGACATTAAATTATGTGAGGAAACTCTTCAGTGACTGCTATATTTTACCTGTTGTGTGTCCAAGGTTGAACAACAAGCTCTTCCTGCAAACAATGAAACACATGTCAAGTGTTGTGTTTGCCTCACAGAAACACAAAGACATATCAGGCATCCTCTTCAAACTTGGTTTTATGAGGTTTGATCATGTTTTCTTCTCTGAGATGGACCGATGGATATATTCATGTCTACAAGATGAACTTCTTGATGTAGATGATCAAAGCTCAGTGTTGGATCAAGTGTACAACATTAATCGCTCAGAGTTTTCCCACCTTTCAAATGATAATATGAAAGAGTTTCAGATGTTCCTGCAATCAGGATTATCCAAGTCCAAAGTCAACCAAGAGTATGTGAGGAAGCTCAAATCCTTACCAATATTTGAAACAACACATGGTGAACGAGTGAGGATTGATGGACCTAAGAAGGTTTTCATCCTCAAAATCAAATATTCAGTCATGTTTCCAGATTTGTTTAACCTACCCCAAAACAGCAGCATCTTTCTCAAACAGAACTCTGAGAACTACATGCTGTCAGAAACACTCAACATTCAGGTCCTGGATGATTTGGAGTATTTCATGAAGTTCATTCTGCCTGCTGTACACCAACTCACAGAGACACAGATTCTTCACAGCCTCAAACTGTTGCTGTCACTAGATTATTCGTTGAAGGAAAGAAAAATTATCATCTCCTCACTGAAGACAGTGAAACTGATTCGCAGTTCTCAAGGTAGACTGGAGCCTGCATCATACTACTTTGATGAAAGTGTGGAGCTGTACAAACGAATGTTGCCCCACGAGAGATTTGTTCCTGAGATATTTTGGACTGAGCTTTGTGAAGGAGATGACTACACAACAGAAAAAGCAAAAGAGCTGGTCAGAGAACTTGGAATGAAGCATGTTGTGTCCGCGGACGAGATAATAAATTTTGCATACCAGCTTGAATCAGAAGCAAAAGTTAACAGAAGACTCAAAGACATGAAACAGAAATCATCACTACTTTTCAGGGAAGTCTTAAATAAAGCATGCAACATCAAAACTAAAAAGCAAAATTTGTTGGAGAGGATTGCCGACATCAAATTCATTTTTCCAGTGATAATTCGAAAAGAACTGTCCAACTACCACCAACCATTTGCTGCTGAAGGAACTACTGTGAAAATTAGAGGCTCTTTGATTGACAAAAATCCAGAGCATCAAGATTTGATTTGGACCTCAATGCCAATTATAGACCTACCATTTATGTCACAAGGTCTTCAGAAAATGATAAAAAATGTTGGAGCTCATGAAGAACCACCTCCAAACTGTGTAGCCAGTAACATAAGAAACATCTGTCAGTCACCATGAAACTGACCAGCTGATCAAAACACGAGCTAAAGTGTTCAGAAGTTCGTACGCTTACCTGCAAGCAAAAAGATTTGAAGGAAACCAGCTGGCTGGTCTTCCTGTTGTGTTGGTTGAAAAAGACACAAAACTTGTGACGGTTGATGACGTGTGTCTGTCGCTCTCCTATGATCTGGACTTCAGACCATATCTGGACTTCAGACCATATCTGTACAAGATTACTCCAGAAGATGCAGTGTATGCACCGTTCTTTCAGAAAATTGGTGTGACGAACGAAGCTACTGCAGAACAATATTGTAATGTTTTGGCAGCAGTTTACGCTGATTCCTGTGATAAACAGAAACTACATTCGAACCAGCTGAGAACTGTGAAACGAGCTGTTGAGCAGTTGTTTAAGTTAATCAATGCTCAGGGAAACCAGAAGCTTCTTGAAAATGTTGAGACTCTTTATCTTCCTGCAGTAGATGGTAAATTATACCCATCATCCACACTCTGCTACAACGACACAGTGTTTGAGACCAAAAGGTTGGAAGAAGCGCTGGAGAACAAGTTCCTGCTGCTTGAGAAACTCAGTGAATGTCATTTGGGCAACGACAAATACAAGCATCATCAGCTGTTGGAACTGCTGCCTCAGAAATTTCAGCCAAAGATGCTGTCTGAGTTCACAGAGGAAAGAGTTGTGGAATCAAAGATGCAGCGTTGTGAACTTGGGACTGGCTGTGAATTTAGTGGATGGTTTGCTAAACATCTCTCCTCAGGAGCCTTTAAATATGGATTCATTTGTCTTATTAGAGAGCAGTTGCAAGGCAAAATAACACAAGAAGATGCTTCTAACATATGTGAGAAGATTTTTGGCAGTATACAAATTATCTGCTGCAAAACGTTGGAAACAACACTCTGGCTCAATAAACAGCCACTTCCTAAAACTGATGAAGAAACTGATGTTTTTGTGGAACGAGGGCAACAAGGGTGTACCTTTTACTTAAAGCACAATGATGACATGGCTCTCAAAGTGATAAATGAAGTCATTACAACATTGACAAAAGAGATTAATGTTCTTTTAGGAAACACAATTGCATCGGTTCATCTTCCAGTGCTGGGACAACTCCTCATGTGTAATGATCTGCAAGATGTTCGGAAAACTCTGGCTAAAAATCAGATCCGTGACAGTGCTGAAACTGAAAGTTCCTTTTTTAGTCCAGCAGCCCCTGGGACGGAAGTTCCAGGAGAATGGCATGATTGTTTGGACATGAATGTCCTCAACAACTTTGAAGAGGGGGAATATGTTGGCTACAGCATTGATGACAAGTACATTTATGCAGTTATTGTTGAAGAACTGCCTGGTCACAATGGACGATATTCATGGAGATACAAAATAGATATTGGAGAAGATGAGCCCATTGAAGTCAGCTGTGTCGATCTGTTTCAGTTTAAACGAGAAAAGAAGGTAAAAACAGAAAGGAGGAAATGCATGGAGCCAGAACCACAGAAGAAGACGCTAAAACCAGAAGAAAACACTTGCATGGAGCTGGAACCACTGACAGGAGCTGTGCCACATTCTTCTGAATCATCAACAAATTCTTTACCGGCCTCTGTTGAGGAAGCTAAAAGGGAAATTGATAAATGTTTGACAGAGATCTGGAGGCTTCCTGAGGAGGAGAGGCACAAAGCCATCAAGAGACTGTACCTCAGGTGGCACCCTGACAAAAATCCGGATTGCCAGTCTCTCGCCAGTGAGGCATTCAAATATTTACAGAATCGAATTGATGAGCTCAGCAAACCCAAAGCTGCAGGCTCGACCTTTTCAAGCAGAAATACAAATTTCAGAGGCTTCTATCAACAGTGGAATCAGGAGGCCAGGTATCACAGAAACAGTCGAGAGAGGTTCTCTAGAGGCTATAGAGGTTTCCATTCCTACAACTTCTGGACCCACAATGAAAATGTCCCAAGGCCAGACAGAGAAGAGGCCAGCCGCTGGTGTAGACAGGCTCGCTGTGATCTCAATGCAGCTCACAAAGACACTGGTGGAGGGAGCACAGAGTGGTGTCTGTTTAAGGTCCATCAAGCACTGGAAAAGTCTCTCATAGCAGCATGCTATAAAAAAAATGGACAACACCCCAACAGCAGCTCAATTTCAGCCACTGCTGCACAAGTTTCCCACTACAGCCTCCAACTGAGAGATCTGCCTGAGATTGTGAAAAACCTGCAGACACTCGGGGTGGATCCCAAAAGGACTCAATATCCCAACTGCCATCCATATCCTCACATACCGAACGGACAATTCAGATCAGAGAATGAAATGCTGGCACTGAACAAGGCATCAGAGCTCCTTAATAAAATAGAAGCATATGTGAATTAAGGATTTAAGACAGATGGACTATCAATTAGTGTGACTGTGTTTTGACATGTTAAACAGATGATATCTACAATCTAAAGCTGAAATATTATTTAGCATCACAACCAAAATCATTTCAAGTTGTCTAATTTTTCACAGTAATAATCACAGAAAACATTAAATGAAAAATGTTTTTATTTGTGTCAATGCTATTTACTCACTAGTGTTTTTATATACATTTAGAAATATTTACTTCAGCTTTCCTGACTTTGAGATATTCAATGTATGGTTTTGTTCTGAAAACAAAAAATCAAATATTCTTCTTGATTAAGTTTGTTGACATCTTTGAGTTGCAGCAGAATCACTGAACCATCTGCTGGAGATCAACATATTCACTGTAACACTGTCATGAAATGAAAAATGTCAAGGTTTCTATGTTTTAAACAGTTGTGACTACTTCTCAGAGCACAGTTTAACTACTTCATCTATAGATATTTTCCTATGTTTTAAGCAAGTTCTACTACTGTGACCCAAGTATGTATTGTTAAATTTATATGATTTATGATACTGAGGACCAAAACAATACTGTATGAATTTCCAATGAAAGTTTGTTTTTGCAAAGATTTTTTTAGCATTCAGATGAAACAAAATATTTAATGCAGTATTTGGCATTTGAGGGGTTTTAATGTAGTAGTTTTGTTCTGGAAATAAAAATACAAAAGATTTTAATGGAAACTTTTTCAATTTTTATTTAATTTTACCTATAAAATGAAATGATGAAACAGCAATCTCATATTTCAAACACTGATTCCCAGTCTTTCTAATACTTCTATAGTTACTTTTGGAATTTTACTGTCTCTTTTTATTAATCATGTACCCAAGACTTTTGAGAAATAAAGCGTACTTACTAAATAATGACACTGTGTATGTTTATGATGTGATTTCACTGAATGTTACAGCAAAGATTTACCACTTCTTTTATCTTTTATAAATTGTGGGGATTGAGCCCCCAGAGGTCCAATTCCATGTTTGAGAGGACATGCAGTAAGTCCATATGTTTTGACAGATTTCCTTTTACATCAGGCACACCGTCAGGGATCTGAGCAGAGAATAGCAAATGTGATCACAAAGAGCATATGAACAATAGTTTTCAAGTGTCATTATATCAAACATGTCTTTGCATAAAAGCTGCAAAACATTTAAGCCTTACTAAAAATTATAAAGATATGAAACAATAATATATATAAAATACACAATTACTTAAAAGAAATCAATAAATACACAAACACTTCAACCAGTGCTTCCTCCAACTGGATGAGTAACGGGAACCACTCACTGTCGGATTTGTGAGTGCTAAAATTATACTGTTACTAGAGCCATCCAGTCGTTCTCTACAAGTGAACATTAAATTTTTTAAGAGTGCTTTTAAAGTCCAAACACGCACAGCTACAAACGTCTGACTGGCACTACCCCTTCTAAGTATCCTACAAGGATTCTCAGTGCATCATTAAATGCAACATGCAGTTTCTGCACGCTATATTGCTTGTTGGATGACCACAAGGGGGCAGTATATAGCAGTGTGCGATACGCTTTAAAAAAAGCCACTTTAACTGGAACTGAACAGAAGCTGAATTTGTGTGCAATAGTATTTGCCTGCACATAGAGCTTACAGCATTGTCTGTATATGTCATCATCATTTATTTGATCAATGATAAAGTGATCGAGGTATTTCACCTTTTTATGAACCTCAAGAGTATTGTAGGACAGTTTAAACACAGGGAAATTTAGCTGTTTATCCTGCTTGGTTCTACATATCAAGATAGCATTGTACTTTATATCATATAGCACACCATATTCAGTACAGATATTAAGAAGCTGCTGTAATCCAGCACTACTTCGACTAAAAACAACCAGGTCATCTGCATACGTAAGATGAGTTATCAATGTTTTACCTAACATACATCCAGTGTTACAGGTTCTCAGCTGTATGGGCAAATCTGGAGGGTAAACTATGGAGACCCAGAAACACCTTTAACAGTTGATGGTAGAGATGGTTTACGATTAAAGATTTTATTTACATATATACTACTCAATAAACATCCAACAATTAATGCAATACTTATACCCCTTAAATTAAACCTGAAAGACTGCGTTTTACTCCTAACTTCACTGTATGAAGAAAAATCCACTGTGCTAATATAGAAGCAAAATGACGGAAAAACAAGGAATTGGTGTCCATATATCTATGAACCTAAATTTGTCTCTGAGGTTTATTTGTGGCTTCTCCCTTCATAGTTGATGGCAGTGATGGAGGGTTCTACTTCCACCACAATCCCTATGATGAGGTAGTGCTTGACCAAAACTACTAGGTCCAGGGCCTCCTGCTTGGGTTCCTGCAGTTCTACAACAACCACAAGCAGGTTGGTCAATGTGAGTACTGCATCAGGAGTACAAGATGAAGAATGAAAGAAAATACATACAGTATAAATTAGTGGTCAGACCACCAAACTTCCTCATTAGTAGGCATTCTGCTCTACCACCTGAGCTACAGCCACCCCAAAATTACCCCAAATATGTAAAAGCTAGACTATAGCTAAAGGACTTCTGGACTAAATTATATTTACAGATGTTCCTTAACTTGTTTTCTTCCCCCTTACATATTTATTGTACACATCGAAAATAAATGTTGGCAGAATATAAGAAAACATTTCTGAATAAAGTTCAGTAAATCAATACTACAACCTTTGTATAACACATAATTGAAAGCTGAAAAAAGTTAACTGAAAAAATTGCTTTTCAGCCTAAAATGCTATTTTGTGTACAACTTGATTTTAGCTTTACTTTTTTTTAATGTAAAGCTGCTTTGCTGCATACAAAATATCTGCTTTTCTATAGCCATCTTGTCTGAGATCTCTAATTTCTCATAATACACAATGTTGCCCATGTCATCATTTTCTCTTACAAATGAAGTAATATCAAGACTATATCTTACAATAATTTTTAAAATACAGCTTCTCTGAATAATTGCACAGATTCAAGACCAAAATTGACTGTGAACTTTTGATTGTCAGTCACTTTTGACTTTTCCCAGTCCAATCTTTTCTAATTTTTCTTAACCAACAACTTACCTGGATAAAGACTAAAACATTCACTCTGCAGCTGAAGGTGGTGCTGAGTAATGGCTACGTGGAGCCTTTCATCTGCTACCACCAGGCATGTAGACAGGGAAAATTTGCAACTGAATATAGAAAAAAAGTAAAAAAATTAAAAAAAATTAAAAAAAAAAGATTATATTGAAAAGAAAAATTAATTTGAGTGTTTTAAATCAACATTTCTTTCCCGTTTGCAAGACTTTGGGGGGAATCCCATTTATAACTTGGACAAGTTATACAATTTCTAATTCAACAACAATTTCCAGTGGACCAGCTTCTAGATCTCACACATATTACAGTGTATGTTTGTGGGATCCACATATTTGTTTTTAACATGTAAATGGTAGCAAAGTGGCAATCCAGGCAGGAAAGTCAGTACCCTCCCCCCAATCCACCACCACCACCACAAAAATAAAATAAAATAAATTAAAAATAAAAAATTCAGTTCATATGGCAAATGTATTGTTGGAAAGATAAAGTGATTGCTCTTGTTTGATATGGTGAACCCATCCAGTCAATCTATGAGGACCTGTGGTTAGTTCCATGTTTATAGACATTACAGTTGGAATATAGACATACAGCTCAAATAATTGTCTCCCTTTCTCTGACCTTTGAGTCCAACTCCTGTCCATGGTGCTGATCAAAAGCTGGAATGATGATATTATTTCTGCACTTACAGAAATAATAGGGATATGAGATCAAGTGTACTTGACCTAGTATGACGTGGCAGTAAATGTTCAAAAATATCAGCACCAGGGTCTGTCATCAAGTTGTACATGGAGCTGAAAGGGCATTCTCATATTAATTTTTCTTACAGTGACTCAACTCATTAAAGTACAGACATGAGTTTCAAAAATAAATAAATAAAATATAAATTTAAATAACTCTTTAAAGGCCTGGACCTGGATGGACATTTGGAAGAACTGTCTGTTTTATTCTGCTGTTTAGGAGCAACTGGAATGTCATCAGAATCAAGGTCAGAGTCAGGAAAGACTAAAACTACACCAACAGTCTGAGCAGACTGCTGCTCTACTTGATCACTGTGTTATCCAGCATGGTGCAATCTGAACCCACAGCAGCAGGGGAGGGGTTTTCACTGTCCTACAGATGAGAAACATGACATAATCTTTATTTTTTACATAGTTATGCAGATTTTTGAGGAGACATGCACTGTTTTATAACCATCCCTCCCCTGCTTACTAACCTACAAGTTTATTACTGTTTTAAATAAACAATAAGTCATGTTTCCTTTTTCATCAATAGTTTTTGGCTATTTTATATCAATTATGATTGCACTGACTCATCCAATTACGCCCTTTATGGGTCAAACAGGCCACCATAAGAGACATGCAAACGTAGCAAGCAGGTGTACTAGCTTACTTAGAAGCCTACCAACTATTGTCTTGTATATATAAGGATGCAAAGATTGTTCATGTGGGGATTTTACTGCGTTTGTCAGATAAATATCTGTCTTCAAGTACATTTCTTAGGAAGGATGAACACAGTGAAAGTCGCTGTAAGTCGCATTTCCTCTGTTTTCCTGCAGCATCATCATCATCTAGCTAGGAGGCAGCTGGATGATGCGGGATGCGGGACAACTTTCCTCCGAAAGTTTCGTTTCTTCCAGGACATCAGAGGAAATTCAGTCTTGGATCTGCTGCTTCTGTTTCAGTCAGTTTCGTTTCTAACGAGATGACGGAACTCGGAGGAGAAAAAGAAGACAGGCGTTCGTTGCTGTGATTGGACATCAGCAGCCTTTATATACAGCAGACTGATGCAGCATCACTACTTTCCCTGGCACTGATAGGACCCTGCACTGGCATGACTGAGGTACTGTGATTGTATTTATTTGTTTTATTGGCGTATATAGGTAGGTTACTAGCTAAGTAATAACGAAAATCTTAAAAACAGAAATACACACAAAAATGATTTTGCTATTTTAAACACTGTGATCACAGAATAGAGAAAATCTTTATTTGTTAATTTACTAACTTTTTAAAAAATATATTTTTTACACTTTTGTCAAATTATATACAGATGATCTCATTTAGATCTGTGTTTAATTATATTTGCTGCTTTGTTGTTGTTTAATTCCAAAGTACAAATGCTTTGGAAGCAACAAAGTGAACAAAGATGGCTCACAAGCACAATTTCAGTGTGCATCATCAACCACAGCCCTGGTACTGTAGCTGTTTAGTTTGTTTGAGAGGTGGGTGAAGTAGCTAAATCATAAGATCATCTAGATTCAGGCTAAGTTACTTAAACACTTGAATTATTGATCGTTTCCTTGTGCAATACACTGTTACTCAGCAAAATGATCAGAACAAAACAAGAAATAAAACCTTGAATGACTCATAGTTCAAAGATTTGTTTCACATTTATATTTTCTTTGGTTTAAAGAGAGCACTATAAACCTAATTTGTAAACTAAGCAAAAGGTTTGCATGTGTTTCTAAATTGTTAAACCTTTGCTATCATCACACAATTATCTCAGTCATCTGATCCAGAGGAGTACAGTCTCCTTTCCCACATGGGTGTGGTTTACATCACACATTAAAAAGAATAAGTAAACAAAAGCATGCAATACTTGAAACAGAAATCAATCATCCTAATCCACATTCTACAACAATGCTGCGTTTGTAGCTCTGTGCCTTGTGGCCAAACTTCTCCACTTTGGTGGGGAAGACTAGCAGCTGTCCTGAATGTTTTGCTATTAATGTCATTAATCACCTTCCAGCTCATGGGTGCTACCTACTACAGTAAGTACTGCAGAAGCAGTGTGTGTTTATTTGAGTTTTTTTGCACTGCTTCTGTATTTTGATTTCATTTTTGTTAAATAAATAATGACACGGTGTAATATGTCACGTTTAGATGTTCATCTGAGGTTTTATTGACCTATTTTTAAAACCCATTAAGCCCCTTAGTTCATGTGTGTTTTTTTATTACATCCAGATATATAAAACCTTAAAACTAAAAGCGGGACAGTAAGTTTGCACTGCTGTAACACATGTCACAATTTTCTGAATTTCATACAGGAACCCGTTCTGGCATGGTGAATCCAAAGGCAAAGAAGAAAGTCCGGTGAATTGCTTTCTTTTTAATATACTGTAAACAGTAGGAGGCAGTAACTGTTCTCCTACATGCTGAGTAGACATTATATTAATAGGATTTGGGCACTAATGCCATTTTTGATTCTGCTTAAAGATCAGATTCTTTATTGATATCATTACTAACTACTAGTCAGTTTCCTGTGGTCAAAATAAATTAGGGAATAAATATGTTTTCAGCATTAAAGCAAATGTGTGGAATCTATACATGAAGTAAACATTTTGAAACCAGATGGCCAAAATTATTTTTATACTCGACTTTAGTGTCTCTTTTTAATTAAATATTAATTTTTGTCTAATTTCATAAAGATGATTCTATTTAATTTAAAGTAAAGAACCTCATCTCTAACAATATCAGTCAAATAGTCAAATACGTGCATGTGCTTTGCTAACTTAGCTCTCAACCTTATCCTTACTAACATTGCATCAGCAGGACCAACATGGTTTTAATTTGCCTTCAGACTCTAGTTTCTTTGTGTTTAATGCTTTTACTTTGTTTAGGACTTCCTTCGGGGCCACAGCACCACCCATCATTGACTATCTGAAAGATATTCTACGGCGATATCCAGATGGTGGACAAATTTTGAAGGTTGGTGTAATGATGTAACAAAAACACACAACAGTTACTTTAGATAATAATGGGATGCTGTGCAAATAATAATAACAATAATAAAATGTAAATGACAATAGAAAGCGACGGGTTTATGAGATTTACTACATTTTGCAGTTCTCACAAACATAAAAATGATTAACAATGGAACAACTGAAAACAGTAAAAATTTAAACTGAGACATTTTATTATTTCATGAAAAAAATTGTCTCATTTTGGATTTGGTGAAATCAACATGGTTGAATAAGTTGGGACGGGGCAACATTTAATGAGGTTAACTGGTAAAAAGTCAGTAACATGATTGGACAGAGACAAGTGAAGGGGCAGAGGTTCACCAATCTGTAAAGAAAAAAACATGTCTACAAGTTGTAGACATAGTGTCAGAATAATATTCCTCAATGCAAAATTGTGCAGATTTTGATTATTTCATCATCTACTGTATATAGATTCAGAGAATCTGGAGAAATCTCTGTGTGCAAGAGATAAGGCCAAAAGTCAGTACCACAGCCACACAGGATTTTCAAGGCCTCAGGCAGTTCTGCAAAACAGGCATGATTCTCTCATGCAAACCACTGCATTAGCTCCAGAACACTTCCACAAATCACTGTTTGTGAACACAGGTCACAGTGCCATCCACAAATGTGGGTTAAAGCTGTAGCTTGCAAAGAAAAAGCCATATGTCAATACGATTCAGAAAGGCCACAATCTTCTCAGAGCTAAAGCTTGTTTAAAATGGACTGAAGAAAAGTGAAAACCTATTCTGTAGTCTAGACAGAAAACTCAAAATTGTATTTATTTTTTACAAACATAGACGGGTATACAACTATTGCAAGAGCTTGTTCCGCATAGCCGGCAATAAGCCGGAGTTGCTCCCGGAGGGTGATGGGCTGCCAGGGCTGCCCTTTGTCACCGATTCTGTTCATAATTTTTACGGACCGAAGTTCTAGGCCCAGCCAAGTGGCGGAAGGCTTTGTCTCAGAAGGTGACAGAGGTGGTCTCAGAATCTCATCTCTGCTTTTTGCTGTGGTTTTTGATGTGGTTCAGTTGGCTTCTTCGAGTGATGGCGTCCAGCTCGCAGCTAAGTGTGAAGCAGTGGGAATGAGAATCAGCACCTCCAAATCTGAGGTCATGGTTCTCAGCCAGAACAGGGTAGAGTGCCCGCTCCCAGGTCAGGACAGAGACGAGTTCCTGCCCCAAGTGGAGGAGTTTAAGTATCTCGGGGTCTTGTTCACGAGCGACGGGAGAAGGGAGCTGGAGATCGACAGACGGATTGGTGCTGCGGATGCAGTGATGCGGATGCTGTACCAGTCCATCATGGTGAAGAGAGAGCTGAGTGTAAAAGCAAAGCTCTCAATTTACCGGTTGATCTACGTCTCTACCCTCACCTATGGTCATGAACTGTGGGTAGTGATCCAAGATCGCGGATACAAGCGGCTGAAATGAGCTTCCTCTGAGATAGGGTGAGAGGTTCAGCCGTCTGGGAGGGGCTCAGAGTAGAGCTGCTGCTCCTCCACATTGAAAGGAGCCAGTTGAGGTGGTTCAGGCATTTGACAAGGATGCCTCCTGGGCGCCTCATGGGTGAGGTGTCCTGGGCATGTCCCACCGGGAGGGAGGAAGGAAGGAAGGAAGGAAGGAAGGAAGGAAGGAAGGAAGGAAGGAAGGATGGATGGATGGATGGATGGATGGATGGATGGATGGATGGATGGATGGATGGATGGATGGATGGATCATCTGCCAGAGTGAATAGAAGAGGGCCCATATGGCATATTATCATCACTATGCATGTCTGATGGTATGGGGGTGCATTAGTGCCTATGGAATTCGCAGCTTGCATATCTAAAGGCACCATCAATGCTGAAAGGTATACACAGGTTTTAGAGCAAAATGTTCTCAATGAGGTAATTTGTTTTGCAGGGCAGGCCTTGAATATTTTAGAAAGATAATCCTAAACTCCGTACTGCATCTAGTACAACAGCATGTTTTCACAGTAGAAGAGTCCAGCTGCTGAACTCGCCTGCCTGCAGTATGGACCTTTCACCCATTAAAAACATTTGAAAGTGAACCTACACATTAATTGTGTGAACACAGAAGAACAAGAACAACAATTATTTCTACATTTAATGAAAATGTCATTTATTTCTACATAACATTGTGACAAATCCAAAATATAAAACAATGAGCTTCATAATATGTACTGACTCTGTCCTTAGACCATCAGCTCAGATTAGAAAAAGCTCTATTTAATTGGCAAAATGGAAACATGGATGTTGGTGGAGGTGTAACTAAAATATGGTTGTAATTCACAGAAATCTCCCAGATTTTGTGCTGTTTGCAAATGATAAGAGCCTGCAAATTTTTGCTTTTTTGCAACCGACCATACTGAGCTGGCATTTTATCAGACAAAATATTAAAAATATAATGCAGTACAATTCATCAGTTTTACCACAGAGTTAAATTTACACAATTATTGACCATTTTTGAAGCTTAAAACATTTTTGCCATTGTATGCTAAAGAACAAGAATGACTACATCATATACTCTGACTGGACACTTTGGACTACAGTGTCCAGTGAGTCTGAGTTAGACTGAAATGGACCCTTTTTTGTTTTTCCTCTGTAGACATACTTGCTGTGAGAAAGATCTACCAGCTTTCTGTGCAGAACTGTGTCAGTGGCAGCGTTGTACTGCCATTTTCTGCTCAAGGTTGTTTTTATTTGTCAACAGGAGCTGATTCAAAATGCAGATGATGCTCGAGCCACAGAAGTGGTTTTCATCCATGACGAGCGAAGCTATGGGACTGAAAGCCTTTGGACTGAAGAACTGGAGACATACCAAGGTATTCACTGAATAAAAGAAATATATTTCACAAAAACTATTATTTATTTACATTTAAAAGTAATAAATAGAGCCAATACATCTCCAGTTAAGAATGTCTGTCCGGGTTTGCTGGGAACTTTTTGGTTTGTTTTTATTTAACATTCTGCTTCCTTTGGGGGTCACGTCGAAAAGTGGAGCTACTCACTGTGGCAATCCCTTGTGACTAAAGGAGCAGCTAAAAGTAGCAGGTTCTGCTTGTTTCAGTGTGTAATTTCTCCCAAAGTATAGTGTGTGGATGTTTTTCCCCATATTTTTCCACATTATCAAACATTTCCTAGGTGGCTGTTTTTAGAAAGCCCTATAAAACTGGATTCTGATTGTAGACTACATAAAATATGTGATGTCACATGGTGGGACTGCAGTTCTGAATCCTCAGCTTTGGAATTTTGGCTGTCACCATCATTGTTTATTCAAGCTGTCCAAGGCCCTGGAAAAACTAGATTTCCAACAACAACTGATTGGAAAAACAAGTACAAAAATTTTCTCATTTTATTTATTTATTTTCTATTGTATAATTTTTTAATAGTAGTAATAGTGGGTCTTAGGTTGCTTATATTCTTTCATGTCTCAGGTGGTGCATAACAGGACAGATTACATTTTCTTAGTCTATATTTTCTGTGCTTTCTTGGATATTTGTGCTTTCAGAGACCAACGTTATCACTGTTAATGTGCTTCACTTAAAGGCATTGGTCATATAAGAAAACATGAATAACCTATGTGCATTTACAGCATCATTAAATAATATAGCTCCTGCTTCCTAACAAATTCCCACACTCACTTAATTCCATGTTTGTCTGAAAGGCAGAGCCTTGCAAAGTAAAAACTACTTGTTAACAAGCTACTGGCACTGTAATTCACTATGATAATGAATGTTGACTAGTGAAAACCAAATGTACTCACTTAATTAAACAGCCAAATAGTTTTATATGTATGTTCATGCAGCCCTCACCCTTAACACAGTTTAAACTTGCACAAGGTTGTTGAGCATTTTACTTTTGGAGCAAACCTCAGCTGTTCACAGCACTGCAGTTTTTAAAACTGGCTTCATTTTTCAACAATGGAGCTTTCAGCTTAATTATAATATGCAGATCAAGAGAGAAGATTTAGGATAGTCACTGTTAATATTGTCTCTAGTTACCGTTACACTCAAAGTGTTCTACATAAAATCCATTTGCATAGCAACTGAAAAGTGTCTCCTGTCTTCTGATTTCCTTTCTGGAAAAATCTCATTCAGTGCACGTTGGTATAGAGATTCCAGAGAATGTGTCACTAACACATAGATACCTAAAGCATAAGCCTTGAGTTTGTTATGTTTTTACGAAGGTCCTGCTCTCTATACCTACAACAATGCCGCATTCACTGATGAAGACTGGGAAGGAATTCAGATGGCTGGAAGGAGTGTAAAGCGTGATGACCCAAACAGAGTGGGAAGGTTTGGAATCGGCTTCAACTCTGTTTACCACATAACAGGTGAAACTATGTGTAGTTAGATCACAGATATGAGTAGTAATTTTTGAAAAGATAAACAGTTAGCAGTAACATATTTTTACTTTGTTCATAGATGTGCCAAGTATATTCAGTTCAGGCCACCTTGGCATGATGGATCCCCAAGAAAAAATATTTGGAGAGAGAAATGGAGGGTTTCGGTGGTCTTTGGATGATTCTGAAGACCAAGAAGTTCTGCTGAATATGCGTGATCAGTTTCAACCATTTAGAGATATAGTCTCACTTGTATGTGAACATGGATGGTCAAAAGTTGTCATGGAGGATCAGCACTTCAGTGGGACAATTTTTAGATTTCCTTTACGCAATGAAGCATCAGAAATTTCTGATAATCTGTATGACTCAAATAAAGTGGTTGAGCTTTTTGATAGCTTCATTGCAGATGCAGATTTGAGCCTCCTCTTCTTGAAAAATGTCACCTCCGTGTCCTTGTTACATATTAGTGAAGATGGAGCTGTTAACACCAGACTTGAAGTGAAATCTTCAGTCCCCACAGATGGTGTTTTAGAGCCAGAAGAGGAGTCAATCACTGAGGGTCTAACAAGGTTCAAAGTTATAACTGTGAGTTCAAAAGACCAAAAAGAGACAAAGTGGCTTCTGACAACATGTACCATGAAAGAGGGCGTTGCAGAAGATCTTGATTTGCTTACAAAGAAGTTGAGCTTTTTACCTCAAGTTGACCTGGCATTCCCCTGTGGTGAGAAGAGAGACTGTAGCCAGAGCAGACTGAGCTGCTTTCTCCCCCTTCCAAACAATGAATCCAATAAGACAGGACTCCCAGTTTATGTCAATGCATGCTTTGGCCTCACAGACAATAGAAGACACATCAAATGGCAAGAGGAAGACCAGAGACATGATGAACATGCTTTGTGGAATGAAATGCTGATGAAGAAGGTGTTTCCACAAGCATACATCAAGATCATTCAAGATGCCATTAAACTTGCCCAAAAATCTATCCTCCCTGTTTCCTCTGTGTACAATCTGTGGCCAGATCTCACTCAGATACAACACAAAGGAAAATGGCATGCTCTCACTCTGGATGTTTTTCATCACTTATTCAGACAGAACGTGGCCATCCTCTCTCTTGCTAAAGATGAAAGACAGTTTATCTCTCCATCAGAAGCTGTTTTCCCCTGCAATGGCCCAACAAGCACCAACATATTGTCTGCCATTAAAAGGACTTTAGTGTCATGTGGAGAAAATCTTGTCACTTTACCAGCTAGTGTTGCAAAGGCTATAAATGAGGCCTACCCAAACCCTACTACCCTAAAACATGTGACTCCAGCATTCCTCAGGGCCATTCTCCACAGGACCGGTGTGGATAACATCACTAAAGATGACAAACTCAGTCTTTTGGAGTACATTTTAGGGGATGAACAATATAAAGAACTTGAGGGTCTTCACCTCCTTCCACTCAGTGATGGCTCTTTCAGATATTTCACATACGAAGAGGAAGACACTGCTTTGATTGACAGCCATGAATGTCCAAGGTAGGGTTTCCATACATCTATCAATATTTAAAATAATGTTATATTTATCATGACTAAAGTTGCCATTTTTATGTGTTATTCACATATTGATTGTAACTGAATATTTGGAAGGTTCAGGAATATTTCTATACTGAATGAACTCCTAACAGTTTGACAGAATCCATTGCACTTTTTTATAGAGTCTTGCTGCCATTCTGTAAACCCTTCTTCATCCCACATGATCTGACTCCAGCCTGCAGTGCACATCTGAAAGAACTGGCCAGAAGAAGTAAGTGAAAGTAATTTTAAACAATACAGAGTCATTTGTACACAGCTACACATTTTAGCACACACATTTATTCTTATCTTTAAAAAACAAATCTTTTTGATCTGCTCTTCAGATTTCTTCAAGGTCACCAACATTGATGCATCCCATGTGGCTGAATATGCAAGACGATATTTGCCACCAGACTGGAAACAGACAGGGAAGAACCTTGTTGCATGGGACAACAACAACAACAGTCAGCATCCACCTTTAGACTGGTTCCAAGAATTCTGGAGCTTTCTCAACAGTCATTTTGATGAGTTAAGTCCTTTCACTGACATACCTCTAATACCAGTTAGTCCTCTGTCTGGCAGTCAGACTGTATCAGTAGCAAAACTACAGCAGAACACAACTCTGATCTTTCAGAAAAGTAAACAGCTGAGTTTGCCAGACCGAATAGCTCAGCTGGTGAACAAAGTTGGTGGCACAGTGGTGAGAGGAAATGAGTGGCTCAAGCATGTAGACCTTGACTCGTATGTGCTGTGCCCATCTCCAAGGAGTGTTTTGAAGGTCCTGATGAATTTAGATTTCCAGCATCTTATCACAGAACTCACATCTGCCTCTCACACAGCACGAGAAGAACTGAAAGATTATCTCTCTTATCTGGATTCTCTCTCAAATACAGAGAAAGATTTTCTCTTGAGGTTGCCTTTGTTTCAAACCATGAAAGGATTCAGTGTTGCAGCTCAATCAAAACAAGCTGTGCTTCTGATCTCAGGCCTAACAGTACCAACAGAGCTCCCTATGCCTGATTCCATAATCCAGTGTTCTACTGAGACTGACCGCAGACTGTTACAGCTGCTCAAAGTTCATCTCTTGGACACCGCCGAAGCAGCCAATGTTCTTGTTGACAGCATAAGGAAAGGCGCTTGCAGCAGTGACAACACTAACAAAACAATGACTTGGGTTTTACAGCATGGTAAGGTGCTTTTCTCACAAAACGAATCCCTGAAATGCAGCTGTAAGGACTTGAGCTTCATTGAGGTGAATGGACAGCTGAAAAAAGCCTCTGACTTTTTTGATCCAAGAATTCAGACTTTTAAAGTCATCTTTGAGTCAGACTTCTTTCCACCGCCTTCATACACTCATTCACTGCAGATGCTGGAAAGCTTAACAGAAATCGGATTACTGAATAAAGAGATGGATGTCTCACCTGAACATTTTCTACATGCTGCCACGCTGACTGACAAACTATACGTGAACTCACAAACCGAGGCCCTAAGAAGAGCTCAGGTTCTGTTGGAAATGTTGGAAAGTAATGATCTACTGACAAAGTTTTCTCACAGACAGCTTCATTGCCTCAAAATGCTTAAATGGATCCCATGTGAACAACCTGGAAGTGAGAAACAATTCAGTGATAAATCTCAGAAGTATTGTTTGTTTTGCCCAAATGAAATAAGACATTCTGTGTATAAGGACATTGTTGGACATGTAATGCCACTAACAGGGAAGCTCAGTGACAGAGTTAGCAACAGACTTGGTCTCAAAGACCTACCACCACCTGAAAAAGTGACTGAGAATCTGTCAGTCTTGAAATCAAAAGCACTGGAAATGGCTAATCCTGACACAGATGTAGACTTCAAAAGACAGCTGCACAGCATTTACAAACACATGCAAGACAATGTCTCTGTATTTGTTACAATGATGGGCAATGAGACATGTTGGCTATGGGCCCAGAACGAGTTTGTTGCACCCCAGGATCTGGTTCTTGAATACCCAAATAATCTAGATCTGAGTTCTTACATTGGGAAGATGCCGAATGAATTTTTGCCATACAGAACATTGTTCCAGAGGTTTGGCCTGAGAAAAGTACTTTCCAATGAAGACATTTTGGGCATTCTGTACTCCATCCAGCAAACAATTGAAGCAAGACAGCCGCCATTTGCAAGTTCCTCAGAGGTCAAAGTGTCAATAGAAATTCTCAACTGGCTCTGGAAAGAGAAGAAAACAGTTCAGGATGACATCCCAGTGCCAGTCATTGCTGATGGAGGAAAATTTACCCTTAAACCACGATCAACAGCTCTTTTCTGTGATGTAAGCAAAAATGGACTGAAAGAACTAAACTGCAGAGAAGAGGAAATTTATGTCATACATGAGGAAATCCCAAAAGCAGCGGCTGAATGGCTGGAAATTCGTTTTCTCAGTACCCACATCCTTGATCCAGAGGAGATAGGAATAGAGCAGTGTGGACAATCTGAACCAATAACAATGAGAATAAAAAACATTCTTAAAGAGTACGATGAAGACAGTGACATCTTCAAAGAGCTCATCCAGAATGCAGAGGACGCTGGGGCAGATGTTTGCAAGTTCTTGGTGGATTTCAGAGTACACAGAGATGCCCCCGAAAGCCTGATTGACCCTGACATGGCTCTTTGTCAGGGACCTTGTCTTTGGGCTTTCAATAATGAGCAGTTCACAGCCGAGGATTGGAAAAATATTGTCAGAGTTGGCTCAGCCTCAAAGGAAAACAAAGCAGAAAAAATTGGAAAGTTTGGACTTGGATTCAACACTGTGTATCATGTGACAGATGTCCCCTCCATCCTTAGTGGCAACACTCTTCTCATATTTGATCCAAATGTTACTCATCTCACAAAGCATATCAAACATAAATCAAATCCTGGAATCAAGCTGGATCTCTCTCAACAGCGACTCTTTCATTGTTTTCCTGGTCAGTTTGGATCATATGAAAACATTTTTGACTGTAATTTCACCAGAAAAAGTCCTCCTGAACCCTATCCAGGCACTCTGATCAAACTACCTTTCCGAAGTGAAGAAGAGGCTGCCAAATCAGAAATAAACCCAAAAGTGTATGAAAAACCCCATATCCTTGATTTTCAACATCTCTTTTCTAAAAACTCACAAACCCATCTGCTTTTTTTAAAGAACATCATTACATTATCCCTCCAAAATATCCCACACAATGGATCAACTCCACCAAGAGAAAATGAAATAGAGACCATCTTCTCTGTGTCCAAAACCACTGTGAGTGCAATGGAGATTCCTGATGACACCAGTGTGTCCAAGCAACGTCATGCTGAGAAATCACTGATGAAACTTGATGGTAAATGCAAAGAGGTGATCAATTGCTGCAAAATCAGCATTGTGAAAATATCCAGTCAGCAGTCTAATGAAACTAAACTTCAGTTCTGGCTCCTGTACAACTGCTTTGGGACAGATGAGTCCTTTAAAATGGCCATTCACAAAAACAAGCAGGCCAGTTTCTCTTTGCCCATTGGAGGGATTGCTGTGCCTTTGCAAAACGATCCAGAAACTGGAAAATTCACCACATTAAAAACAGATCTTGTTGGACAGGCCTTTTGCTTCCCTCCTCTTCCCATTCACACGGGTCTTCCTGTCAATGTAAATGGCACATTTGCTGTGACAAGCAACCGAAAAGGTCTGTGGGAAACTGGAGTGAAAAATGACTGGAACAAAGCTCTCCTTCAGGATCCAGTAGTGACAGCATATGTTACTGTACTCAAGGCACTAAAGAAAATGTCAGAAGATAAGCAGCTGGTGAGTTACTGTTATCACACCTTTTGGCCTGAGAGAGAGAAAGTGACTGAAACTTTCAAGCCTTTAGTGGATGCACTTTACTCAACCATTGTTGATGACTCTGTTGGTCCAGAGCTCTTTAGTGATGGAGAACAATGGTTCTCAATGAACAATGCCATATTTCTTCATGAGAGCATTGAAAATGATGAAAAGATTGGTGACCTTGCAGTGCAAGTTTGTCAGAAATATGCAAAAGGACCCAATCATGTTGTTCCTCTTCCACTTTGGCTGAGAAATAGCTTCAAACAGGCTGGCCTAGAAAAGGTTTTACAAAACAGGACCTGGAACTGGGAGAAGTTCTACAGAGAAGCAGTGTTTGGTAACCTAACTACAATGGACTCGAAGAGTAGAGATACCCTTGTGCTGCATGCTATTGACCTTCATATCAAAGAAATTGACAATCTGCTGCTCTGCTATCCATGCATACCCACAAAGGGTGGACAGCTCCAACATGTCAGGAAACTTGTGAATCCTACAGGGAAAGTGGCCTGTCTTTTTGAACCAAACGAGGGACGCTTGCTGGATGGATCCGAAAATGACTTCAGATCTCCAAAAAGGATTCAGCGTTTGTTGGAACTTGGTATGGCAAATGATCATCTCCCATTGGAAGACATCACAGAGAAAGCAGGCACGATTAATAAAACCTGGAGCATTGACAAAAAGAAAGCATTTGTCGACTTGAAGTGTCTATTTGAACTGATGAAGAATCACATTTATGATGAAGGCTCTCACCACTGGAAAACACTGAGGACAACTGCATTTCTTCCAGCATATTCACCTGGTGATGCAAAAATGGAAGGAAATGTAACACTTAAAAGGCCCACTGATGTTTTTAGTGACAAATGCTCCCTTCTCGTTAACATGACACAACCAGTGCTGAATAATAGTAATTTGAAAATACACCACAGTGATCCAGTCCTAAAGATCTTGGGCGTGAACAGCACCCCGAAGCCAGAGGTGGTGCTCCAGCAGCTGCATGAAGGAAGCAAACAAGCACACACCATTGACAGATCCATGCTTTACAAAATAGCATTTGAGTGCTATACGTGTCTGGATCAGTGGATCTGTGACTCTGGAAATACCACTTACATTTCACAACAAGCAAGTTCATTTCCATTCATCCTCATTGGTGATACATTTGTGAATGTTGATCATGCAGCTGAGAACGGGCAATTTGAAGCAAAGCCCTATCTCCACGTACTTCCAGCTGCCTTCACAAGCTTCAGGAACCTCTGGAAATGTATAGGTGTTGAAAAACAATTCACGATCACTCAGTTTCTAACTGTGTTGCAGGAATTAAAAGCTCAACATGGAAACAAGCCCCTAACAAAGAGTGATCTCTCAGTTGTCTTCACAATTTTAAACAAAGGGATTTTTGAGGCCAAATTGAAAATCACGGATGACTGTCTGATACCCAATGAGCATGGAGTTTTGCAGTTTGCTAGTGAGCTATTTTACAATGACAGCCCGTGGATGCCACTCACTTCAGGTGTCACATTATGTCACGAGAATATCCCACGTGTTATGGCTCGCCACCTTGGAATCAAAACAACAAGGCATCATACTCTGGAAAACCACATAGTTGATGACATGTCACCATTTGCTTTTGACTTTGAACAGCAGGAACAGCTGACTGTTCGTATTAAAAACATAATTTCAGCCTATCCATCAAAGAAGGATATCCTTAAAGAGCTCATTCAAAATGCTGATGATGCAGAAGCAACAGAAATTCACTTCATCTGGGACAAAAGACAACATGGAAAAGAAAAAACATTTGGGAAGAAATGGAACAATCTCCAGGGTCCAGCACTTTGTGTGTTCAACAACAAAGTGTTTTCTAATGCTGACATTAAGGGAATTCAACAGCTGGGAGAGGGAGGAAAGCACAGAACCCCAGGGAAGATAGGCAAGTACGGAGTTGGATTCAACTCTGTTTACCATCTGACTGACTGCCCTTCGATCCTTACAGGAGATGAAGTACTTTGCATTTCTGACCCCAATCAAAAATACATTGAAAATCATTCAAATAACCAGCGATATGGCATTGGCTATAAACTAGCTGACACTTTCAAAGAAATGTACGTAGATGTCTACAAATCCTTTCTTCCAGACAAATTTTCTCTTAAAGAGGGCACCATGTTCAGATTACCTCTGAGAATGGGTACAAATGCAAATACCTCCAAGATATCACAGCAAGGAGTCACTGACCGCGACATGAAAGAACTGTGCTCTGCCCTGTCTGAAGATCCTGTAGGACTAATTCTCTTTCTGAAAAACATCTGCAAAATCAAAGTCCATGAAATCAGTGAAGATTCACAAGAACTTAAAACCATCTTTGAGGTTGAAAAAACTCTGCCACAAAGAAGTCGTGAAGAAAAAGATGCTTTTGTAAAACATCTACAAAATGCACTGCAATCAGACAAAACAGCAACACCGCACAAGACTTTCTATGAAACTGTGATTTCCACCTCAGATAAAAGACAAAGTAAGTGGATTGTTGCAGAACAATTTGGCTCCTTCAAAGACAGCTTTGAATTAAAACTATCAGAAAAACTTCCCCAAGCATCATTAGCTGCACGTGTGAACACAAAGGGATCCAGCGTTGTGGATTTTAAAGGAGAAGCCTTTTGTTCACTTCCTTTGCCAGGGAAAACTGGACTGCCAGTACATGTCAATGGAAACTTTGAGGTTGATTCTGCCAGGACAAGCCTTTGGAAAGAAGATGGGAAGAGTAAGAAATCAGGCTGGAATGAGTCTTTGAAACAGCACGTCATTGCTCCGCTTTATGCAGATCTCCTGCATTACATCAGGCGCAGCATTGCAGTCAAGAAAGTTTTCTCGAAAGTAAGAAAACTTACTTTAATAGAAAATACTAACTCATGTTTCAATACAGAATATTTGTGTTTTTGGCCAACTGTGTCCAAAGATGTTTACCCAGACTGGCATGAAATGATACATGAAGTATACAGATCATTGAAAGAAAAAGGCCTTGATGTAATCCCTGTTATGACGACCATAACACGTATAACTACATATAGAGAAATTAAACAGCACTCTTTTGACTGGAGTAATGTCAGTGAAACAGACTCAACTGAGGCACCTTACTTGACAACCTTGGGAAATTTCCAGCTGAATAACATTTTGGAAGATCTTGGAATGAAGCTGGTTCCTTATTCCGCAAAGATGCAGAGGATTTGGACAAGTTTCAGATCTGCTGGGGTTGAAGTAAAAGAGGTCAGTCCCTCCACTGTGCAGACTTTCCTACGAGCAAAACCTCTAAATGATCCAACCCAAACAGATGAGGATTTGCCTTTACCCATAAGTGCTACTTTGATCAAAGATGAGAAAAGATGTTCAGAGCTCCTGAGTTTTTGTTTAAAAGATTTCTCCTCAGAAAAGGTCACCCAGGACAATGCCAGTTTGCTCGAAGGCCTTCCACTTCTTCTCACGAAAGATAATGTTTTGAAAATGTTCAGCTCCCAAACACCAAAGTGGATATCGAGGTATGCAAATCTTTTCTTTGACTACAAGGATGAATTTTCAAATTATAAGATCAACATTTGGCACATTGAGCTTCTTCAAAGATTAAAACTTGTCAGAAATATGACATTGCCCTGCTCAGAGAAATATCTGAAAACATTAATTCAGCATCTTCTTTATGACTGTGACATTGATCCACACAGTGGTCTTCATGTCCCCAATGAGAAAATATTGAAGTGGCTAAAATTACTTTGGAAGTTCATAATGAGTGAAATTAAACTACCAACATCTAGAGATGACGAGTCCAGTCTTACACTCAGTGATGTAAGGAAACTCTTCAGCAACTGCTATATTTTACCTGTTGTGTGTCCAAGGTTGAACAACAAGCACTTCCTGCAAACAATGAAACACATGTCAAGTGTTGTGTTTGCCTCAGAAAAACACAAAGACATATCAGGCATCCTCTTTAAACTTGGTTTTATGACTTCTGATCATGTATTCTTCTCTGAGATGGATCGATGGATATATTCATGTCTACAAGATGAACTTCTCGATGTAGATGATGAAAGCTCAGTGTTGGATCAAGTGTACAACATTAATTGCTCAGAGTTTTCCCACCTTTCAAATGATGATATGAAAGAGTTTCAGATGTTCCTGCAATCAGGATTATCCAAGTCCAAAGTCAGCAAAGAGTATGTGAGGAAACTTAAATCCTTACCAATATTTGAAACAACACAAGGTGAACGAGTGAGGATTGATGGACCTAAGAAGGTTTTCATCCTCAAAATCAAATATTCAGTCATATTTCCAGATTTGTTCAACCTACCTACAAACAGCAGCATTTTTCTGAAACACAACTCTGAGAACTACATGCTGTCAGAAACACTCAACATTCAGGTCCTGGATGATTTGCAGTATTTCATGAAGTTCATTCTGCCTGCTGTACACCAACTCACAGAGACACAGATTCTTCACAGCCTCAAACTGTTGCTGTCACTAGATTATTCGTTGAAGGAAAGAAAAATTATCATCTCCTCACTGAAGACGGTGAAACTGATTCGCAGTTCTCAAGGTAGACTGGAGCCTGCATCATACTACTTTGATGAGAGTGTTGAGCTGTACAAACGAATGTTGCCCCACGAGAGATTTGTTCCTGAGACATTTTGGTCTGAACTGTGTGAAGGAGATGACTACACAACAGAAAAAGCAAAAGAGCTGGTCAGAGAACTTGGAATGAAGCATGTTGTGTCAGCGGACGAGATAATACATTTTGCACACCAGCTGGAATCAGAAGCAAAAGTTAACAGAAGACTCAAAGACATGAAACTGAAATCATCATTACTTTTCAGGGAAGCCTTAAATAAAGCATGTGATCCCAAAGACAACAACGAAAGGTTGCTGGAAAGCATTGCTGACATCAAATTCATTTTTCCAGTTATGATTCGAAAAGAACTGTCCAACTACCACCAACCATTTGCTCCTGAAGGAACTACTGTTAAAATTAGAGGCTCGTTGATTGAGAAAAATCCAGAGCATCAAGATTTGATTTGGACCTCCATGCCAATTATAGACCTACCATTTATGTCACAAGGTCTTCAGAAAATGATAAAAAATGTTGGAGCTCATGAAGAACCACCTCCAAACTGTGTTGCCAGTAACATAAGAAACATCTGTCAGTCACCATGTGAAACTGACCAGCTGATCAAAACACGAGCTAAAGTGTTCAGAAGTTCCTACGCTTACCTGCAAGAAAAAAGATTTGAAGGAAACCAGCTGACTGGTCTTCCTGTTGTGTTGGTTGAAAAAGACACAAAACTTGTGACGGTTGATGACGTGTGTCTGTTGCTCTCCTATGATCGTGACTTCAGACCATATCTGTACAAGATTACTCCAGAAGATGCAATGTATGCACCGTTCTTTCGGAAAATTGGTGTGAAGAAGAAAGCTACTGCAGAGCAATATTGTAATGTTTTGGCAGCAGTTTACGCTGATTCCTGTGATAAACAAAAACTACATTCAAACCAGCTGAGAACTGTGAAACGAGCTGTTGAGCAGTTGTTTAAGTTAATCAGAACTCAGGGAAATGAGACACTTCTTGAAAATGTTGAGACTCTTTATCTTCCTGCAGTAGATGGTAAATTATACCCATCATCCACACTCTGCTACAACGACACAGTGTTTGAGACCAAAAGGTTGGAAGAAGCGCTGGAGAACAAGTTCCTGCTGCTTCAGAAACTCAGTGAATGTCATTTGGGCAACGACAAATACAAGCATCATCAGCTGTTGCAACTGCTGCCTCAGAAATTTCAGCCAAAGATGCTGTCTGAGTTCACAGAGGAAAGAGTTGTGGAATCAAAGATGCAGCTTTGTGAACTTGAGACTGGCTGTGAATTTAGTGGATGGTTTGATAAACATCTCTCCTCAGGAGCCTTTAAATATGGATTCATTTGTCTTATTAGAGAGAATTCTCAAGGCAAAATAACACAAGAAGATGCCACTAAAATGTGTGAGAAGACTTTTGGCAGTATACAAATTTTGTGCTGCAAAACTTTGGAAACAGCTCTCTGGCTCAATAAACAGCCACTTCCCAAAACTGATGAGGAAACAGATGTTTTTGTGAAACGAGAGCAACAAGGGTGTACCTTTTACTTAAAGCACAATGATGACATGGCTCTCAAAGTGATAAATGAAGTCATCATGACACTGACAAAAGAGATTAATGCTCTTTTAGGAAACAGAATTGCATCGGTTCACCTTCCAGTGCTGGGACAACTCCTCATGTGTGACGATCTGCAAGATGTTCGGAAAACTCTGGCTAAACATCAGATCCGTGACAGTGCTGAAACTGAAAGTTCCTCTTTTGGTCCAGCAGCCCCTGGGACAGAGGTTCCAGAAGAATGGCATGATTGTTTGGACATGAATGTCCTCAACAACTTTGAAGAGGGGGAATATGTTGGCTACAGCATTGATGACAAGTACATTTATGCAGTTATTGTTGAAGAACTGCCTGGTCACAATGGACGATATTCATGGAGATACAAAATAGAAGTAGGAGAAGATGAGCCCATTGAAGTCAGCTGTGTTGATCTGTTTCAGTTTAAACGAGAAAAGAAGGTAAAAACAGAAAGGAGGAAATGCATGGAGCCAGAACCACAGAAGAAGACGCTAAAACCAGAAGAAAACACTTGCATGGAGCTGGAACCACTGACAGGAGCTGTGCCACATTCTTCTGAATCATCAACAAATTCTTTACCAGCCTCTGTTGAGGAAGCTAAAAGGGAAATTGATAAATGTTTGACAGAGATCTGGAGGCTTCCTGAGGAGGAGAGGCACAAAGCCATCAAGAGGCTGTACCTCAGGTGGCACCCTGACAAAAATCCGGATTGCCAGTCTCTCGCCAATGAGGCATTCAAATATTTACAGAATCGAATTGATGAGCTCAGCAAACCCAAAGCTGCAGGCTCGACCTTTTCAAGCAGAAACACAAATTTCAGAGGCTTCTATGAAGAGTGGAATCAGGAGGCCAGGTATCACAGAAATAGTCGAGAGAGGTTCTCTAGAGGCTATAGAGGTTTCCATTCCTACAACTTCTGGACCCACAATGAAAATGTCCCAAGGCCAGACAGAGAAGAGGCCAGCCGCTGGTGTAGACAGGCTCGCTGCGATCTCAATGCAGCTCACAAAGACACTGGTGGAGGGAGCACAGAGTGGTGTCTGTTTAAGGTCCATCAAGCAGTAGAAAAGTCTCTCATAGCAGCATGCTATAAAAGAAATGGACAACGCCCCAACAGCAGCTCAATTTCAGCCACTGCTGCACAAGTTTCCCGCTACAGCCTCCAACTGAGAGATCTGCCTGAGATTGTGAAAAACCTGCAGACACTCGGGGTGGATCCTAAAAGGACTCAATATCCCAACTGCCATCCATATCCTCACATACCAAACGGACAATTCAGATCAGAGAATGAAATGCTGGCACTGAACAAGGCATCTGAGCTCCTTAATAAAATAGAAGCATATGTGAATTAAGGATTTAAAACAAGGTATTGGTCAGTGTAACTGGTTTTCTACATGTTAAAAGTAATGTAATGTAAAGTGTAAAACTGAAATATTATTTAACATCAGAAAGAAAAAAGAAAACTTTTATTTTACTTATTTGTCTCACTTCTCATACTCAGTACTTATTATTATGTTATGGTGTGCATGTATATGTAAACACACTGAAGAAAATTGTAAGTACTAAATTACTTTATTTTGGATTCTTGTCATTTAAAGCTGCTTATTGGTGATATCGATATATTCTGTGTTATGAAAATGAAAACATCAGATGTTCTTTGTAAGTCTTGTTGACACTGTTGACTACTCTCTGAGATCAAAACAGTCACTCAGTGAATTTCTTACTGTTTGTTAAAAACCTGCCTTGGATCAATATACTCACTGTATGCTTGTAATGTAAATGCAAATATGCAGTTTTGGTGTTTTAAAGTTATGACTATTTGCTGAGAGACAGTATAACTACCGCATACTGATTTTTACTTGTATCCAGTTTTGTCTTCTGAAAAACTTAAAATCTTTAAACTTAAATCCACATTGCAATTGGGGAATTTTTGTTTTGTTTTCCTTTTTTTTTTAAATATTTGCTAGCAGAAAGATCTGAAGAGGACCTTAAATGATGTCTTTAATCATTTCTCCTCCCATGTAATTGGGACTTTTTTGTCTGATTAGTTAAACAGACCAAATTCTCCCTCTTTAAGTGTTTCCAAGTCTGGTCATGTCTCTGGACATGCATGTGGATGGTTAGAAACAATATTTACCCTTAAATGTCAATGTGATATAAAAGAAAATGCATCTAGAGAGTCACAGACCAAAGATCTGATCAATAACAGACAAGCCACTCACTGTGGAAAACCTTAGCCATATTTATTTTATCCAACACTGTAACACTATGATAAAATAAGGAAAAGCCTAATAGGTTCCTTTATGTATTGGACAGATCTGTTAGAAACAGTAACAAGTGCTTCACTGTTTAACATCACTCCTAAAACCTGGTTTACTTTTTATGAACAACTGATCAGACGTTCAGTAACCAATGAAGAGAAAGGCTTCAAGTTAAAATAACTTTTTTTATTCATTATGAAATCATGTTATGAAAATAATGACAACTAACCATATATCAGACAAATGCATCTTTCCATATGTTAACAACGTTTTGCTGTAAAGGCTGTGACATCTCCGCCGTCACCAGAGCATAACTGTGTTCTGTTTGTGCTTGGCGTGTACTTCACCTCATCCTGCTGTTGTTTCATACCATAAAAATGTCTACAAGGCTTTTCACGTCTCCTTCCAGTGTTTCCACATGAAAATCCTTTGCAAATAACCTTCTGTTTGTAAGGGAGAAGTTCACATATATACCAGATTTAGTCTTTGTGTTCTGCTTCCTGCTGTCTAATCCTTCAATCAATAATTTACACAAAATCTGTACATACTTACAGCAGGCTGATGCCTGTTTCTGAAGGGTTGTGCACATAGAAAAAAGAAGCAAGAAAGTTGACGTGATACGATGGGAGGTCAGGGTGTTATGAGCATATTAGACACTTGCCTTAATGACAAATGTAACCCAACAACTTTCAGTCACTCAAAATGAGTCTGACATTCTGCAACAAAAGCCACACCCACTTCTTCCAGTCTTTTGCTATAAAACACACACTCGACACAGCTGACAGGGACGCACATTAAAATATTTATGGAATGAATGAGTGTGTGTTTGTAATGGCTGATGTTAGGATCAAGTATATTTATCTTAGCCAAAAAGATGCAAACCTTTGGGTACGATAAGAGCGAAATTTGCTATTTCTAACCTCCATCTGCATATTTACCCCCCCCCCCCCCCATATCCAACAGCTGATAAACTCCAGCTGGGCCTGGAACAGACGTCTGAAAAAAATACTTAAGGCTTTTATCGTTTAGCACGTTATTCTTCGACTGATCGGCACTTACTGTATGCAGTCATTCATCTTTCACATCACTCATATTGCATTTTTGTTCACATAAAACTCTGTTACACATTTCAGAATTAGAAAACGATGAGACTGAGTTACCACAGCATTATGTGGAAGCTACTGGCACTACAAACTAAAGCACAAATGAGCGAAAAAGAAAATAACACGAACTGCTCCTCCTTCTCCTCGGACGCCGCTGCTGTGTGCTTCTTTATTGTTGCGATAACTTGATCTGTACTGAGCTGCAGAATAAAAATCTGGGGTTCATTTCAGGGTGCAGCTGCTCCTACAGGTGTAGCGGCAAATCCCGTGAAAAGCATCGGACCAGTAATGGTGCAGGAGGCTGAACATGAAACGTGTCGGAGGTCATTCGAGTCAGGGTTTGGGTACTGGCATCAGTTCTCTTCTATGGCACAAGTGTTTGGCAAACACAGTTAACATTCAACATTTTTGAGATTGACAAAATAAATTATGTCAATGGCACACCGCTGTATCATACCGTAACCACCTGCTCTGCCGCTCTCAGGTGTCCTGGGTTTAGATGAGGTTTTGTCATACATACAAAACTCACTTCAATAACACAAGAATGCCCTTTAAAAAGTTATTTGCTGAGACCAGAAATTGAGAGAAACAGGCTTGAGGTTTGTGTCCAAGTTTTGCATCCATGTTTCTTTCACATTTTTCCTGCACGAGTAGAAAAAAAAAAAGCGGGCAGATCGCTTTTGCACAACCGAAGCCATCCAGAGATCGAGCCTGCAACTGCTACAAGCCCCTGTAGATGCTTGTCCTGCTGTCTCCTGTAGTGTCATAAAGCCACATAGGGTAGTGGGGGTCAACCCTGCCACAATTAGCTCCTCACATGTTGTAAGCCACATATATGGGATCCAGCTGGTCAGCCAGGAATCCATCTCTGAGGTGCATGCGTTGTTTCTCCCCTCTGGAGTTGATGGGGATGACGCCGGGGTCTACCACCACCACCACCCCTACGATGAGGTAGTGCTCCTCCAGGACCACATTGGTGACCAGGGCCACCAGGTCGAGGGCCTCCTGCTCAGATCCCTCCAGTTCTACAACCACCACGAGCAGGTTGGTCCATGTGAACACCGCACTGGAGAGAGGAGGAGGAGGATGGCGGATGAAAATAAATACAGAGAAGTCATGTAGAATTCATATTTCTTCGTCATTTTTAAAATTGATCAAGTAAATAAATCTCTGTTGTCATATTGACAACTAGCGACTAAAGGTGTTGTAGGTTTCTCACCATTCAGCTATGCTCTTGTGAGAACGGATAACAGAGGTCTCGATGTCAATTGGGTGATACCTCATCCCCCTCAGCTCCAGAGTCTCATCAAGAGAGCCCACCACATAGAGGGCGTCGTGACGCTCTGAGACACACAAACACCCACAGTCAGACTGTTCAGTTTACGTTTTGATACTAGAAAATACTTAAATTAGCTTTCCGTGGAAAGATTGCAGACTTTAAGTTAGACTAAGCATTGGTCACTCACCTCCGCTGGCATCGGTCAGCTCAGTGCGCCGCAGGAAGCCCAGGTAGCCGGTCCTTGCCCAGACTGTCTGAGTGTCCCCGAAGCTCAGCTTGGTGTTGAAGTGGTCAGCATGCAGCGCCTCCTCCCCATAAACTGTGTAGTATCCTGTGGCATTGTGGGGACTGCTCACCCAGATCTGATACACATATTAGTTACAATTGGTGACTGTTACATTCAGAAGCACACACTTTGCTCTTTCTTCTGGTCAAAGTTCTGAAGCGCTACAAACCCAATATGATGAGTCACAAGCTGCGTATTCCTCATGCTGATCCCATTAAAGGGTATCAAGTATAAAATCGGTGCCAAATCAACATACAGATCTATTTGTTGTGGTGACCTCTTGAAATAAGGGAGAAGCTGAAAGAACCCTGCAAACTTGTTCCAAAAAAAACAAAAGCCAAGTAAATTAATCACATTAACATTGAACTGCTGTTCAGCCTAAAAGGTCACTTTGTGTAGCTTTTACACAAATTTCAGCAAGATGTTTTAAAAAGCAGCACTGATATGTAAATAGACATTTGCTTCTACTGTGCTGAATGAATTCTGCTGCTAAAAACAAAAAAACAAAACACCTTAACTCTAAGATGTTTTTAGGTTATTGCAGAAAGCGACTGTAACCTGCTTTAAAGGGGACTGAATAATAAGTGGTTTTTCTTATTGTCTAGAGGTTGCCTTAAAACTGCACCCACAGTCTGAGCAGCGCCCAGACTGCTGCTCCACTTGATCACCGGTGTTATCCAGCATGGTGCCATCTACGCCCACAGCAGCAGGGGAGGGGTTTTCACGGTCCTACAGATGATGGGAGCATCTGAGAGACAAACATGACATAATTATTGTTATTTTTTGTGGGGGAAACGCACTGTTTAATCGATGCCCCCCCTGCTTACTGACCAAACAGTTTTATCGCTGTTTCAGGTGAAATATAAGCCGGATATCCTTCATCGGTTTTTGGGCATGTTGTATAGGTTATGATCGCATTAGCGCTCCTTGTCGGCCAAATAGGCGACAACAAGACCTGTGCGAATATAACAAGTATGTGCACTAGCTTACTTAGCAGCCTACCAACTATTGTAGGCCGTGGTTGGTTTTAAACAATGCGGAAGATATTTGAGGACGCAAGCAGCACACAAACAACAATTTCACATACCGTTCTCATCCTTCCTAAGCAATGTGCTTGAATGTAAGTACTTTTCGTGCGAACGCGGTAAAAACACCATATTAACAAGGGTTAAATAACGGCGGAACACTGTCGTCTACATTTTATCGTTTTCCTTTGAGATGATGCTGCAGCCCGTTTTCTGATAAAAACGGGCTGCAGCATCATCTAGCGAGCGGCGGGACAACTGTCCTCACTGGGAAGCTCTGAATGAGTTTCACGAGATGCTCTGAAAGTTTCGTTTCACTCAGAACATTTGAAGAATGTGGCTGTTTTTGTTTATTTCGGTTTCGTTTCTAACAGAATAAGGGCGAAAATGAGACAAAACCTGAGCAGAAGTCCACGTGCCACGCTGTGATTGGCCATCAGCAGCCTTTATATAAATCAGACTGGTGTAGGATCATTACTTTAACTGGACCAGATGGGACCACTCACTTTCATAAGCGAGGTACTATGATTTTAATCTTTTAATATCATTGGTATTGCAGTTACCTACTTAGTATAATGTACTCCTTAAAGGATGTACAGATATGTACAAAGTGTGGCTCTTTAATAGTTTAATAGTTTAATTATTTATATAGCACATTTAATTACAACAGAAGCGTTGACCAAAGTGCTGTACAAGAATGCAACATACATAATAAAACAACTTAGAGTATTCATAGTTTAGTTTGCATAGTATTGCATTGTATCTAAAAACAGTGCAGCGTGTAGGTAGCTGATATTTGATTTTTTAAATTCCAGCTGATTAACAGGAAGTTGGCTGCTATTCAGCGATCGTGTATATTTCCTTCCTCTTAGAGGCCACCCAAACACATGAGATATCAATAAAAAGCCCAGAATGTCCTCTATTTAGTACATCAGGACTTAGTGGGATATCTCAAATAAGTCAAAAGATATAGACCAAAAAACAAATGTCTATTACAGAGGACATAAACGAATAGGCTGGTTCTCAAGAGGATATGTTATATGACTTTGTTCTGCTCACAATACCCTGAATTTCTTACAGGAACCAACCCTGGAACAATGAGTCTGAAAGCAAAAAAGAAAGCTCGGTGAGTTACTTTGATTTTACTTTAATGTTATGTATACAGTTCTTCCTACTGTATATAAAACAATAGGAAATACTGTTATGCACTTCCTACAGAACAGTATTTCTGTAGGAAGTACTGTACGCAAAAAATGTGTGGCTCTATAGTACTGTAGGAAGTGCTGATACATATTAATATGATTTTTGGCGCCAATGTTATTTTCTCATTTTACTTGTAGGTCAAATTATTTATTGAATTTAATTACTGCTCAGTCTGTAATTATTTGAATCACTATATGAAATGTTTTTAATAATCTTTGAGTGCACATCTTCATTCATCTCCATTTGTAACCAGTTCCCTACAATTACATACTAAATGCAAAGTTCGTATTCAACGTTTTATCATCCAAATTACATCAAGTACCTGCCCATTTTCAATTTATTGTCCCATAAAGTATCTTCTGATTTCATCACAAGCTGTTATCTGATTTAAAGTTGAGAACTTTATGGCTAAGAATACAAGTAAAATACACAAGCTTGTTTAATATTAGCTCTTTCCTATAATCAGTGTATCAGGAGGACTCACTTTGTTTTAAATTAAATTCAAACTCGGTGCTTTTTAATTTCTCTGCTGATACTGTTGCTTTTTTATAGGACTTCTTTCGGGGCCACAGCACCGCCCTTCATTGACTACTTGAAAGATATTCTACGTCGATATCCAGATGGCGGACAAATTTTGAAGGTTGGTGTAATGTTTTGCCAAAAGTCCATTTCATCAGTTACTTCTTAAAGTACTATCATAGGGTTGCAAAAGGATTTTCAGTCCTTTAGAAATCCGGTTTCAAAACTGTCCCTTGGCTCTGATCAGTAAATGCTTTCCTAATGATTGAATTGTCTCAGTTACTCATTTTGACATTTTGTACCTTGCTGATAAAAAAAACACGAAGTCCATTTTGTAAATAACTTTTAAATAAATCATTATGTGATCATTTAAACTGTCACAAAGGAGGGTTATCTAGTCTGTGCTAACGGGCTAACTCCTTGTTATTAAAAAACACTATTTTCACAGTAAGATACACCATTGTGCACCCGGTTTCCAAAAAATAACAAGATAATGACAGCAAAAAAACACTAAGATTGTGGCCTCATAACAGACGTCAATGACTAATGTCACTGTGGTTCTGTCCAACTTTCATAGTGTGAAGAACTCATAAACTAATTTTGACCAAATTTCACACAAATGGATACGTTTTAGGAAATGATGATATTTTATATCCAAAGGGTCAAATTTCTGGTTTACAGTAACATAATATTTAAAAAAAACCCACTTTTCTGGCTATTGTTCAATACTGCAACACTAATCCTGGATGTGTACCTTGTGAGTATTGTCCGACTATTTGAACCTTTTTGCTGCTTGGATACAGTTTCTTTTTAGTAACAAATATATTTAAAACTCTTTTGGCTATCATAGCTATAAACTTGTGTGTGGAATCAGCTTTACAGGTCAAACGTGAGCACATGTAACATGTTTTTTGAGCTTCAAGATCTGTACCGCAAACAACATTCTCTATCCTAGATGCTTGACTTGGATAGGGATCAAATTAGTGGATTATTGGAAACATGGATGTAAACTGCAAACTGACTGCAAGCATTACTATAATTCTGTTTTTTCTGAGGTTTTGCACCACTTGCACCACATAAGCACCATGTGCATTAGGGTTCTTCTACATACTCAGTTGCCTTTTTTGTGTGCTTTAATGTTGGAAGAAAATGTGAAAATATAATACAGTACAATTCAACACTAATAGTATACAGTTGTGTTCAGAAGTTTACATACACAGGGGCATGAATGTCAGGATAAATTTTTCTTTGAAAACTAAGAATTGTATGCCCAAGTTTGGATTTATTTTGGATTTCCCCTAATCCACCAAGGGTCAAAGATATATATTAAGTTAGCCTTCTTTATCCATCTCAAAACCGGTTTTGATGTGCGTTTAGGATCGTTGTCATGTTAGAACACTCAATGGTGTTTAAATTTTAACTGTCTGACTGTTGATTGGATGTAAAGTTGAAGAAGTCAATTTTCAATATTCCATCCCCTTCGTGTAATGTACCAGTACCATAGCAAAACAGCCCCAAAGCATGAAGCTATTGACATCATGCTTGACAAACTGGCACACTGTTCTTAGGTTTGAAAGACTCAGCTTCACTGCTTTTCATTGTGGCCAAATACCAGAATCTTTGTTTTCGTCTGACTATAAAACTTTTCTCCTGAATGTATTTGGCTTGTCCTTGTGGGAAGCTGCAAATTTTAGTTGAGCAGAAGGTGCCAATTTTGGAGCAGGTGCTTTTTTTCTTGGTTAGCACCCTCTAAGTCCAGGGCGAGGCAAAAATGGGTCTTTGGGTCTTCTCACAGACCAAGGTCTGTAAGAAGTAAATGTAAATCCTGTAAACTTTCAGTTGTAGCCAGTTATGATTTAATAATGATGATAAGAATTTAATAGGCCTTGGCATTGTAAAAGACACTGTAGAACCTTCAGTAGCACTTAAAAGATTTAAGTTACTGTATGTATATAATATATATATATTATATGTTATATTTTGGCCTTCTGTGGATTAGAGAAAATCTAAAATAAATTCAACCTTGTGCATCCAATTCTTGTTTTTTAAATAATTCAAAATATATGATGTTACAGTAGGAAACCTAAATGGCTAATTAAAGCAGGGCTAGATCCCATTTAAACGAGTCACGTTCAGGGTTTAGTATGCTGGTTCACAGGAGAGATGGGACGCTTCTTGGAACAAAACCATTGTTCACATCACCTCTCCTGCTAAAGTAAGGAAAAATTGCTTGTAGGGGTGCGGCTATCAATTATTTTAGGGATCAAGTAATCTATCGATTATTCAATTGATTATTCGAGTAATTGATAAGAAATACTTTTGTCTTATTAATGAGCAATAATAAATAATCAAAAGAGAAAGAACCAGCAGTGCATTGGTTTCAATTTTACATACTGCAATGTTTTAAAGTTTAACTGCATACAAGATCTGTAAAAAATAAATAAATAAAATAAAATCTATATTGAAATTTTAGCTTTTAAAGAAAACAGTTTCTTAAATGCAAAAGATATATAAAAATCTCAAATCTCAATCACAAAGTAAACTAAGGAATAAAAATGTACCTTTTCTCTGTCTTGTTGGAAGATTTTCTGACATTATTAAAAGGTAAGTTTAAAAACCCTCAGGTCAGGTACACCCCATCTCCCCCTTTAGCCTCACCCCTGTTTGCTGAAGGTATCGCTTTTATGAAATTAAATCATGATTTTACCAGTCTGGTGTCAGACTAAACTCCCAGGAGCTTTTTTCCAGTAAAGGTTTTAATGGTAATTACATGAACAGCCCTGCTGTTTTGGACGCTCATCCTGACCTCACCGTTCTTGGTAATGACTCTGACTCTTTGCTCTGTGTAAACAGACTCTGGCTCCACATTAAACTGTGCCAACATCAACATCACTGCTGCTATTGTGTTATCAGTGTTTTTGAAAAGCTAGCATTTACGTTGTTTTGGCAAATGAGCGCGCTACAGAGCCTTGCGTTAAACACAGCATAGAAGAATTTGTGTCGAATGTTTTTTAGAATTAAATTACTTGATGAATTTTTGCAGCCCTACTAGCTTCCATTGGCTGTCTTCTGTTAATGGTTGGTTTTGTTGGTCAATCAGGAGCTGATTCAAAATGCAGATGATGCTCAAGCCACAAAAGTGGTTTTCATCCATGATGAGCGAAGCTATGGGACTGAAAGCCTTTGGACTGAAGAACTGGGAAAATTTCAAGGTATTTATTGATTAACAATAAATAAAAAAGCTTTTCTCTAAAACATATGTTTCTAATGTTTCTTTTACTTTTACATGAAAAAAGGTTAAAAAGAAGAAAAATCAGTCAGTCTTTTTTTCAGTCTTTCTTTTTTTATGTATTATCACAAAGCCATGAGAATGTTTTATTTTTACGAAGGTCCTGCTCTCTATGCCTACAACAATGCCGCATTCTCTGAGGACGACTGGGGAGGAATTCAGATGGCTGGAAGGAGTGTCAAGCGTGACGACCCGAACAAAGTCGGGAGGTTTGGAATCGGCTTCAACTCTGTTTACCACATAACAGGTGAAACTATGTATAGTTATCACACTTGATAAGAGTAATGTTTGTTTTGTTTTTTTAAATAAACAATTGACAGTAGCATATCTTTACTTTGTCCACAGATGTGCCAAGTATATTCAGTTCAGGCCACCTTGGCATGATGGATCCCCAAGAAAAAATATTTGGAGAGAGAAATGGAGGGTTTTGGTGGTCTTTGGATGATGCTGAAGACCAAGAAGTTCTGCTGAATATGCGTGATCAGTTTCAACCATTTAGAGATATAGTCTCACATGTGTGTGAACATGGATGGTCAAAAGTTGTCATGGAGGATCAGCACTTCAATGGGACAATTTTTAGATTTCCTTTACGCAATGAAGCATCAGAAATTTCTGATAATCTGTATGACTCAGATAAAGTGGTTGAGCTTTTTGATAGCTTCATTGCAGATGCAGATTTGAGCCTCCTCTTCTTGAAAAATGTCACCTCCGTGTCCTTGTTACATATTAGTGAAAATGGAGCTGTTAACACCAGACTTGAAGTGAAATCTTCAGTCCCCACAGATGATGTTTTGGTGTCAGAAGAGGAGTCAATCACTGAGGGTCTAACAAGGTTCAAAGTTATAACTGTGAGTTCAAAAGACCAAAAAGAGACAAAGTGGCTTCTGACAACATGTACCATGAAAGAGGGCGTTGCAGAAGATCTTGATTTGCTTACAAAGAAGTTGAGCTTTTTACCTCAAGTTGACCTGGCATTCCCCTGTGGTGAGAAGAGAGACTGTAGCCAGAGCAGACTGAGCTGCTTTCTCCCCCTTCCAAACAATGAATCCAATAAGACAGGACTCCCAGTTTATGTCAATGCATGCTTTGGCCTCACAGACAATAGAAGACACATCAAATGGCAAGAGGAAGACCAGAGACATGATGAACATGCTTTATGGAATGAAATGCTGATGAAGGAGGTGTTTCCACAAGCATACATCAAGATCATTCAAGATGCCATTAAACTTGCCCAAAAATCTATCCTCCCTGTTTCCTCTGTGTACAATCTGTGGCCAGATCTCACTCAGATACAACACAAAGAAAAATGGCATGCTCTCACTCTGGATGTTTTTCATCACTTATTCAGACAGAACGTGGCCATCCTCTCTCTTGCTAAAGATGAAAGACAGTTTATCTCTCCATCAGAAGCTGTTTTCCCCTGCAATGGCCCAACAAGCACCAACATATTGTCTGCCATTAAAAGGACTTTAGTGTCATGTGGAGAAAATCTTGTCACTTTACCAGCTAGTGTTGCAAAGGCTATACATGAGGCCTACCCAAACCCTGCTACCCTAAAACATGTGACTCCAGCATTCCTCAGGGCCATTCTCCACAGGACCGGTGTGGATAACATCACCAAAGATGACAAACTCAGTCTTTTGGAGTACATTTTAGGTGATGAACAATACAAAGAACTTGAGGGTCTTCAGCTCCTTCCACTCAGTGATGGCTCTTTCAGATATTTCACATACAGAGAGGAAGACACTGCTTTGATTGACAGCCATGAATGTCCAAGGTAGGATTTCCATACATCTATCAATATTTAAAATAAATGTTATATTCATTATGACTAAAGTTGCCATTTTTATGTGTTATTCACATATTGATTGTAACTGAATATTTGGAAGATTCAGGAATGTTTCTATACTGAATGAACTCCTAACAGTTTGATTGACAGAATCCATTGCACTTTTTTATAGAGTGTTGCTGCCATTCTGTAAACCCTTCTTCATCCCACATGATCTGACTCCAGCCTGCAGTGCACATCTGAAAGAACTGGCCAGAAGAAGTAAGTGAAAGTAATTTTAAACAATACAGAGTCATTTGTACACAGCTACACATTTTAGCACACACATTTATTCTTATCTTTAAAAAACAAATCTTTTTGATCTGCTCTTCAGATTTCTTCAAGATCACCAACATTGATGCATCCCATGTGGCTGAATATGCAAGACGATATTTGCCACCAGACTGGAAGCAGACAGGGAAAAAACTTGTTGCATGGGACAACAACAACAGTCAGCATCCACCTTTAGACTGGTTCCAAGAATTCTGGAGGTTTCTCAACAGTCATTTTAATGAGTTAAGTCCTTTCACTGACATACCTCTAATACCAGTTAGTCCTCTGTCTGGCAGTCAGACTGTATCAGTCGCAAAACTACAGCAGAGCACAACCCTGATCTTTCAGAAAAGTAAACAGCTGAGTTTGCCAGACCGAATAGCTCAGCTGGTGAACAAAGTTGGTGGCACAGTGGTGAGAGGAAATGAGTGGCTCAAGCATGTAGACCTTGACTCGTACGTGCTGTGCCCATCTCCAAGGAGTGTTTTGAAGGTCCTGATGAATTTAGATTTCCAGCATCTTGTCACAGAACTCAAATCCGCCTCTTACACAGCACGAGAAGAACTGAAAGATTATCTCTCTTATCTGGATTCTCTCTCAAATACAGAGAAAGATTTTCTCTTGAGGTTGCCTTTGTTTCAAACCATGAAAGGATTCAGTGTTGCAGCTCAATCGAAACAAGCTGTGCTTCTGATCTCAGGCCTAACAGTACCAACAGAGCTCCCTATGCCTGATTCCATAATCCAGTGTTCTACTGAGACTGACCGCAGACTGTTACAGCTGCTCAAAGTTCATCTCTTGGACACCGCCGAAGCAGCCAATGTTCTTGTTGACAGCATAAGGAAAGGCGCTTGCAGCAGTGACAACACTAACAAAACAATGACTTGGGTTTTACAGTATGGTAAGGTGCTTTTCTCACAAAACGAATCCCTGAAATGCAGCTGTAAGGACTTGAGCTTCATTGAGGTGAATGGACAGCTGAAAAAAGCCTCTGACTTTTTTGATCCAAGAATTCAGACTTTTAAAGTCATCTTTGAGTCAGACTTCTTTCCACCGCCTTCATACACTCATTCACTGCAGATGCTGGAAAGCTTAACAGAAATCGGATTACTGAATAAAGAGATAGATGTCTCACCTGAACATTTGCTACATGCTGCCACGCTGACTGACAAACTGTGTGTGAACTCACAAACTGAGGCTCTGAGAAGAGCTCAGGTTCTGTTGGAAATGTTGGAAAGTAATGATCTACTGACAAAGTTTTCTCACAGACAGCTTCATTGCCTCAAAATGCTTAAATGGATCCCATGTGAACAACCTGGAAGTGAGAAACAATTCAGTGATAAATCTCAGAAGTATTGTTTGTTTTGCCCAAATGAAATAAGACATTCTGTTTATAAGGACATTGTTGGACATGTAATGCCACTAACAGGTAAGCTCAGTGACAGAGTTAGCAACAGACTTGGTCTCAAAGACCTACCACCACCTGAAAAAGTGATTGAAAATCTTTCAGTCTTGAAATCAAAAGCACTGGAAATGGCTAATCCTGACACAGATGTAGACTTCAAAAGACAGCTGCACAGCATTTACAAACACATGCAAGACAATGTCTCTGTATTTGTTACAATGATGGGCAATGAGACATGTTGGCTATGGGCCCAGAACGAGTTTGTTGCACCCCAGGATCTGGTTCTTGAATACCCAAATAATCTAGATCTGAGTTCTTACATTGGGAAGGTGCCAAGTGAATTTTTGCCATACAGAACATTGTTCCAGAGGTTTGGCCTGAGAAAAGTACTTTCCAATGAAGACATTTTGGGCATTCTGTACTCCATCCAGCAAACAATTGAAGCAAGACAACCGCCATTTGCAAGTTCCTCAGAGGTCAAAGTGTCAATAGAAATTCTCAACTGGCTCTGGAAAGAGAAGAAAACAGTTCAGGATGACATCCCAGTGCCAGTCATTGCTGAGGGAGGAAAATTTACCCTTAAACCACGATCAACAGCTCTTTTCTGTGATGTAAGCAAAAATGGACTGAAAGAACTAAACTGCAGAGAAGAGGAAATTTATGTCATACATGAGGAAATCCCAAAAGCAGCGGCTGAATGGCTGGAAATTCGTTTTCTCAGTACCCACATCCAGTGTGGACAATCTGAACCAATAACAATGAGAATAAAAAACATTCTTAAAGAGTACGATGAAGACAGTGACATCTTCAAAGAGCTCATCCAGAATGCAGAGGACGCTGGGGCAGATGTTTGCAAGTTCTTGGTGGATTTCAGAGTACACAGAGATGCCCCCGAAAGCCTGATTGACCCTGACATGGCTCTTTGTCAGGGACCTTGTCTTTGGGCTTTTAATAATGAGCAGTTCACAGCAGAGGATTGGAAAAATATTGTCAGAGTTGGCTCAGCCTCAAAGGAAAACAAAGTGGAAAAAATTGGAAAGTTTGGACTTGGATTCAACACTGTGTATCATGTGACAGATGTCCCCTCCATCCTTAGTGGCAACACTCTCCTCATACTTGATCCAAATGTTACTCATCTCACAAAGCATATCAAACATAAATCAAATCCTGGAATCAAGCTGGATCTCTCTCAACAGCAACTCTTTCATTGTTTTCCTGGTCAGTTTGGATCATATGAAAACATTTTTGACTGTAATTTCACTCGAAAAAGTCCTCCTGAACCCTATCCAGGCACTCTGATCAAATTACCTTTCCGAAGTGAAGAAGAAGCTGTTAAATCAGAAATAAGCACAAATGTGTATCAAAAACCCCATATCCTTGATTTTCAACATCTCTTTTCTAAGAATTCACAAACCCATCTGCTCTTTTTAAAGAACATCATTACATTATCCCTCCAAAATATCCCACACAATGGATCAACTCCACCAACAGAAAACGAAATAGAGACCATCTTCTCTGTGTCCAAAACCACTGTGAGTGCAATGGAGATTCCTGATGACACCAGTGTGTCCAAGCAACGTCATGCTGAGAAATCACTGATGAAAGTTGATGGTAAATGCAAAGGACTAATTGAATCTTGCACAGTCAGAATTATCCAAATATCCAGTCAGCAGTCTAATGAAAATGAAGTTCAGCTCTGGCTCCTGTACAACTGCTTTGGGACAGATGAGTCCTTTAAAATGGCCATTCACAAAAACAAGCAGGCCAGTTTCTCTTTGCCCATTGGAGGGATTGCTGTGCCTTTGCAAAACGATCCAGAAACTGGAAAATTCACCACATTACAAACAGAACTTGTTGGACAGGCCTTTTGCTTCCTTCCTCTTCCCATTCACACGGGTCTTCCTGTCAATGTAAATGGCACATTTGCTGTGACAAGCAACCGAAAAGGTCTGTGCGAAACTGGAGTGAAAAATGACTGGAACAAAGCTCTCCTTCAGGATCCAGTAGTGACAGCATATGTTACTGTACTCAAGGCACTAAAGAAAATGTCAGAAAATAAGCAGCTGGTGAGTTACTGTTATCACACCTTTTGGCCTGAGAGAGAGAAAGTGACTGAAACTTTCAAGCCTTTAGTGGATGCACTTTACTCAACCATTATTGACGACTCTGTTGGTCCAGAGCTCTTTAGTGATGGAGAACAATGGTTCTCAATGAACAATGCCATATTTCTTCATGAGAGCATTGAAAATGATGAAAAGATTGGTGACCTTGCAGTGCAAGTTTGTCAGAAATATGCAAAAGGACCCAATCATGTTGTTCCTCTTCCACTTTGGCTGAGAAATAGCTTCAAACAGGCTGGCCTAGAAAAGGTTTTACAAAACAGGACCTGGAACTGGGAGAAGTTCTACAGAGAAGCAGTGTTCAGTAACCTAACTACAATGGACTCGAAGAGTAGAGATACCCTTGTGCTGCATGCTATTGACCTTCATATCAAAGAAATTGACAATCTGCTGCTCTGCTATCCATGCATACCCACAAAGGGTGGACAGCTCCAACATGTCAGGAAACTTGTGAATCCTACAGGGAAAGTGGCCTGTCTTTTTGAACCAAAAGAGGGACGCTTGCTTGATGGATCCGAAAATGACTTCAGATCTCCAAAAAGGATTCAGCGTTTGTTGGAACTTGGTATGGCAAATGACCATCTCCCATTGGAAGACATCACAGAGAAAGCAGGCACAATTAATAAAACCTGGAGCATTGACAAAAAGAAAGCATTTGTCCACTTGAAGTGCCTTTTTGAACTGATGAAGAATCACATTTATGATGAAGGCTCTCACCACTGGAAAACACTGAGGACAACTGCATTTCTTCCAGCATATTCACCTGGTGATGCAAAAATGGAAGGAAATGTAACACTTAAAAAGCCCACTGATGTTTTTAGTGACAAATGCTCCCTTCTTGTTAACATGACACAACCAGTGCTGAATAATAGTAATTTGAAAATACACCACAGTGATCCAGTCCTAAAGATCTTGGGCGTGAACAGCACTCCGAAGCCAGAGGTGGTGCTCCAGCAGCTGCATGAAGGAAGCAAACAAGCACACTCCATTGACAGATCCATGCTTTACAAAATAGCATTTGAGTGCTATACGTGTCTGGATCAGTGGATCTGTGACTCTGGAAATGCCTCTTACATTTCACAACAAGCAAATTCATTTCCATTCATCCTCATTGGTGATACATTTGTGAATGTTGATCGTGTAGCTGAGAACGGGCAATTTGAAGCAAAGCCCTATCTCCACGTACTTCCAGCTGCCTTCACAAGCTTCAGGAACCTCTGGAAATGTATAGGTGTTGAAAAACAATTCACAATCACTCAGTTTCTAACTGTGTTGCAGGAATTAAAAGCTCAACATGGAAACAAGCCCCTAACAAAGAGTGATCTCTCAGTTGTCTTCACAATTTTAATCAAAGGGATTTTTGAGGCCGAATTGAAAATCACGGATGACTGTCTGATACCCAATGAGCATGGAGTTTTGCAACCTGCAAATGAGCTGTTTTACAATGACAGCCCATGGATGCCACTCACTTCAGGTGTCACATTATGTCACGAGAATATCCCACGAGCTATGGCTCGCCACCTTGGAATCAAAACAACAAGGCATCATACTCTGGAAAACCACATAGTTGATGACATGTCACCATTTGCTTTTGACTTTGAACAGCAGGAACAGCTGACTGTTCGTATTAAAAACATAATTTCAGCCTATCCATCAAAGAAGGATATCCTTAAAGAGCTCATCCAAAATGCTGATGATGCAGAAGCAACAGAAATTCACTTCATCTGGGACAAAAGACAACATGGAAAAGAAAAAACATTTGGGAAGAAATGGAACAATCTCCAGGGTCCAGCACTTTGTGTGTTCAACAACAAAGTGTTTTCTGATGCTGACATTAAGGGAATTCAACAGCTGGGAGAGGGAGGAAAGCACAGCACCCCAGGGAAGATAGGCAAGTACGGAGTTGGATTCAACTCTGTTTACCATCTGACTGACTGCCCTTCGATCCTTACAGGAGATGAAGTACTTTGCATTTCTGACCCCAATCAAAAATACATTGAAAATCATTCAAATAACCAGCGATATGGCATTGGCTATAAACTAGCTGACACTTTCAAAGAAATGTACGTAGATGTCTACAAATCATTTCTTCCAGACAAATTTTCTCTTAAAGAGGGCACCATGTTCAGATTACCTCTGAGAATGGGTACAAATGCAAATACCTCCAAAATATCACAGCAAGGAGTCACTGACCGCGACATGAAAGAACTGTGCTCTGCCCTGTCTGAAGATCCTGTAGGACTAATTCTCTTTCTGAAAAACATCTGCAAAATCAAAGTCCATGAAATCAGTGAAGATTCACAAGAACTTAAAACCATCTTTGAGGTTGAAAAAACTCTGCCACAAAGAAGTCGGGATGAGAAAGATGCTTTTGTAAAACATCTACAAAATGCACTGCAATCAGACAAAACAGCAACACCGCACAAGACTTTCTATGAAACTGTGATTTCCACCTCAGATAAAAGACAAAGTAAGTGGATTGTTGCAGAACAATTTGGCTCCTTCAAAGACAGCTACGATTTAAAACTATCAGAAAAACTTCCCCAAGCATCATTAGCTGCACGTGTGAACACAAAGGGATCCAGCATCATGGATTTTAAAGGAGAAGCCTTTTGTTCACTTCCTTTGCCAGGGAAAACTGGACTGCCAGTACATGTCAATGGAAACTTTGAGGTTGATTCTGCCAGGAGAAGCCTTTGGAAAGAAGATGGGAAGAGTAAGAAATCCAACTGGAATGAGATTTTGAAACAGAACGCCATTGCTCCGCTTTATGCAGACCTCGTGAATTACATCAGGCGAATGATCACAGTCAAGAAAGTTTCCCTTGCAAGGATTGAATCATGTTTCAGAACAGAATACTTGTGTTTTTGGCCAACTGTGTCCAAGGATGTTTGCCCAGACTGGCATGAAATGATACATGAAGTATACAGATCACTGAAAGAAAAAGGCCTTGATGTAATCCCTGTGATGAAGAGCTCAACATGGAAAATTGCAGATAAAAAAATTAAAGAATACTCATTTGACTGGTGTAATGTCAGCGAAACAGACTCAACTGAGGCACCTTACTTGACAACCTTGGGAAATTTCAAGCTGAATAACATTTTGGAAGATCTTGGAATGAAGCTGGTTCCTTATTCCGCAAACATGCAGAGGATTTGGACAAGTTTCAGATCTGCTGGGGTTGAAGTGAAAGAGGTCAGTCCCTCCACTGTGCAGACTTTCCTACGAGCAAAACCTCTAAATGATCCAACCCAAACAGATGAGGATTTGCCTTTACCCATAAGCGCCACTTTGATCAAAGATGAGAAAAGATGTTCAGAGCTCCTGAGTTTTTGTTTAAAAGATTTCTCCTCACAAAAGGTCACACAGAATTTACTCAATGGCCTTCCACTTCTTCTCACAAGAGATAAAGTTTTAAGACTCTTCAACTCCCAAACACCCACGTGGATATCAAGGTATGAAGATCTCTTCTTTGACTGCCAGGCTCAATTTGCAGATTATCAAATCAACATTTGGCACACTGACCTTCTTCAAAGATTAAAACTTGTCAGAAATATGACTTTGCACCACTCAGAGAAATATCTGAAACCATTAATTCAGCATCTTCTTTATGACTGTGACATTGATCCACACAGTGGTTTTCATGTCCCCAATGAGAAAATATTGAAGTGGCTAAAATTACTTTGGAAGTTCATAATGAATGAAATTAAACCGCCAACATCTAGAGATGACGAGTCCAGTCTGACATTAAATTATGTGAGGAAACTCTTCAGTGACTGCTATATTTTACCTGTTGTGTGTCCAAGGTTGAACAACAAGCACTTCCTGCAAACAATGAAACACATGTCAAGTGTTGTGTTTGCCTCACAGAAACACAAAGACATATCAGGCATCCTCTTCAAACTTGGTTTTATGAGGTTTGATCATGTTTTCTTCTCTGAGATGGACCGATGGATATATTCATGTCTACAAGATGAACTTCTTGATGTAGATGATCAAAGCTCAGTGTTGGATCAAGTGTACAAAATTAATCGCTCAGAGTTTTCCCACCTTTCAAATGATAATATGAAAGAGTTTCAGATGTTCCTGCAATCAGGATTATCCAAGTCCAAAGTCAACCAAGAGTATGTGAGGAAGCTCAAATCCTTACCAATATTTGAAACAACACATGGTGAACGAGTGAGGATTGATGGACCTAAACAGGTTTATGTTCTCAACATCGAATATTCAGTGAAATTTCCAGATTTGTTCAACCTGCCCAACACCGGCAGCATTTTTCTCAAGTTCAACTCTGAGAACCGCACACTGTCAGAAACAGTCAACATTCAGGTCCTGGATGATTTGCAGTATTTCATGAAGTTTATACTGCCTGCTGTACACCAACTCACAGAGACACAGATTCTTCATAGCCTCAAGCTGTTGCTCTCACTACATTACTCTTCAGAGGACAAGAAAACTATCATCTCCTCACTGAAGACAGTGAAACTGATTCGTAGTTCCCAAGGTAGACTAGAGCCTGCATCATACTACTTTGATGAGAGTGTGGAGCTGTACAAAACAATGCTGCCTCAAGAGAAATTTGTTCCTGAGACATTTTGGACTGAGCTGTGTGAAGGAAATGATTACCGGTACGCACCAGAAAATGCAAAAGAGCTGGTCAGAGAACTTGGAATGAAGCATGTTGTGTCAAACGATGAAATAATAAATTTCGCGTACCAGCTGGAATCAGAAGCAAAAGGAAAAGGAAAAATTGAAGACCTGAAACTGAAATCATCATTACTTTTCAGGGAAGCCTTGAATAAAGCATGTGATGTCAAAGACAACAACAAAAGTTTGCTGGAAAGCATTGCTGACATCAAATTCATTTTTCCAGTTAATATTAGAAAAGAACTGTCCAACTACCACCAACCATTTGCTGCTGAAGGAACTACTGTTAAAATTAGAGGCTCGTTGATTGAAAAAAATCCAGGACATCAGGATTTGATTTGGACCTCAATGCCAATTATTCACTTGCCAGTTTATACAGCACAGAAACTTATGCAGATGATGAAAAATGCAGGAGCTCATGAAGAACCACCTCCAAACTGTGTAACCAGTAACATAAGAAACATCTGTCAGTCACCATGTGAAACTGACCAGCTGATCAAAACACGAGCTAAAGTGTTCAGAAGTTCGTACGCTTACCTGCAAGCAAAAAGATTTGAAGGAAACCAGCTGGCTGGTCTTCCTGTTGTGTTGGTTGAAAAAGACACAAAACTTATGAGGCCTGATGACGTGTGTCTGTCGCTCTCCTATGATCTGGACTTCAGACCATATCTGTACAAGATTACTCCAGAAGATGCAATGTATGCACCGTTCTTTCAGAAAATTGGTGTGAAGAACGAAGCTACTGCAGAGCAATATTGTAATGTTTTGGCAGCAGTTTACGCTGATTCCTGTGATAAACAGAAACTACATTTGAACCAGCTGATAACTGTGAAACGAGCTGTTGAGCAGTTGTTTAAGTTAATCAATGCTCAGGGAAACCAGACGCTTCTTGAAAATGTTGAGACTCTGTATCTTCCTGCAGTAGATGGTAAATTATACCCATCATCCACACTCTGCTACAACGACACAGTGTTTGAGACCAAAAGGTTGGAAGAAGCGCTGGAGAACAAGTTCCTGCTGCTTCAGAAACTCAGTGAATGTCATTTGGGCAATGACAAATACAAGCATCATCAGCTGTTGCAACTGCTGCCTCAGAAATTTCAGCCAAAGATGCTGTCTGAGTTCACAGAGGAAAGAGTTGTGGAATCAGAGATGCAGCTTTGTGAACTTGAGACTGGCTGTAAATTTAGTGGATGGTTTGATAAACATCTCTCCTCAGGAGCCTTTAAATATGGATTAATTTGTCTTATTAGAGAGAATTCTCAAGGCAAAATAACACAAGAGGATGCCACTAAAATGTGTGAGAAGACTTTTGGCAGTATACAAATTATCTGCTGCAAAACATTGAAAACAACACTCTGGCTCGATAAACAGCCCCTTCCCAAAACAGATGAAGAAACAGATGTATCTGTGGAACGAGGGCAACAAGGGTGTACCTTTTACTTAAAGCACAATGATGACATGGCTCTCAAGGTAATAAATGAAGTCATCATGACACTGACAAAGGAGATTAATGCTCTTTTAGGGAACAGAATTGCATCGGTTCACCTTCCAGTGCTGGGACAACTCCTCATGTGTGACGATCTGCAAGATGTTCGGAAAACTCTGGCTAAAAATCAGATCCGTGACAGTGCTGAAACTGAAAGTTCCTCTTTTAGTCCAGCAGCCCCTGGGACAGAGGTTCCAGAAGAATGGCATGATTGCTTGGACATGAATGTCCTCAACAACTTTGAGGAGGGGGAATATGTTGGTTACAGCATTGATGACAAGTACATTTATGCAGTTATTGTTGAAGAACTGCCTGGTCACAATGGACGATATTCATGGAGATACAAAATAGAAGTAGGAGAAGATGAGCCCATTGAAGTCAGCTGTGTTGATCTGTTTCAGTTTAAACGAGAAAAGAAGGTAAAAACAGAAAGGAGGAAATGCATGGAGCCAGGACCACAGAAGAAGACGCTAAAACCAGAAGAAAACACTTGCATGGAGCTGGAACCACTGACAGGAGCTGTGCCACATTCTTCTGAATCATCAACAAATTCTTTACCAGCCTCTGTTGAGGAAGCTAAAAGGGAAATTGATAAATGTTTGGCAGAGATCTGGAGGCTTCCTGAGGAGGAGAGGCACAAAGCCATCAAGAGACTGTACCTCAGGTGGCACCCTGACAAAAATTGCCAGTCTCTCGCCAATGAGGGATTCAAATATTTACAGAATCAAATTGATTAGACTTAGCAAAGGCACAGTCAAAGCTGCAGGCTCGACCTTTTCAAGCAGAAACACAAATTTCAGAGGCTTCTATGAAGAGTGGAATCAGAAGGCCAGGTATCACAGAAATAGTCGAGAGAGGTTCTCTAGAGGTTATAGAGGTTTCCATTCCTACAACTTCTGGACCCATAATGAAAATGTCCCAAGGCCAGACAGAGAAGAGGCCAGGCGCTGGTGTAGACAGGCTCGCTGCGATCTCAATGCAGCTCACAAAGACACTGGTGGAGGGAGCACAGAGTGGTGTCTGTTTAAGGTCCATCAAGCAGTAGAAAAGTCTCTCATAGCAGCATGCTATAAAAGAAATGGACAACGCCCCAACAGCAGCTCAATTTCAGCCACTGCTGCACAAGTTTCCCGCTACAGCCTCCAACTGAGAGATCTGCCTGAGATTGTGAAAAACCTGCAGACACTCGGAGTGGATCCCAAAAAGACTCAATATCCCAACTGCCATCCATATCCTCACATACCGAACGGACGATTCAGATCAGAGAATGAAATGCTGGCACTGAACAAGGCATCAGAGCTCCTTAATAAAATAGAAGCATATGTGAATTAAGGATTTAAGACAAGGTATTGGTCAGTGTAACTGTTTTTCTAAATGTTAAAAGGATGATTCCCACAGTGGAAAACTGAAATATTATTTAGCATCACAACCAAAAAGGAATTTAAGTTGTATTTTTTTTTCTTTTTTTGAGTAATGATCACTGAATGATGTTAGTATGAAGTATAAACAACAAAGGTTTTTGTGCACTTTCATGAATATTCACCTAGGAAACATGTAATGACTGTATGACTTTGTTTTGCTTTGCTTTCGTTTTGAAGCTGCTCATTTGTGATATTGCTATATTATGTGTTTTGTTTTGTTTTGAAAATGCGTATATCAAGTATTTTTTGTATGCAACTTAGTTGGGATTTTTGACTACTCTTTGGAGTAGGTCATTGGACTGCTTCATTGTTGTTTGGTAAATACCTGCTGGGAAGCAATATACTTACTGTAATATAACATTTATGAAAAGGCAAATGTGAAGACTACTTACTGATTGAAGCTGCAACTACTGTAGAAGTTCTGTCTAATGTATTTAGAGATTTTCTTACTTATTTTTCTTACATTTTAAACAGTTATTACTATTGACATCCATAACTTTTGGTGACAGAAGACACTCAGCATGTAATTTTGTTATGTTAAGTGCAAATGCAAATGAAATTGGCAGAAATCTGTCCCAACCTATTATTATCATTTAATAAAAGTTTTCTTATGAAAGAAAAGAAATGGCAATGCCTGTCATATTTCTAAAAAGGGGTCAAGGGTTAGCTAATATTACTATAATTAAGTATAATTATATAATAAGTTTAAGATTATTACTTCATTTCATTCCTTGTTCATTTACTGTATATTCAGGAGTTCTTAAAGGAATAAAGATTACCTACTTTACACTAACTGTGTCTGTTTAATGTGATTTCACTTTTTCACTGTATCATTTAATTTTAATGTGTCAGTGGCCAGTGTGACATAAAAACTGTACCCGGTAATACCAGTAAAATCTGACAGGAAAAAATCTTTGAAGTTTGCTGACTTTGACTCTCTCCCTAAACTTCGACCACCATCTATGGCAATGTAGAATTAAGGCTACGTCCAAACGTACACGGGTTTTTTTGAAAACGGAGATTTTCCGTTTTCGTTTTAAAAAATAATCCCGTCCACACGTAAAGGCAGAAATGAAGGAAAACGCTGCTAGGAACATGCCAAAGCAGCGCACACCTTTGATGCTGCGTTTTCTCCGTTTTTCTCATCCACACGTAAACGCAAAAACGGAGTTTTCAAAAATATCCATCCTGGCCAGAGTCTTTAAAAATCTCCGTTTTCAGTGACCGAAAACGCTGTTTACGTGTGGACGAAAGGTGCAAACGCATAGAAAAATCTGCGTTTTCAAAAATACCCGGGTACGTGTGGACGTAGCCTAAGATTGCTCAAATTCAGGATTACTTGAGCTCTGCAATTCATGAGCTGCGGCTGAGATGAACATACAAAAGACATCTATGCTAAGATGAGATCAGCCCTGCACAAGATTAGACAAACCATTGAATCAAAGTGTTTTGGGCAGTTTAAAGACAGTGATGCTCACTTAAAGATTACGTTTACATATACTGAACTCAAAGAAACGTAATTAGAGACGAGATCCGTTAGAAAGAATAAGAAATGATTGTACATGATCATTAAATGTACTTAAGTTTCTCAAAAATTGTCTGTGTGAATCTTAATCATCCATATTAGTAAATGGAGTTTGCTGAATTAGAATTCCAAGTGTACCTCCAACCACCTTCAAACCAACAAGTAGTATAATCAACCCAACTACGTAACATGTCTATATGGTCTCCACGAGAATCTTGTTTTCACAAAGGAAATTCTAATTTGGGTGTTAGCAGATAATGAACCTAAATCTAAAAAATGTCATTGGACCCCATTTGGATGTTCAGTTGTCAGTGAAGAGGAGCACGAGTTAAAGTTAAAAGCATTTTTTTTTATTCATTGTAAAGTCATGTTATGAATATAATGACACCTTAACAACATATCTGGCCAATACATGTTTCCATATATTGTTTGTAAGGAAAAAGTTCACATATATATCAGATTTGGTCCTTGTGTTTTGCCTCCTATTCTCTCTTCCTTCAACTGATAATTTACACTAAATCTCTACATACAGCAGGGTGGCGCCTGTAACTGAAGGGATGTGAAGATAATAATAATAATAATAATGGATTGGATTTATATAGCGCTTTTCAAGGCACCCAAAGCGCTTTACAATGCCACTATTCATTCACTCTCGCATTCACACAGTGGTGGAGGTAAGCTACGGTTGTAGCCACAGCTGCCCTGGGGCAGACTGACAGAAGCGAGGCTGCCATATCGCGCCATCGGCCCCTCTGGTCAACACCAGTAGGCGGTAGGGTAAAGTGTCTTGCCCAAGGACACAACGACCATGACCGGGGATCGAACCGGCGACCTTCCGGTTACAGATACGCTTCCCAACCCCCTGAGCCACGGTCGATAGAAAAAAGAAGTAAGGATCTTTACAAAGTTAGTGCGATACAATGGGAGCTCAAGGTGTAATCTGGGTTCTACAGCTTTAAGCAGCTGCAATCACTTTCTGGCAGACAATCACTTTTCGGCACAACACCGGCAATGACTTTGCAGACATCCTGGAGTCAATCGACAAGCGATTGTCCAGTTTTGATGTGAGGATGTCCCTGGTGGAGATTTCACACCGGGAATTTAAATCTCTGAGAGAATCCCTGGAGACTGCTGAAAACGTCACGCTACGGGAGTCGGTCAGATCTTTTACCGAAAATGTGACCCAGCTAAACATAGAAGAAGAAGAAAGAGAGACTGTTATCATTTACAAGCCCGTAGCATGAGAGATAACCTTGTGCTCTCTTGTATTCCAGAATCTGCTGGAGAGGACACGGAAATAGCGGTGGAAAAGCTTCATTAAAAACACCTGAAGCTGCCTGAGGACACCGTGTGTTACTCTATACGGTTTACAAAGCACCTTATTTTCCTTGCCATCAAATTCAAAATGTGTCCATCATAAATGAATGCATGACAAAAATAACTATTTAGATTAAAAAAATGTCTTTATAACTTTGAAGTTTAATTCATTAATAATTGCTTATACGCATGTGTGAAATAGAGTCACTATAGAATTTGGTTAATTTATTCATAATTTTTTATTTTATCCAAACTTAAACTTTCTGCGGATACCAGCAATTTAATATTTCACAAATGAGAAAAGGAAAACCCACCAGGGAAACTGCAGATTACCCAGGTGGGTTTGTCGTACCTGACCAGAAAAATATTGGATGTAACTTACATACGTTAAACATGCACGATTGTATTATGTGATTGTGGAGTTTGAAAGAGGTTTAAACTTAAGATTCTCGAACAAAAAGCCAGCATATTTATATAGAACAGTTAAATAGTGACAATAATCTTAAATTCATGTGAGGGTGTACAATACTGTTCAAAACTCTTTGGCAACTCACAAGGCACCAATCTTGTCACGATTGGTGGAATTAACAACACAGAAAAATACTGTCAGATTTGTTCCAGCATGCAGTATCATCTGGTAAGGGTCTGATTGGCAACAGCTTCATTTTTCAGCCTTACAATGATCCCAAACACACTGCCAGTGCAGTAAATTCATACCTGGATAGAAAAACACAGAGTGGAACACTATCCGTCATGGATTTGCCTCCAGCTCTGTTCTAGTCAAATGTCCCAGTAAAGCATAAATAGGTCTTATTAATTTATTCTTTACACCTGATCTTTATTACTCCTGAGCACTCACATACTGCAACAGAACTTTTTTCACGCATTTTGATGAGAAATTGTATTTGGAAAAAAAGTGATTTGGGAACCTTAATGATGGCTCTGTACCAAAAAAAAAGCTACAGATTTTCTCACAAGTTTAATAGCATGTCTACCAACTATTACCTGTTTAAATAACTGCTGAGCATTACTCCAAATACTTTATTTGGTGGCTCCTCATTAAAATTTTTATTTATTTGTTAACATGAGCATCAGTTACTGTGTATTTTTAACACCTTAAATTCAATGTGATACCATTATCCTGCCTAACAACCTAAAAAGCTCCAAAAGGATTAAGTATGGAATATAAATGGAAAATCATATATTGCACTCCAAACACAGCAGTTCTGAAATGGCTGAAAAGACCAATGCTCTGTTGCAGTATGCAGAGTACATGTGTAAATTGATCATAGTACAAAAAAATATAATGCCTTTGTAGAGCGGTGATCAAATACAGAGATAGAGGTCGCTGACATTGAGACATTCAGAGCCATCAAATAAGACAGCACAGCAGTTACATGATTCGATCTTACCACAAGAGGTCAGTACAATACATTAATGTAGTAGACACAAATTATGCAGGTTGAGGCATAAAAATGTACAGAGTAAAAAGGTAAATGAGGTAACCAGGCTTAAAATCCATCTTTTCTTTTTCTGTACACAGTCAAGTAAAGACTGTAAGCTTTCCTCTGCTTTAGAGGAGTTCTTTCAGGCTTGCTAATTCTACTTTTGTCCTTCCAGAGATGGTTGTCTGGGAAAATCCCAGTAGATCAGCAGTTTCTGAAATACTCAGATCAGCCGATGCTCACTTTGAACTTAGCTGGGTCATCTTGGCCATGTCTACATGCCTAAATGCACTGATTTCCATTTCCTAAACTGACACTACAGTGTTTACACTAGACAGTATAAAGTTGGAATTCAGTGAATGAATCGAAGCATCACCAGTTTAAATGCAAATTTATCCCTGCTACACTTGATGTAACATAAGTCTGACCATCACAACCACAGCCACTGTGTATCAGTCTAACACAGATCTTTACTGTGAATTCACCACAGTCCTGCAAACTAACTAAAATGTGTAATTTCTTAAAGCACATCATATGAACTACTTTCAACCCACTTTCATTCCCAAACATTTCTGTTATAAATGACACCGCTTAACCAAAAGTAACAAGTCCGTTATGAAAATGTAAAAAGTAGAAAGTAATTATATTTGTGTTAAAATATAGGTTAAAAAGTTAATAAGTACTCAAGTAAAATATAGATACCTGAAAACCAAGGCTGGACTGGGACAAAAAATCGGCCCGGGCATTTTGACTAGAGACCGGCCCACCAGGATAAAGATTGAAAATGTGACGTCATTCAGGGGTAAAACCGCAAAGGATTCTGGGAACTTGTGGCAAGAGGTACTAGCGCACGCAGGCTTTCAATTGAACTCAGTTACACAGTGATAAAAAGAAACCCAAAAAATGGCAAGAAGCTGTTGTATTATTATCTGCAATAGCCGGTCGCATGACAGCCACGGGAAGCCGACGGGTAAAGAGATCGTTTTTTTTATCTCATTACGTCGTTGAAGAGAAATTTTTTAAGCCATGTTTCCGAAGTAAGAGCCGACGGATGGTCTGGATATACCAAATATAACGTCCCAGAACACTTCAGCTCACATGTTAGTCTGCTCCAAGCATTCCCACAAAGGTCAGTGTTTTGTAGTAGTTAATATGTCATTTTTCTTAACATAATTGGTGATATAGGTTACAAGCAAGTCTGGCGCTGAACAGAAATTGTCGCGCTATGCTCCTTTATTTATTGTGCATAAATAGTAAATTGTCCTGACACAATATTGCGTTTCGCTTCTGTTATTATGGTACATTGACAAAAACATATACTTTTATTCACAGGATAAAACAGGTTTTTTTGTATCACTAATTGCCCAGTGCGATTACAACATACAATATTATTGTCACTGCTACATTTCTGTAATGCTACCAGAAATTATTTCCACTACTAATTAATTACCGTTGAGCTCAAAGGTTATATTAATAAACGGTTAACGAATGTGTATTTATGAAGACGATTTGTGAGACTGGTAAACTTACCTTTGTTCGTATGATGGTCTTTCGTTCTACACGGTGCATTTCAAACCGCGGTAAAGTGAGCCGTCATTTGTGAGCCGCGGTCAAGCCAGCCGCCTCTTATCCGCAGCATAAATTTCCTTGCGCTTTTACACCAGTCTTTACGGTAGCGCCTTTTCGCTTTATGTGCCGATTGAAAGCCTATACCCGCGCACACGTGCACGCGCGCGAACAGTCGCACGCACATGCGCGCACACAAATTACAATGAAACAGCCCGGTACAGTCAATGCAATTATGGAAATGTCAGAAATTCATGAAAAATCATCCTGAGTAGTTGATGTCCAACTTTCAACACATCCCTCCTCTGGGACACCTACTGTACCTGTGTGCCAAGTTTCAGCCAGATTTACTGTAGAATTCCTCAGAAATTAATGGAAACATGTATTCAATTCAATACAGTCAATACAATAGAATTATGTCAATTTTCAAAAATTCATTAAAAATCATCCTGAGTAGTTGAGGTCCAAATTTCAACAGATTCCTTCTCCGGGACACCTACTGTACCTGTCTGCCAGGTTACAGCCAAGATTTACTGTAGAACTCCTCAGAAATTAAAGGGTACTTGTATCCAATGCAGTCAGCCAATACAATAGAATTATGTCAATTTTCAAAAATTCATGAAAAATCATCCTGAGTAGTTGAGGTCCAACTTTCAACAGATTCCTTCTCTGGGACACCTACTGTACCTGTGTGCCAGGTTTCATCCAGATTTACTGTAAAATTCCTCAGAAATTAAAGGAAACTTATATTCAATTCAATACAGTCAATACAATAGAATTATGTCAATTTTCACCTTCTTCAAGCAGTGGTACAGGAAGAAGTCTGCATCCTTCAAGAAAAACATGATTTTCATGCAGGACAATGCTCCATCACACGCGTCCAAGTACTCCACAGCGTGGCTGGCAAGAAAGGGTATAAAAGAAGAAAAACTGATGACATGGCCACCTTGTTCACCTGATCTGAACCCAATTGAGAACCTGTGGTCCATCATCAAATGTGAGATTTACAAGGAGGGAAAACAGTACACCTCTCCGAACAGTGTCTGGGAGGCTGTGGTTACTGCTGCATGCAATGTTGATGGTGAACAGATCAAAACACTGACAGAATCCATGGATGGCAGGCTTTTGAGTGTCCTTGCAAAGAAAGGTGGCTATATTGGTCGCTGATTTGTTGTTGTTTTGTTTTTGAATGTCAGAAATGTATATTTGTGAATGTGGAGATGTTATATTGGTTTCACTGGTAAAAATAAATAATTGAAATGGGTATATATTTGTTTTTTGTTAAGTTTCCTAATAATTATGCACAGTAATAGTCACCTGCACACACAGATATCCCCCTAAAATAGCTAAAACTAAAAACAAACTAAAAACTACTTCCAAAAACATTCAGCTTTGATATTAATGAGTTTTTTGGGTTCATTGAGAACATGGTTGTTGTTCAATAATAAAATTATTCCTCAAAAATACAACTTGCCTAATAATTCTGCACTCCCTGTAGGTCTGTTGACAGAGCTCTGTACAGGTCTGCTCGAGCTGACCTGAAAAGGGGTCCCACCTGTCCAGCAACAACACATGGCATGGAATAATAGACATCATAAACCACAGAGGCAGAACTGTGAAAACAGAAAACCTGAGTGTGCAGCTAGCAGAGGAAATAAACAGCTTCTTCGCCCGCTTTGAAACACCACAACAGCAGCATTCATCTGCCTCAGCCCTGCTCCCATCCTCATCCTCACCTGGTTCCTGCACCGCTCCATTCACTGTAACGGAGCACGATGTCAGATGTGTGTTCCTAGCAGTGAACCCCAGGAAGGCGGCCGGTCCAGACGGAATACGTGGTAAAGTGCTAAGACCATGTGCCCACCAGCTCACCCTCATCTCCACCAGAATCTTCAACCTCTCACTGGATGAAGCAGCCATCCCATCCTGTCTAAAATCAGCCACAATCATCCCAGTACCAAAGAAGTCTCCCATCACCAGCCTGAACTATTATTGCCCTGTGGCCCTCACACCGGTAATCATGAAATGCTTTGAGAGACTAGTCCTTCAGCACACCAAGGATTACCTCCCCCCAGAATTCGACCCCCACCAGTTTGCGTACCGTGCAAACAGATTCACAGAAGATGCCATCACCCTCCACTCGGTGCTGAGTCACCTAGAACAGCGGCAGAGCTACGCCAGAATGCTCTTTGTGGACTACAGCTCACCCTTCCACCACTCGCCCATTGAGAGCCTACTAACTTACTGCATCACAGTATGGTACAGCAGCTGCACTAAGGCGGATAGAGCCACCCTCCCAGCATGTTTGCAATGAGTAGGAGATGCTCTGTATCTCACTGTACAACTGTATAGTGACAAAGGTATTGGGTTCTTTTCTAAAAATTGCTATAAACAGAGGAACCCAAACTGATGAAAAGTGGCGAATATTTTTTTTCAAATGACTATTTTTAGTGGATGTTTGATATGGAGGCAGAATGACAGAATGTTAAAAGAAGTTACTTTTAGTCATTCTAAGCCGGGCATTGCGTTCTCTGGCTGTTCAAAGCCATGGAACTTTAGACTTTCCAAGCAAATAATGATGGCCATACTGATGTTCTTTTCAGTACATTTTACTTTATGTTCATTTTCATTTTTATGATGTTTCTATTTTTACACAATTCCTCCCACATAGCAAAATTGGTATGGCCTGGATCTGTCCCACACAATGTGCTTACACATGGCCTGCGTACCGCAAAGAATGACGGCCCCATGGTAGAGTTCAAGGCTGGACTGGGACAAAAAATCGGCCCGGGCATTTTGACTAGAGACCGGCCCACCAGGATAAAGATTGAAAATGTGACGTCATTCAGGGGTAAAACCGCAAAGGATTCTGGGAACTTGTGGCAAGAGGTACTAGCGCACGCAGGCTTTCAATTGAACTCAGTTACACAGCGATAAAAAGAAACCCAAAAAATGGCAAGAAGCTGTTATTATTAACTGCAATAGCCGGTCGCATGAGAGCCACAGGAAGCCGACGGGTAAAGAGATCGGGTTTTTTTTATCGGATTACGTCGTTGAAGAGAATTTTTTAAGCCATGTTTCCGAAGTAAGAGCCGACGGATGGTCTGGATATACCAAATATAACGTCCCAGAACACTCCAGCTCACATGTTAGTGTGCTCCAAGCATTCCCACAAAGGTCAGTGTTTTGTAGTAGTTAATACGTCATTTTTCATAACATAATTGGTGATATAGGTTACAAGCAAGTCTGGCGCTGAACAGAAATTGTCGCGCTATGCTCCTTTATTTATTGTGCATAAATAGTAAATTGTCCTGACACAATATTGCGTTTCGCTTCTGTTATTATGGTACATTGACAAAAACATATACTTTTATTCACAGGGTAAAACAGTTGTTTTGTATCACTAATTGTCCAGTGCGATTACAGCATACAATATTATTGTCACTGCTACATTTCTGTAATGCTACCAGAAATTATTTCCACTACTAATTAATTACCGTTGAGCTCAAAGGTTATATTAATAAACGGTTAACGAATGTGTATCTATGAAGACGATTTGTGAGACTGGTAAACTTATGATATGTACGATGGTCTTTCGTTCTACACGGTGCATTTCAAGGTCCTGTACCCATCCGTCGGTAAACTGTACCTGGGCTTGTTGCAGTGACCTGAAGTTACTAAACTTCATGAGTGTATGCACTCACTCCAAGAACCGTATGATTATAAATCTGAGCGTGGTGAAAGTTGGGCAACACGCTAACGTATTTTGTCCCTCTGCGTGCTCGTAAGGGTCTGACCCTTTCACTCCTTTGATTTTTTCCTCGTATCTTTTCTTTGTCTTTTCGTCGAGTCTGTCTTTGTACGGACCGGCATTGTTCTCCTTTTGTTTTGTACATTCCTTTTTTGTGCGGCAAAGAAAAAACAAGAAGGTATTGGAACCAGAGAATGAACGTTTTGCGGTGCTGCAAATGCTTGCATTTGATGCGGTACTTGGATTGTTTTGCCACTAATTCCCGGCATGCAATGCGCGAAAACCACGTGATTGTTAAACAAGGGGGCGGGTGCATTCGGCCTCCTCGGCTGTAATTGGTCCAGCCCAGAGTCGATCATGACCAATTGGCCAATCCAACACCTTTCATTATATATACCCTTCCTAAAAAAAAAAAAAAAAAAATCCATCGGCCCATAAAAACAAAAAATCGCCAGCGGCCCACCGGGCAAATGCCCGGTATGCCCGATGGCCAGTCCAGCTATGGATGCCACTCACTTCAGGTGTCACATTGTGTCACGAGAATATCCCACGTGTGATGGCTTGCCACCTTGGAATCAAAACAACCAGGCATCATACTTTGGAAAATCACACATTTGATGACCTTTCACCATTAGCTTTTGACTTTGAACAGAAGGAAGAACTCACTGTTCGTATTAAAAACATAATTTCAGCCTATCCATCAAAGAAGGATATCCTTAAAGAGCTCATCCAAAATGCTGATGATGCAGAAGCAACAGAAATTCACTTCATCTGGGACAAAAGACAACATGGAAAAGTAAAAACATTTGGGAAGAAATGGAACAATCTCCAGGGTCCAGCACTTTGTGTGTTCAACAACAAAGTGTTTTCAGATGCTGACATTAAGGGAATTCAACAGCTGGGAGAGGGAGGAAAGCACAGCACCCCAGGGAAGATAGGGAAGTACGGAGTTGGATTCAACTCTGTTTACCATCTGACTGACCTTCGATCCTTACAGGAGACGAAGTACTTTGCATTTCTGACCCCAATCAAAAATACATTGAAAATCATTCAAATAACCAGCGATATGGCATTGGCTATAAACTAGCAGACACTTTCAAAGAAATGTACGTAGATGTCTACAAATCCTTTCTTCCAGACAAATTTTCTCTTAAAGACGGCACCATGTTCAGATTACCTCTGAGAATGGGTACAAATGCAAACACCTCCAAAATATCACAGCAAGGAGTCACTGACCGCGACATGAAAGAACTGTGCTCTGCCCTGTCTGAAGATCCTGAAGGACTAATTCTCTTTCTGAAAAACATCTGCAAAATCAAAGTCCATGAAATCAGTGAAGATTCAGGAGGACTTAAAACCATCTTTGAGGTTGAAAAAAATCTGCCACAGAAAAGTCGGGAAGAAAAAGATGCTTTTGTAAAACATCTACAAAATGCACTGCAATCAGACAAACCAACACCGCACAAGACTTTCTATGAAACTGTGATTTCCACCTCAGATAAAAGACAAACTACATGGATTGTTGCAGAACAATTTGGCTCCTTCAAAGACAGCTACGATTTAAAACTGTCAGACAAACTTCCCCAAGCATCATTAGCTGCACGTGTGAACACAAAAGGATCCAGCGTCATGGATTTTAAAGGAGAAGCCTTTTGTTCACTTCCTTTGCCAGGGAAAACTGGACTGCCAGTACATGTCAATGGAAACTTTGAGGTTGATTCTGCCAGGAGAAGCCTTTGGAAAGAAGATGGGAAGAGTAAGAAATCCAACTGGAATGAGATTTTGAAACAGAACGCCATTGCTCCGCTTTATGCAGACCTCGTGAATTACATCAGGCGAATGATCACAGTCAAGAAAGTTTCCCTTGCAAGGATTGAATCATGTTTCAGAACAGAATACTTGTGGTTTTGGCCAACTGTGTCCAAGGATGTTTGCCCAGACTGGCATGAAATGATACATGAAGTATACAGATCACTGAAAGAAAAAGGCCTTGATGTAATCCCTGTGATGAAGAGCTCAACACGGAAAATTGCAGATAAAAAAATTAAAGAATACTCATTTGACTGGTGTAATGTCAGCGAAACAGACTCAACTGAGGCACCTTACTTGACAACCTTGGGAAATTTCAAGCTGAATAACATTTTGGAAGATCTTGGAATGAAGCTGGTTCCTTATTCCACAAACATGCAGAGGATTTGGACAAGTTTCAGATCTGCTGGGGTTGAAGTGAAAGAGGTCAGTCCCTCCACTGTGCAGACTTTCCTACGAGCAAAACCTCTAAATGATCCAACCCAAACAGATGAGGATTTGCCTTTACCCATAAGTGCCACTTTGATCAAAGATGAGAAAAGATGTTCAGAGCTCCTGAGTTTTTGTTTAAAAGATTTCTCCTCACAAAAGGTCACACAGAATTTACTCAATGGCCTTCCACTTCTTCTCACAAGAGATAAAGTTTTAAGACTCTTCAACTCCCAAACACCCACGTGGATATCAAGGTATGAAGATCTCTTCTTTGACTGCCAGGCTCAATTTGCAGATTATCAAATCAACATTTGGCACACTGACCTTCTTCAAAGATTAAAACTTGTCAGAAATATGACTTTGCACCACTCAGAGAAATATCTGAAACCATTAATTCAGCATCTTCTTTATGACTGTGACATTGATCCACACAGTGGTTTTCATGTCCCCAATGAGAAAATATTGAAGTGGCTAAAATTACTTTGGAAGTTCATAATGAATGAAATTAAACCGCCAACATCTAGAGATGACGAGTCCAGTCTGACATTAAATTATGTGAGGAAACTCTTCAGTGACTGCTATATTTTACCTGTTGTGTGTCCAAGGTTGAACAACAAGCTCTTCCTGCAAACAATGAAACACATGTCAAGTGTTGTGTTTGCCTCACAGAAACACAAAGACATATCAGGCATCCTCTTCAAACTTGGTTTTATGAGGTTTGATCATGTTTTCTTCTCTGAGATGGACCGATGGATATATTCATGTCTACAAGATGAACTTCTTGATGTAGATGATCAAAGCTCAGTGTTGGATCAAGTGTACAACATTAATCGCTCAGAGTTTTCCCACCTTTCAAATGATAATATGAAAGAGTTTCAGATGTTCCTGCAATCAGGATTATCCAAGTCCAAAGTCAACCAAGAGTATGTGAGGAAGCTCAAATCCTTACCAATATTTGAAACAACACATGGTGAACGAGTGAGGATTGATGGACCTAAGAAGGTTTTCATCCTCAAAATCAAATATTCAGTCATATTTCCAGATTTGTTTAACCTACCCCAAAACAGCAGCATCTTTCTCAAACAGAACTCTGAGAACTACATGCTGTCAGAAACACTCAACATTCAGGTCCTGGATGATTTGGAGTATTTCATGAAGTTCATTCTGCCTGCTGTACACCAACTCACAGAGACACAGATTCTTCACAGCCTCAAACTGTTGCTGTCACTAGATTATTCGTTGAAGGAAAGAAAAATTATCATCTCCTCACTGAAGACAGTGAAACTGATTCGCAGTTCTCAAGGTAGACTGGAGCCTGCATCATACTACTTTGATGAAAGTGTGGAGCTGTACAAACGAATGTTGCCCCACGAGAGATTTGTTCCTGAGATATTTTGGACTGAGCTTTGTGAAGGAGATGACTACACAACAGAAAAAGCAAAAGAGCTGGTCAGAGAACTGGGAATGAAGCATGTTGTGTCAGCGGACGAGATAATACATTTTGCATACCAGCTGGAATCAGAAGCAAAAGTTAACAGAAGACTCAAAGACATGAAACTGAAATCATCATTACTTTTCAGGGAAGTCTTAAATAAAGCATGCAACATCAAAACTAAAAAGCAAAATTTGTTGGAGAGGATTGCCGACATCAAATTCATTTTTCCAGTGATAATTCGAAAAGAACTGTCCAACTACCACCAACCATTTGCTGCTGAAGGAACTACTGTGAAAATTAGAGGCTCTTTGATTGACAAAAATCCAGAGCATCAAGATTTGATTTGGACCTCAATGCCAATTATAGACCTACCATTTATGTCACAAGGTCTTCAGAAAATGATAAAAAATGTTGGAGCTCATGAAGAACCACCTCCAAACTGTGTAGCCAGTAACATAAGAAACATCTGTCAGTCACCATGAAACTGACCAGCTGATCAAAACACGAGCTAAAGTGTTCAGAAGTTCGTACGCTTACCTGCAAGCAAAAAGATTTGAAGGAAACCAGCTGGCTGGTCTTCCTGTTGTGTTGGTTGAAAAAGACACAAAACTTGTGACGGTTGATGACGTGTGTCTGTCGCTCTCCTATGATCTGGACTTCAGACCATATCTGGACTTCAGACCATATCTGTACAAGATTACTCCAGAAGATGCAATGTATGCACCGTTCTTTCAGAAAATTGGTGTGACGAACGAAGCTACTGCAGAACAATATTGTAATGTTTTGGCAGCAGTTTACGCTGATTCCTGTGATAAACAGAAACTACATTCGAACCAGCTGAGAACTGTGAAACGAGCTGTTGAGCAGTTGTTTAAGTTAATCAATGCTCAGGGAAACCAGACGCTTCTTGAAAATGTTGAGACTCTGTATCTTCCTGCAGTAGATGGTAAATTATACCCATCATCCACACTCTGCTACAACGACACAGTGTTTGAGACCAAAAGGTTGGAAGAAGCGCTGGAGAACAAGTTCCTGCTGCTTCAGAAACTCAGTGAATGTCATTTGGGCAATGACAAATACAAGCATCATCAGCTGTTGCAACTGCTGCCTCAGAAATTTCAGCCAAAGATGCTGTCTGAGTTCACAGAGGAAAGAGTTGTGGAATCAAAGATGCAGCGTTGTGAACTTGGGACTGGCTGTGAATTTAGTGGATGGTTTGCTAAACATCTCTCCTCAGGAGCCTTTAAATATGGATTCATTTGTCTTATTAGAGAGCAGTTGCAAGGCAAAATAACACAAGAAGATGCTTCTAACATATGTGAGAAGATTTTTGGCAGTATACAAATTATCTGCTGCAAAACGTTGGAAACAACACTCTGGCTCAATAAACAGCCACTTCCTAAAACTGATGAAGAAACTGATGTTTTTGTGGAACGAGGGCAACAAGGGTGTACCTTTTACTTAAAGCACAATGATGACATGGCTCTCAAAGTGATAAATGAAGTCATTACAACATTGACAAAAGAGATTAATGTTCTTTTAGGAAACACAATTGCATCGGTTCATCTTCCAGTGCTGGGACAACTCCTCATGTGTAATGATCTGCAAGATGTTCGGAAAACTCTGGCTAAAAATCAGATCCGTGACAGTGCTGAAACTGAAAGTTCCTTTTTTAGTCCAGCAGCCCCTGGGACGGAAGTTCCAGGAGAATGGCATGATTGTTTGGACATGAATGTCCTCAACAACTTTGAAGAGGGGGAATATGTTGGCTACAGCATTGATGACAAGTACATTTATACAGTTATTGTTGAAGAACTGCCTGGTCACAATGGACGATATTCATGGAGATACAAAATAGATATTGGAGAAGATGAGCCCATTGAAGTCAGCTGTGTCGATCTGTTTCAGTTTAAACGAGAAAAGAAGGTAAAAACAGAAAGGAGGAAATGCATGGAGCCAGAACCACAGAAGAAGACGCTAAAACCAGAAGAAAACACTTGCATGGAGCTGGAACCACTGACAGGAGCTGTGCCACATTCTTCTGAATTATCAACAAATTCTTTACCGGCCTCTGTTGAGGAAGCTAAAAGGGAAATTGATAAATGTTTGACAGAGATCTGGAGGCTTCCTGAGGAGGAGAGGCACAAAGCCATCAAGAGACTGTACCTCAGGTGGCACCCTGACAAAAATCCGGATTGCCAGTCTCTCGCCAGTGAGGCATTCAAATATTTACAGAATCGAATTGATGAGCTCAGCAAACCCAAAGCTGCAGGCTCGACCTTTTCAAGCAGAAATACAAATTTCAGAGGCTTCTATCAACAGTGGAATCAGGAGGCCAGGTATCACAGAAACAGTCGAGAGAGGTTCTCTAGAGGCTATAGAGGTTTCCATTCCTACAACTTCTGGACCCACAATGAAAATGTCCCAAGGCCAGACAGAGAAGAGGCCAGCCGCTGGTGTAGACAGGCTCGCTGTGATCTCAATGCAGCTCACAAAGACACTGGTGGAGGGAGCACAGAGTGGTGTCTGTTTAAGGTCCATCAAGCACTGGAAAAGTCTCTCATAGCAGCATGCTATAAAAAAAATGGACAACACCCCAACAGCAGCTCAATTTCAGCCACTGCTGCACAAGTTTCCCACTACAGCCTCCAACTGAGAGATCTGCCTGAGATTGTGAAAAACCTGCAGACACTCGGGGTGGATCCCAAAAGGACTCAATATCCCAACTGCCATCCATATCCTCACATACCGAACGGACAATTCAGATCAGAGAATGAAATGCTGGCACTGAACAAGGCATCAGAGCTCCTTAATAAAATAGAAGCATATGTGAATTAAGGATTTAAGACAGATGGACTATCAATTAGTGTGACTGTGTTTTGACATGTTAAACAGATGATATCTACAATCTAAAGCTGAAATATTATTTAGCATCACAACCAAAATCATTTCAAGTTGTCTAATTTTTCACAGTAATAATCACAGAAAACATTAAATGAAAAATGTTTTTATTTGTGTCAATGCTATTTACTCACTAGTGTTTTTATATACATTTAGAAATATTTACTTCAGCTTTCCTGACTTTGAGATATTCAATGTATGGTTTTGTTCTGAAAACAAAAAATCAAATATTCTTCTTGATTAAGTTTGTTGACATCTTTGAGTTGCAGCAGAATCACTGAACCATCTGCTGGAGATCAACATATTCACTGTAACACTGTCATGAAATGAAAAATGTCAAGGTTTCTATGTTTTAAACAGTTGTGACTACTTCTCAGAGCACAGTTTAACTACTTCATCTATAGATATTTTCCTATGTTTTAAGCAAGTTCTACTACTGTGACCCAAGTATGTATTGTTAAATTTATATGATTTATGATACTGAGGACCAAAACAATACTGTATGAATTTCCAATGAAAGTTTGTTTTTGCAAAGATTTTTTTAGCATTCAGATGAAACAAAATATTTAATGCAGTATTTGGCATTTGAGGGGTTTTAATGTAGTAGTTTTGTTCTGGAAATAAAAATACAAAAGATTTTAATGGAAACTTTTTCAATTTTTATTTAATTTTACCTATAAAATGAAATGATGAAACAGCAATCTCATATTTCAAACACTGATTCCCAGTCTTTCTAATACTTCTATAGTTACTTTTGGAATTTTACTGTCTCTTTTTATTAATCATGTACCCAAGACTTTTGAGAAATAAAGCGTACTTACTAAATAATGACACTGTGTATGTTTATGATGTGATTTCACTGAATGTTACAGCAAAGATTTACCACTTCTTTTATCTTTTATAAATTGTGGGGATTGAGCCCCCAGAGGTCCAATTCCATGTTTGAGAGGACATGCAGTAAGTCCATATGTTTTGACAGATTTCCTTTTACATCAGGCACACCGTCAGGGATCTGAGCAGAGAATAGCAAATGTGATCACAAAGAGCATATGAACAATAGTTTTCAAGTGTCATTATATCAAACATGTCTTTGCATAAAAGCTGCAAAACATTTAAGCCTTACTAAAAATTATAAAGATATGAAACAATAATATATATAAAATACACAATTACTTAAAAGAAATCAATAAATACACAAACACTTCAACCAGTGCTTCCTCCAACTGGATGAGTAACGGGAACCACTCACTGTTGGATTTGTGAGTGCTAAAATTATACTGTTACTAGAGCCATCCAGTCGTTCTCTACAAGTGAACATTAAATTTTTTAAGAGTGCTTTTAAAGTCCAAACACGCACAGCTACAAACGTCTGACTGGCACTACCCCTTCTAAGTATCCTACAAGGATTCTCAGTGCATCATTAAATGCAACATGCAGTTTCTGCACGCTATATTGCTTGTTGGATGACCACAAGGGGGCAGTATATAGCAGTGTGCGATACGCTTTAAAAAAAGCCACTTTAACTGGAACTGAACAGAAGCTGAATTTGTGTGCAATAGTATTTGCCTGCACATAGAGCTTACAGCATTGTCTGTATATGTCATCATCATTTATTTGATCAATGATAAAGTGATCGAGGTATTTCACCTTTTTATGAACCTCAAGAGTATTGTAGGACAGTTTAAACACAGGGAAATTTAGCTGTTTATCCTGCTTGGTTCTACATATCAAGATAGCATTGTACTTTATATCATATAGCACACCATATTCAGTACAGATATTAAGAAGCTGCTGTAATCCAGCACTACTTCGACTAAAAACAACCAGGTCATCTGCATACGTAAGATGAGTTATCAATGTTTTACCTAACATACATCCAGTGTTACAGGTTCTCAGCTGTATGGGCAAATCTGGAGGGTAAACTATGGAGACCCAGAAACACCTTTAACAGTTGATGGTAGAGATGGTTTACGATTAAAGATTTTATTTACATATATACTACTCAATAAACATCCAACAATTAATGCAATACTTATACCCCTTAAATTAAACCTGAAAGACTGCGTTTTACTCCTAACTTCACTGTATGAAGAAAAATCCACTGTGCTAATATAGAAGCAAAATGACGGAAAAACAAGGAATTGGTGTCCATATATCTATGAACCTAAATTTGTCTCTGAGGTTTATTTGTGGCTTCTCCCTTCATAGTTGATGGCAGTGATGGAGGGTTCTACTTCCACCACAATCCCTATGATGAGGTAGTGCTTGACCAAAACTACTAGGTCCAGGGCCTCCTGCTTGGGTTCCTGCAGTTCTACAACAACCACAAGCAGGTTGGTCAATGTGAGTACTGCATCAGGAGTACAAGATGAAGAATGAAAGAAAATACATACAGTATAAATTAGTGGTCAGACCACCAAACTTCCTCATTAGTAGGCATTCTGCTCTACCACCTGAGCTACAGCCACCCCAAAATTACCCCAAATATGTAAAAGCTAGACTATAGCTAAAGGACTTCTGGACTAAATTATATTTACAGATGTTCCTTAACTTGTTTTCTTCCCCCTTACATATTTATTGTACACATCGAAAATAAATGTTGGCAGAATATAAGAAAACATTTCTGAATAAAGTTCAGTAAATCAATACTACAACCTTTGTATAACACATAATTGAAAGCTGAAAAAAGTTAACTGAAAAAATTGCTTTTCAGCCTAAAATGCTATTTTGTGTACAACTTGATTTTAGCTTTACTTTTTTTTAATGTAAAGCTGCTTTGCTGCATACAAAATATCTGCTTTTCTATAGCCATCTTGTCTGAGATCTCTAATTTCTCATAATACACAATGTTGCCCATGTCATCATTTTCTCTTACAAATGAAGTAATATCAAGACTATATCTTACAATAATTTTTAAAATACAGCTTCTCTGAATAATTGCACAGATTCAAGACCAAAATTGACTGTGAACTTTTGATTGTCAGTCACTTTTGACTTTTCCCAGTCCAATCTTTTCTAATTTTTCTTAACCAACAACTTACCTGGATAAAGACTAAAACATTCACTCTGCAGCTGAAGGTGGTGCTGAGTAATGGCTACGTGGAGCCTTTCATCTGCTACCACCAGGCATGTAGACAGGGAAAATTTGCAACTGAATATAGAAAAAAAGTAAAAAAATTAAAAAAAATTAAAAAAAAAAGATTATATTGAAAAGAAAAATTAATTTGAGTGTTTTAAATCAACATTTCTTTCCCGTTTGCAAGACTTTGGGGGGAATCCCATTTATAACTTGGACAAGTTATACAATTTCTAATTCAACAACAATTTCCAGTGGACCAGCTTCTAGATCTCACACATATTACAGTGTATGTTTGTGGGATCCACATATTTGTTTTTAACATGTAAATGGTAGCAAAGTGGCAATCCAGGCAGGAAAGTCAGTACCCTCCCCCCAATCCACCACCACCACCACAAAAATAAAATAAAATAAATTAAAAATAAAAAATTCAGTTCATATGGCAAATGTATTGTTGGAAAGTGTCGAGGAGGGAAATTATTTTACTGCTATTGTCAAATAATTGTCATTGCATTAATAATATAATCTGCAGCATGGATATTGCATTCCAAGGTTTAAACAGTGTCTCTTTTAGAAAGACTGAGTTGCAGGCTGACAGGAAGTTGTATGCAGAAAGAAGCAGGAAGTTATTTTGAGCCGCAGGCTAAGACGAGGCTTTAACAATGTAACAGATAGCTTTAAGAAGGCCTTAAGCAGTTATGACTATTTTATACACAATGCATATCTGTGCTTATTAAAGAGTTGGAGCTCGGTCAATTAATTGGGGGTCGGAAGCTTTGTTCGGCGCGATGTTCGGACAATCTATTGTGCAAGTGACTTGGAGCCAGAGAAGGAATTGCAATACATGCTTACAAAACACTTATATATCAGATCATTTTATATTAAGGTTTTAGTAGAGGTTCTTGATTAAAACATTTATTTAGTAGAAGACATACACATAGTCTCAGTGAGCTTCTGGTCTGGTAAAAGGTCAGAAGTGCAACAGGTGAATTGAGAAAGGGCATTTGAGGACGAGACACAGACAGTAGGTGAAGAGATGACACAAAGAGCATGTGAGGTCAACACACACACACACACACACACTTTAAATTAGATTTATTTAGAGGAGAGGTTAGTTATGTTTGGCTGTAACTGCAAAATTGTCTTGGTAAAAGAGGAACCGTTTCTTGGTGTCTCGGCAAGAAAGAGGAACAAGACAAGAACTGAAAGGTAGACAGGAAGGGCTAGCCATGAAAATAGAAGATGATTTTCTAGGTGAAAAGTCAATGATGATGTTGATCTGATCTATGTATAAAATATATCTGTGACGTATGAAGGGGCGTCAGTAAATAAACCCTGATGCTATAAAATATCTGTTCATGCTTTGATTAAGTCGAAGACTACTTCCTGTCTGCGTACAGAGTTGTCTTCCCACGCGTGTATTCATTAAAATCTTCGTTTGACTTCACCCGGCCGGATCGGTGTGGTTATTCTTCGATCACCTCTTGTACCCTTCCTCAATATTGAATCTTAACAAAAGATAAAGTGATTGCTCTTGTTTGATATGGTGAACCCATCCAGTCAATCTATGAGGACCTGTGGTTAGTTCCATGTTTATAGACATTACAGTTGGAATATAGACATACAGCTCAAATAATTGTCTCCCTTTCTCTGACCTTTGAGTCCAACTCCTGTCCATGGTGCTGATCAAAAGCTGGAATGATGATATTATTTCTGCACTTACAGAAATAATAGGGATATGAGATCAAGTGTACTTGACCTAGTATGACGTGGCAGTAAATGTTCAAAAATATCAGCACCAGGGTCTGTCATCAAGTTGTACATGGAGCTGAAAGGGCATTCTCATATTAATTTTTCTTACAGTGACTCAACTCATTAAAGTACAGACATGAGTTTCAAAAATAAATAAATAAAATATAAATTTAAATAACTCTTTAAAGGCCTGGACCTGGATGGACATTTGGAAGAACTGTCTGTTTTATTCTGCTGTTTAGGAGCAACTGGAATGTCATCAGAATCAAGGTCAGAGTCAGGAAAGACTAAAACTACACCAACAGTCTGAGCAGACTGCTGCTCTACTTGATCACTGTGTTATCCAGCATGGTGCAATCTGAACCCACAGCAGCAGGGGAGGGGTTTTCACTGTCCTACAGATGAGAAACATGACATAATCTTTATTTTTTACATAGTTATGCAGATTTTTGAGGAGACATGCACTGTTTTATAACCATCCCTCCCCTGCTTACTAACCTACAAGTTTATTACTGTTTTAAATAAACAATAAGTTATGTTTCCTTTTTCATCAATAGTTTTTGGCTATTATATATCAATTATGATTGCACTGACTCATCCAATTACGCCCTTTATGGGTCAAACAGGCCACCATAAGAGACATGCAAACGTAGCAAGCAGGTGTACTAGCTTACTTAGAAGCCTACCAACTATTGTCTTGTATATATAAGGATGCAAAGATTGTTCATGTGGGGATTTTACTGCGTTTGTCAGATAAATATCTGTCTTCAAGTACATTTCTTAGGAAGGATGAACACAGTGAAAGTCGCTGTAAGTCGCATTTCCTCTGTTTTCCTGCAGCATCATCATCATCTAGCTAGGAGGCAGCTGGATGATGCGGGATGCGGGACAACTTTCCTCCGAAAGTTTCGTTTCTTCCAGGACATCAGAGGAAATTTAGTCTTGGATCTGCTGCTTCTGTTTCAGTCAGTTTCGTTTCTAACGAGATGACGGAACTCGGAGGAGAAAAAGAAGACAGGCGTTCGTTGCTGTGATTGGACATCAGCAGCCTTTATATACAGCAGACTGATGCAGCATCACTACTTTCCCTGGCACCGATAGGAGCCTGCACTGGCATGACTGAGGTACTGTGATTGTATTTATTTGTTTTATTGGCGTATATAGGTAGGCTACTAGCTAAGTAATAACGAAAATCTTAAAAACAGAAATACACACAAAAATGATTTTGCTATTTTAAACACTGTGATCACAGAATAGAGAAAATCTTTATTTGTTAATTTACTAACTTTTTAAAAAATATATTTTTTACACTTTTGTCAAATTATATACAGATGATCTTATTTAGACTGTGTTTAATTATATTTGCTGCTTTGTTGTTGTTTAATTCCAAAGTACAAATGCTTTGGAAGCAACAAAGTGAACAAAGATGGCTCACAAGGACAATTTCAGTGTGCATCATCAACCACAGCCCTGGTACTGTAGCTGTTTAGTTTGTTTGAGAGGTGGGTGAAGTAGCTAAATCATAAGATCATCTAGATTCAGGCTAAGTTACTTAAACACTTGAATTATTGATCGTTTCCTTGTGCAATACACTGTTACTCAGCAAAATGATCAGAACAAAACAAGAAATAAAACCTTGAATGACTCATAGTTCAAAGATTTGTTTCACATTTATATTTTCTTTGGTTTAAAGAGAGCACTATAAACCTAATTTGTAAACTAAGCAAAAGGTTTGCATGTGTTTCTAAATTGTTAAACCTTTGCTATCATCACACAATTATCTCAGTCATCTGATCCAGAGGAGTACAGTCTCCTTTCCCACATGGGTGTGGTTTACATCACACATTAAAATGAATAAGTAAACAAAAGCATGCAATACTTGAAACAGAAATCAATCATCCTAATCCACATTCTACAACAATGCTGCGTTTGTAGCTCTGTGCCTTGTGGCCAAACTTCTCCACTTTGGTGGGGAAGACTAGCAGCTGTCCTGAATGTTTTGCTATTAATGTCATTAATCACCTTCCAGCTCATGGGTGCTACCTACTACAGTAAGTACTGCAGAAGCAGTGTGTGTTTATTTGAGTTTTTTTGCACTGCTTCTGTATTTTGATTTCATTTTTGTTAAATAAATAATGACACGGTGTAATATGTCACGTTTAGATGTTCATCTGAGGTTTTATTGACCTATTTTTAAAACCCATTAAACCCCATAGTTCATGTGTGTTTTTTTATTACATCCAGATATATAAAACCTTAAAACTAAAAGTGTGACAGTAAGTTTGCACTGCTGTAACACATGTCACAATTTTCTGAATTTCTTACAGGAACCCGTTCTGGCATGGTGAATCCAAAGGCAAAGAAGAAAGTCCGGTGAATTGCTTTCTTTTTAATATACTGTAAACAGTAGGAGGCAGTAACTGTTCTCCTACATGCTGAGTAGACATTATATTAATAGGATTTGGGCACTAATGCCATTTTTGATTCTGCTTAAAGATCAGATTCTTTATTGATATCATTACTAACTACTAGTCAGTTTCCTGTGGTCAAAATAAATTAGGGAATAAATATGTTTTCAGCATTAAAGCAAATGTGTGGAATCTATACATGAAGTAAACATTTTGAAACCAGATGGCCAAAATTATTTTTATACTCGACTTTAGTGTCTCTTTTTAATTAAATATTAATTTTTGTCTAATTTCATAAAGATGATTCTATTTAATTTAAAGTAAAGAACCTCATCTCTAACAATATCAGTCAAATAGTCAAATACGTGCATGTGCTTTGCTAACTTAGCTCTCAACCTTATCCTTACTAACATTGCATCAGCAGGACCAACATGGTTTTAATTTGCCTTCAGACTCTAGTTTCTTTGTGTTTAATGCTTTTACTTTGTTTAGGACTTCCTTCGGGGCCACAGCACCACCCATCATTGACTATCTGAAAGATATTCTACGGCGATATCCAGATGGTGGACAAATTTTGAAGGTTGGTGTAATGATGTAACAAAAACACACAACAGTTACTTTAGATAATAATGGGATGCTGTGCAAATAATAATAACAATAATAAAATGTAAATGACAATAGAAAGCGACGGGTTTATGAGATTTACTACATTTTGCAGTTCTCATGAACATAAAAATGATTCACAATGGAACAACTGAAAACAGTAAAAATTTAAACTGAGACATTTTATTATTTCATGAAAAAAATTGTCTCATTTTGGATTTGGTGAAATCAACATGGTTGAATAAGTTGGGACGGGGCAACATTTAATGAGGTTAACTGGTAAAAAGTCAGTAACATGATTGGACAGAGACAAGTGAAGGGGCAGAGGTTCACCAATCTGTAAAGAAAAAAACATGTCTACAAGTTGTAGACATAGTGTCAGAATAATATTCCTCAATGCAAAATTGTGCAGATTTTGATTATTTCATCATCTACTGTATATAGATTCAAAGAATCTGGAGAAATCTCTGTGTGCAAGAGATAAGGCCAAAAGTCAGTACCACAGCCACACAGGATTTTCAAGGCCTCAGGCAGTTCTGCAAAACAGGCATGATTCTCTCATGCAAACCACTGCATTAGCTCCAGAACACTTCCACAAATCACTGTTTGTGAACACAGGTCACAGTGCCATCCACAAATGTGGGTTAAAGCTGTAGCTTGCAAAGAAAAAGCCGAGTTCCTGCCCCAAGTGGAGGAGTTTAAGTATCTCGGGGTCTTGTTCACGAGCGACGGGAGAAGGGAGCTGGAGATCGACAGACGGATTGGTGCTGCGGATGCAGTGATGCGGATGCTGTACCAGTCCATCATGGTGAAGAGAGAGCTGAGTGTAAAAGCAAAGCTCTCAATTTACCGGTTGATCTACGTCTCTACCCTCACCTATGGTCATGAACTGTGGGTAGTGATCCAAGATCGCGGATACAAGCGGCTGAAATGAGCTTCCTCTGAAGTGTGGCTGGCCTCTTCCTAAGAGATAGGGTGAGAGGTTCAGCCGTCTGGGAGGGGCTCAGAGTAGAGCTGCTGCTCCTCCACATTGAAAGGTGCCAGTTGAGGTGGTTCAGACATTTGACAAGGATGCCTCCTGGGCGCCTCATGGGTGAGGTGTCCTGGGCATGTCCCACCGGGAGGGAGGAAGGAAGGAAGGAAGGAAGGAAGGATGGATGGATGGATGGATGGATCATCTGCCAGAGTGAATAGAAGAGGGCCCATATGGCATATTATCATCACTATGCATGTCTGATGGTATGGGGGTGCATTAGTGCCTATGGAATTCGCAGCTTGCATATCTAAAGGCACCATCAATGCTGAAAGGTATACACAGGTTTTAGAGCAAAATGTTCTCAATGAGGTAATTTGTTTTGCAGGGCAGGCCTTGAATATTTTAGAAAGATAATCCTAAACTCCGTACTGCATCTAGTACAACAGCATGTTTTCACAGTAGAAGAGTCCAGCTGCTGAACTCGCCTGCCTGCAGTATGGACCTTTCACCCATTAAAAACATTTGAAAGTGAACCTACACATTAATTGTGTGAACACAGAAGAACAAGAACAACAATTATTTCTACATTTAATGAAAATGTCATTTATTTCTACATAACATTGTGACAAATCCAAAATATAAAACAATGAGCTTCATAATATGTACTGACTCTGTCCTTAGACCATCAGCTCAGATTAGAAAAAGCTCTATTTAATTGGCAAAATGGAAACATGGATGTTGGTGGAGGTGTAACTAAAATATGGTTGTAATTCACAGAAATCTCCCAGATTTTGTGCTGCTTGCAAATGATAAGAGCCTGCAAATTTTTGCTTTTTTGCAACCGACCATACTGAGCTGGCATTTTATCAGACAAAATATTAAAAATATAATGCAGTACAATTCATCAGTTTTACCACAGAGTTAAATTTACACAATTATTGACCATTTTTGAAGCTTAAAACATTTTTGCCATTGTATGCTAAAGAACAAGAATGACTACATCATATACTCTGACTGGACACTTTGGACTACAGTGTCCAGTAAGTCTGAGTTAGACTGAAATGGACCCTTTTTTGTTTTTCCTCTGTAGACATACTTGCTGTGAGAAAGATCTACCAGCTTTCTGTGCAGAACTGTGTCAGTGGCAGCGTTGTACTGCCATTTTCTGCTCAAGGTTGTTTTTATTTGTCAACAGGAGCTGATTCAAAATGCAGATGATGCTCGAGCCACAGAAGTGGTTTTCATCCATGACGAGCGAAGCTATGGGACTGAAAGCCTTTGGACTGAAGAACTGGAGACATACCAAGGTATTCACTGAATAAAAGAAATATATTTCACAAAAACTATTATTTATTTACATTTAAAAGTAATAAATAGAGCCAATACATCTCCAGTTAAGAATGTCTGTCCGGGTTTGCTGGGAACTTTTTGGTTTGTTTTTATTTAACATTCTGCTTCCTTTGGGGGTCACGTCGAAAAGTGGAGCTACTCACTGTGGCAATCCCTTGTGACTAAAGGAGCAGCTAAAAGTAGCAGGTTCTGCTTGTTTCAGTGTGTAATTTCTCCCAAAGTATAGTGTGTGGATGTTTTTCCCCATATTTTTCCACATTATCAAACATTTCCTAGGTGGCTGTTTTTAGAAAGCCCTATAAAACTGGATTCTGATTGTAGACTACATAAAATATGTGATGTCACATGGTGGGACTGCAGTTCTGAATCCTCAGCTTTGGAATTTTGGCTGTCACCATCATTGTTTATTCAAGCTGTCCAAGGCCCTGGAAAAACTAGATTTCCAACAACAACTGATTGGAAAAACAAGTACAAAAATTTTCTCATTTTATTTATTTATTTTCTATTGTATAATTTTTTAATAGTAGTAATAGTGGGTCTTAGGTTGCTTATATTCTTTCATGTCTCAGGTGGTGCATAACAGGACAGATTACATTTTCTTAGTCTATATTTTCTGTGCTTTCTTGGATATTTGTGCTTTCAGAGACCAACGTTATCACTGTTAATGTGCTTCACTTAAAGGCATTGGTCATATAAGAAAACATGAATAACCTATGTGCATTTACAGCATCATTAAATAATATAGCTTCTGCTTCCTAACAAATTCCCACACTCACTTAATTCCATGTTTGTCTGAAAGGCAGAGCCTTGCAAAGTAAAAACTACTTGTTAACAAGCTACTGGCACTGTAATTCACTATGATAATGAATGTTGACTAGTGAAAACCAAATGTACTCACTTAATTAAACAGCCAAATAGTTTTATATGTATGTTCATGCAGCCCTCACCCTTAACACAGTTTAAACTTGCACAAGGTTGTTGAGCATTTTACTTTTGGAGCAAACCTCAGCTGATCACAGCACTGCAGTTTTTAAAACTGGCTTCATTTTTCAACAATGGAGCTTTCAGCTTAATTATAATATGCAGATCAAGAGAGAAGATTTAGGATAGTCACTGTTAATATTGTCTCTAGTTACCGTTACACTCAAAGTGTTCTACATAAAAACCATTTGCATAGCAACTGAAAAGTGTCTCCTGTCTTCTGATTTCCTTTCTGGAAAAATCTCATTCAGTGCACGTTGGTATAGAGATTCCAGAGAATGTGTCACTAACACATAGATACCTAAAGCATAAGCCTTGAGTTTGTTATGTTTTTACGAAGGTCCTGCTCTCTATACCTACAACAATGCCGCATTCACTGATGAAGACTGGGAAGGAATTCAGATGGCTGGAAGGAGTGTCAAGCGTGATGACCCAAACAGAGTGGGAAGGTTTGGAATCGGCTTCAACTCTGTTTACCACATAACAGGTGAAACTATGTGTAGTTAGATCACAGATATGAGTAGTAATTTTTGAAAAGATAAACAGTTAGCAGTAACATATTTTTACTTTGTTCATAGATGTTCCAAGTATATTCAGTTCAGGCCACCTTGGCATGATGGATCCCCAAGAAAAAATATTTGGAGAGAGAAATGGAGGGTTTCGGTGGTCTTTGGATGATTCTGAAGACCAAGAAGTTCTGCTGAATATGCGTGATCAGTTTCAACCATTTAGAGATATAGTCTCACTTGTATGTGAACATGGATGGTCAAAAGTTGTCATGGAGGATCAGCACTTCAGTGGGACAATTTTTAGATTTCCTTTACGCAATGAAGCATCAGAAATTTCTGATAATCTGTATGACTCAAATAAAGTGGTTGAGCTTTTTGATAGCTTCATTGCAGATGCAGATTTGAGCCTCCTCTTCTTGAAAAATGTCACTTCCGTGTCCTTGTTACATATTAGTGAAGATGGAGCTGTTAACACCAGACTTGAAGTGAAATCCTCAGTCCCCACAGATGGTGTTTTGGAGCCAGAAGAGGAGTCAATCACTGAGGGTCTAACAAGGTTCAAAGTTATAACTGTGAGTTCAAAAGACCAAAAAGAGACAAAGTGGCTTCTGACAACATGTACCATGAAAGAGGGCGTTGCAGAAGATCTTGATTTGCTTACAAAGAAGTTGAGCTTTTTACCTCAAGTTGACCTGGCATTCCCCTGTGGTGAGAAGAGAGACTGTAGCCAGAGCAGACTGAGCTGCTTTCTCCCCCTTCCAAACAATGAATCCAATAAGACAGGACTCCCAGTTTATGTCAATGCATGCTTTGGCCTCACAGACAATAGAAGACACATCAAATGGCAAGAGGAAGACCAGAGACATGATGAACATGCTTTGTGGAATGAAATGCTGATGAAGGAGGTGTTTCCACAAGCATACATCAAGATCATTCAAGATGCCATTAAACTTGCCCAAAAATCTATCCTCCCTGTTTCCTCTGTGTACAATCTGTGGCCAGATCTCACTCAGATACAACACAAAGAAAAATGGCATGCTCTCACTCTGGATGTTTTTCATCACTTATTCAGACAGAACGTGGCCATCCTCTCTCTTGCTAAAGATGAAAGACAGTTTATCTCTCCATCAGAAGCTGTTTTCCCCTGCAATGGCCCAACAAGCACCAACATATTGTCTGCCATTAAAAGGACTTTAGTGTCATGTGGAGAAAATCTTGTCACTTTACCAGCTAGTGTTGCAAAGGCTATAAATGAGGCCTACCCAAACCCTACTACCCTAAAACATGTGACTCCAGCATTCCTCAGGGCCATTCTCCACAGGACCGGTGTGGATAACATCACTAAAGATGACAAACTCAGTCTTTTGGAGTACATTTTAGGGGATGAACAATATAAAGAACTTGAGGGTCTTCAGCTCCTTCCACTCAGTGATGGCTCTTTCAGATATTTCACATACGAAGAGGAAGACACTGCTTTGATTGACAGCCATGAATGTCCAAGGTAGGGTTTCCATACATCTATCAATATTTAAAATAATGTTATATTCATTATGACTAAAGTTGCCATTTTTATGTGTTATTCACATATTGATTGTAACTGAATATTTGGAAGGTTCAGGAATATTTCTATACTGAATGAACTCCTAACAGTTTGACAGAATCCATTGCACTTTTTTATAGAGTCTTGCTGCCATTCTGTAAACCCTTCTTCATCCCACATGATCTGACTCCAGCCTGCAGTGCACATCTGAAAGAACTGGCCAGAAGAAGTAAGTGAAAGTAATTTTAAACAATACAGAGTCATTTGTACACAGCTACACATTTTAGCACACACATTTATTCTTATCTTTAAAAAACAAATCTTTTTGATCTGCTCTTCAGATTTCTTCAAGGTCACCAACATTGATGCATCCCATGTGGCTGAATATGCAAGACGATATTTGCCACCAGACTGGAAACAGACAGGGAAAAAACTTGTTGCATGGGACAACAACAACAACAGTCAGCATCCACCTTTAGACTGGTTCCAAGAATTCTGGAGGTTTCTCAACAGTCATTTTAATGAGTTAAGTCCTTTCACTGACATACCTCTAATACCAGTTAGTCCTCTGTCTGGCAGTCAGACTGTATCAGTAGCAAAACTACAGCAGAACACAACCCTGATCTTTCAGAAAAGTAAACAGCTGAGTTTGCCAGACCGAATAGCTCAGCTGGTGAACAAAGTTGGTGGCACAGTGGTGAGAGGAAATGAGTGGCTCAAGCATGTAGACCTTGACTCGTACGTGCTGTGCCCATCTCCAAGGAGTGTTTTGAAGGTCCTGATGAATTTAGATTTCCAGCATCTTATCACAGAACTCACATCTGCCTCTCACACAGCACGAGAAGAACTGAAAGATTATCTCTCTTATCTGGATTCTCTCTCAAATACAGAGAAAGATTTTCTCTTGAGGTTGCCTTTGTTTCAAACCATGAAAGGATTCAGTGTTGCAGCTCAATCAAAACAAGCTGTGCTTCTGATCTCAGGCCTAACAGTACCAACAGAGCTCCCTATGCCTGATTCCATAATCCAGTGTTCTACTGAGACTGACCGCAGACTGTTACAGCTGCTCAAAGTTCATCTCTTGGACACCGCCGAAGCAGCCAATGTTCTTGTTGACAGCATAAGGAAAGGCGCTTGCAGCAGTGACAACACTAACAAAACAATGACTTGGGTTTTACAGCATGGTAAGGTGCTTTTCTCACAAAACGAATCCCTGAAATGCAGCTGTAAGGACTTGAGCTTCATTGAGGTGAATGGACAGCTGAAAAAGGCATCTGACTTTTTTGATCCAAGAATTCAGACTTTTAAAGTCATCTTTGAGTCAGACTTCTTTCCACCGCCTTCATACACTCATTCACTGCAGATGCTGGAAAGCTTAACAGAAATCGGATTACTGAATAAAGAGATGGATGTCTCACCTGAACATTTTCTACATGCTGCCACGCTGACTGACAAACTATACGTGAACTCACAAACCGAGGCCCTAAGAAGAGCTCAGGTTCTGTTGGAAATGTTGGAAAGTAATGATCTACTGACAAAGTTTTCTCACAGACAGCTTCATTGCCTCAAAATGCTTAAATGGATCCCATGTGAACAACCTGGAAGTGAGAAACAATTCAGTGATAAATCTCAGAAGTATTGTTTGTTTTGCCCAAATGAAATAAGACATTCTGTGTATAAGGACATTGTTGGACATGTAATGCCACTAACAGGGAAGCTCAGTGACAGAGTTAGCAACAGACTTGGTCTCAAAGACCTACCACCACCTGAAAAAGTGATTGAAAATCTGTCAGTCTTGAAATCAAAAGCACTGGAAATGGCTAATCCTGACACAGATGTAGACTTCAAAAGACAGCTGCACAGCATTTACAAACACATGCAAGACAATGTCTCTGTATTTGTTACAATGATGGGCAATGAGACATGTTGGCTATGGGCCCAGAACCAGTTTGTTGCACCCCAGGATCTGGTTCTTGAATACCCAAATAATCTAGATCTGAGTTCTTACATTGGGAAGGTGCCAAGTGAATTTTTGCCATACAGAACATTGTTCCAGAGGTTTGGCCTGAGAAAAGTACTTTCCAATGAAGACATTTTGGGCATTCTGTACTCCATCCAGCAAACAATTGAAGCAAGACAGCCGCCATTTGCAAGTTCCTCAGAGGTCAAAGTGTCAATAGAAATTCTCAACTGGCTCTGGAAAGAGAAGAAAACAGTTCAGGATGACATCCCAGTGCCAGTCATTGCTGAGGGAGGAAAATTTACCCTTAAACCACGATCAACAGCTCTTTTCTGTGATGTAAGCAAAAATGGACTGAAAGAACTAAACTGCAGAGAAGAGGAAATTTATGTCATACATGAGGAAATCCCAAAAGCAGCGGCTGAATGGCTGGAAATTCGTTTTCTCAGTACCCACATCCTTGATCCAGAGGAGATAGGAATAGAGCAGTGTGGACAATCTGAACCAATAACAATGAGAATAAAAAACATTCTTAAAGAGTACGATGAAGACAGTGACATCTTCAAAGAGCTCATCCAGAATGCAGAGGACGCTGGGGCAGATGTTTGCAAGTTCTTGGTGGATTTCAGAGTACACAGAGATGCCCCCGAAAGCCTGATTGACCCTGACATGGCTCTTTGTCAGGGACCTTGTCTTTGGGCTTTCAATAATGAGCAGTTCACAGCCGAGGATTGGAAAAATATTGTCAGAGTTGGCTCAGCCTCAAAGGAAAACAAAGCAGAAAAAATTGGAAAGTTTGGACTTGGATTCAACACTGTGTATCATGTGACAGATGTCCCCTCCATCCTTAGTGGCAACACTCTTCTCATATTTGATCCAAATGTTACTCATCTCACAAAGCATATCAAACATAAATCAAATCCTGGAATCAAGCTGGATCTCTCTCAACAGCGACTCTTTCATTGTTTTCCTGGTCAGTTTGGATCATATGAAAACATTTTTGACTGTAATTTCACCAGAAAAAGTCCTCCTGAACCCTATCCAGGCACTCTGATCAAACTACCTTTCCGAAGTGAAGAAGAGGCTGCCAAATCAGAAATAAACCCAAAAGTGTATGAAAAACCCCATATCCTTGATTTTCAACATCTCTTTTCTAAAAACTCACAAACCCATCTGCTTTTTTTAAAGAACATCATTACATTATCCCTCCAAAATATCCCACACAATGGATCAACTCCACCAAGAGAAAATGAAATGGAGACCATCTTCTCTGTGTCCAAAACCACTGTGAGTGCAATGGAGATTCCTGATGACACCAGTGTGTCCAAGCAACGTCATGCTGAGAAATCACTGATGAAACTTGATGGTAAATGCAAAGAGGTGATCAATTGCTGCAAAATCAGCATTGTGAAAATATCCAGTCAGCAGTCTAATGAAACTAAACTTCAGTTCTGGCTCCTGTACAACTGCTTTGGGACAGATGAGTCCTTTAAAATGGCCATTCACAAAAACAAGCAGGCCAGTTTCTCTTTGCCCATTGGAGGGATTGCTGTGCCTTTGCAAAACGATCCAGAAACTGGAAAATTCACCACATTACAAACAGATCTTGTTGGACAGGCCTTTTGCTTCCCTCCTCTTCCCATTCACACGGGTCTTCCTGTCAATGTAAATGGCACATTTGCTGTGACAAGCAACCGAAAAGGTCTGTGGGAAACTGGAGTGAAAAATGACTGGAACAAAGCTCTCCTTCAGGATCCAGTAGTGACAGCATATGTTACTGTACTCAAGGCACTAAAGAAAATGTCAGAAAATAAGCAGCTGGTGAGTTACTGTTATCACACCTTTTGGCCTGAGAGAGAGAAAGTGACTGAAACTTTCAAGCCTTTAGTGGATGCACTTTACTCAACCATTGTTGATGACTCTGTTGGTCCAGAGCTCTTTAGTGATGGAGAACAATGGTTCTCAATGAACAATGCCATATTTCTTCATGAGAGCATTGAAAATGATGAAAAGATTGGTGACCTTGCAGTGCAAGTTTGTCAGAAATATGCAAAAGGACCCAATCATGTTGTTCCTCTTCCACTTTGGCTGAGAAATAGCTTCAAACAGGCTGGCCTAGAAAAGGTTTTACAAAACAGGACCTGGAACTGGGAGAAGTTCTACAGAGAAGCAGTGTTTGGTAACCTAACTACAATGGACTCGAAGAGTAGAGATACCCTTGTGCTGCATGCTATTGACCTTCATATCAAAGAAATTGACAATCTGCTGCTCTGCTATCCATGCATACCCACAAAGGGTGGACAGCTCCAACATGTCAGGAAACTTGTGAATCCTACAGGGAAAGTGGCCTGTCTTTTTGAACCAAACGAGGGACGCTTGCTGGATGGATCCGAAAATGACTTCAGATCTCCAAAAAGGATTCAGCGTTTGTTGGAACTTGGTATGGCAAATGATCATCTCCCATTGGAAGACATCACAGAGAAAGCAGGCACGATTAATAAAACCTGGAGCATTGACAAAAAGAAAGCATTTGTCGACTTGAAGTGTCTATTTGAACTTATGAAGAATCACATTTATGATAAAGACTCTCACCACTGGAAAACACTGAGGACAACTGCATTTCTTCCAGCATATTCACCTGGTGATGCAAAAATGGAAGGAAATGTAACACTTAAAAGGCCCACTGATGTTTTTAGTGACAAATGCTCTCTTCTCGTTAACATGACACAACCAGTGCTGAATAATAGTAATTTGAAAATACACCACAGTGATCCAGTCCTAAAGATCTTGGGCGTGAACAGCACCCCGAAGCCAGAGGTGGTGCTCCAGCAGCTGCATGAAGGAAGCAAACAAGCACACTCCATTGACAGATCCATGCTTTACAAAATAGCATTTGAGTGCTATACGTGTCTGGATCAGTGGATCTGTGACTCTGGAAATACCACTTACATTTCACAACAAGCAAGTTCATTTCCATTCATCCTCATTGGTGATACATTTGTGAATGTTGATCATGCAGCTGAGAACGGGCAATTTGAAGCAAAGCCCTATCTCCACGTACTTCCAGCTGCCTTCACAAGCTTCAGGAACCTCTGGAAATGTATAGGTGTTGAAAAACAATTCACGATCACTCAGTTTCTAACTGTGTTGCAGGAATTAAAAGCTCAACATGGAAACAAGCCCCTAACAAAGAGTGATCTCTCAGTTGTCTTCACAATTTTAAACAAAGGGATTTTTGAGGCCAAATTGAAAATCACGGATGACTGTCTGATACCCAATGAGCATGGAGTTTTGCAACCTGCAAATGAGCTGTTTTACAATGACAGCCCGTGGATGCCACTCACTTCAGGTGTCACATTATGTCACGAGAATATCCCACGAGCTATGGCTCGCCACCTTGGAATCAAAACAACAAGGCATCATACTCTGGAAAACCACATAGTTGATGACATGTCACCATTTGCTTTTGACTTTGAACAGCAGGAACAGCTGACTGTTCGTATTAAAAACATAATTTCAGCCTATCCATCAAAGAAGGATATCCTTAAAGAGCTCATCCAAAATGCTGATGATGCAGAAGCAACAGAAATTCACTTCATCTGGGACAAAAGACAACATGGAAAAGAAAAAACATTTGGGAAGAAATGGAACAATCTCCAGGGTCCAGCACTTTGTGTGTTCAACAACAAAGTGTTTTCTAATGCTGACATTAAGGGAATTCAACAGCTGGGAGAGGGAGGAAAGCACAGAACCCCAGGGAAGATAGGCAAGTACGGAGTTGGATTCAACTCTGTTTACCATCTGACTGACTGCCCTTCGATCCTTACAGGAGATGAAGTACTTTGCATTTCTGACCCCAATCAAAAATACATTGAAAATCATTCAAATAACCAGCGATATGGCATTGGCTATAAACTCGCTGACACTTTCAAAGAAATGTACGTAGATGTCTACAAATCCTTTCTTCCAGACAAATTTTCTCTTAAAGACGGCACCATGTTCAGATTACCTCTGAGAATGGGTACAAATGCAAATACCTCCAAAATATCACAGCAAGGAGTCACTGACCGCGACATGAAAGAACTGTGCTCTGCCCTGTCTGAAGATCCTGTAGGACTAATTCTCTTTCTGAAAAACATTTGCAAAATCAAAGTCCATGAAATCAGTGAAGATTCACAAGAACTTAAAACCATCTTTGAGGTTGAAAAAACTCTGCCACAAAGAAGTCGTGAAGAAAAAGATGCTTTTGTAAAACATCTACAAAATGCACTGCAATCAGACAAAACAGCAACACCGCACAAGACTTTCTATGAAACTGTGATTTCCACCTCAGATAAAAGACAAAGTAAGTGGATTGTTGCAGAACAATTTGGCTCCTTCAAAGACAGCTTTGAATTAAAACTATCAGAAAAACTTCCCCAAGCATCATTAGCTGCACGTGTGAACACAAAGGGATCCAGCGTTGTGGATTTTAAAGGAGAAGCCTTTTGTTCACTTCCTTTGCCAGGGAAAACTGGACTGCCAGTACATGTCAATGGAAACTTTGAGGTTGATTCTGCCAGGACAAGCCTTTGGAAAGAAGATGGGAAGAGTAAGAAATCAGGCTGGAATGAGTCTTTGAAACAGCACGTCATTGCTCCGCTTTATGCAGATCTCCTGCATTACATCAGGCGCAGCATTGCAGTCAAGAAAGTTTTCTCGAAAGTAAGAAAACTTACTTTAATAGAAAATACTAACTCATGTTTCAATACAGAATATTTGTGTTTTTGGCCAACTGTGTCCAAAGATGTTTACCCAGACTGGCATGAAATGATACATGAAGTATACAGATCATTGAAAGAAAAAGGCCTTGATGTAATCCCTGTTATGACGACCATAACACGTATAACTACATATAGAGAAATTAAACAGCACTCTTTTGACTGGAGTAATGTCAGTGAAACAGACTCAACTGAGGCACCTTACTTGACAACCTTGGGAAATTTCCAGCTGAATAACATTTTGGAAGATCTTGGAATGAAGCTGGTTCCTTATTCCACAAACATGCAGAGGATTTGGACAAGTTTCAGATCTGCTGGGGTTGAAGTGAAAGAGGTCAGTCCCTCCACTGTGCAGACTTTCCTACGAGCAAAACCTCTAAATGATCCAACCCAAACAGATGAGGATTTGCCTTTACCCATAAGTGCCACTTTGATCAAAGATGAGAAAAGATGTTCCGAGCTCTTGAGTTTTTGTTTAAAAGATTTCTCCTCAGAAAAGGTCACCCAGGACAATGCCAGTTTGCTCGAAGGCCTTCCACTTCTTCTCACGAAAGATAATGTTTTGAAAATGTTCAGCTCCCAAACACCAAAGTGGATATCGAGGTATGCAAATCTTTTCTTTGACTACAAGGATGAATTTTCAAATTATAAGATCAACATTTGGCACATTGAGCTTCTTCAAAGATTAAAACTTGTCAGAAATATGACATTGCCCTGCTCAGAGAAATATCTGAAAACATTAATTCAGCATCTTCTTTATGACTGTGACATTGATCCACACAGTGGTTTTCATGTCCCCAATGAGAAAATATTGAAGTGGCTAAAATTACTTTGGAAGTTCATAATGAGTGAAATTAAACTACCAACATCTAGAGATGACGAGTCCAGTCTTACACTCAGTGATGTAAGGAAACTCTTCAGCAACTGCTATATTTTACCTGTTGTGTGTCCAAGGTTGAACAACAAGCACTTCCTGCAAACAATGAAACACATGTCAAGTGTTGTGTTTGCCTCAGAAAAACACAAAGACATATCAGGCATCCTCTTTAAACTTGGTTTTATGACTTCTGATCATGTATTCTTCTCTGAGATGGATCGATGGATATATTCATGTCTACAAGATGAACTTCTCGATGTAGATGATGAAAGCTCAGTGTTGGATCAAGTGTACAACATTAATTGCTCAGAGTTTTCCCACCTTTCAAATGATGATATGAAAGAGTTTCAGATGTTCCTGCAATCAGGATTATCCAAGTCCAAAGTCAGCAAAGAGTATGTGAGGAAACTTAAATCCTTACCAATATTTGAAACAACACAAGGTGAACGAGTGAGGATTGATGGACCTAAGAAGGTTTTCATCGTCAAAATCAAATATTCAGTCATATTTCCAGATTTGTTCAACCTACCTACAAACAGCAGCATTTTTCTGAAACACAACTCTGAGAACTACATGCTGTCAGAAACACTCAACATTCAGGTCCTGGATGATTTGCAGTATTTCATGAAGTTCATTCTGCCTGCTGTACACCAACTCACAGGGACACAGATTCTTCACAGCCTCAAACTGTTGCTGTCACTAGATTATTCGTTGAAGGAAAGAAAAATTATCATCTCCTCACTGAAGACGGTGAAACTGATTCGCAGTTCTCAAGGTAGACTGGAGCCTGCATCATACTACTTTGATGAGAGTGTTGAGCTGTACAAACGAATGTTGCCCCACGAGAGATTTGTTCCTGAGACATTTTGGTCTGAACTGTGTGAAGGAGATGACTACACAACAGAAAAAGCAAAAGAGCTGGTCAGAGAACTTGGAATGAAGCATGTTGTGTCAGCGGACGAGATAATACATTTTGCACACCAGCTGGAATCAGAAGCAAAAGTTAACAGAAGACTCAAAGACATGAAACTGAAATCATCATTACTTTTCAGGGAAGCCTTAAATAAAGCATGTGATCCCAAAGACAACAACGAAAGGTTGCTGGAAAGCATTGCTGACATCAAATTCATTTTTCCAGTTATGATTCGAAAAGAACTGTCCAACTACCACCAACCATTTGCTCCTGAAGGAACTACTGTTAAAATTAGAGGCTCGTTGATTGAGAAAAATCCAGAGCATCAAGATTTGATTTGGACCTCCATGCCAATTATAGACCTCCCAATTATAGACCTACCATTTATGTCACAAGGTCTTCAGAAAATGATAAAAAATGTTGGAGCTCATGAAGAACCACCTCCAAACTGTGTTGCCAGTAACATAAGAAACATCTGTCAGTCACCATGTGAAACTGACCAGCTGATCAAAACACGAGCTAAAGTGTTCAGAAGTTCCTACGCTTACCTGCAAGAAAAAAGATTTGAAGGAAACCAGCTGACTGGTCTTCCTGTTGTGTTGGTTGAAAAAGACACAAAACTTGTGACGGTTGATGACGTGTGTCTGTTGCTCTCCTATGATCGTGACTTCAGACCATATCTGTACAAGATTACTCCAGAAGATGCAATGTATGCACCGTTCTTTCGGAAAATTGGTGTGAAGAAGAAAGCTACTGCAGAGCAATATTGTAATGTTTTGGCAGCAGTTTACGCTGATTCCTGTGATAAACAGGAACTACATTCAAACCAGCTGAGAACTGTGAAACGAGCTGTTGAGCAGTTGTTTAAGTTAATCAATGCTCAGGGAAACCAGAAGCTTCTTGAAAATGTTGAGACTCTGTATCTTCCTGCAGTAGATGGTAAATTATACCCATCATCCACACTCTGCTACAACGACACAGTGTTTGAGACCAAAAGGTTGGAAGAAGCGCTGGAGAACAAGTTCCTGCTGCTTCAGAAACTCAGTGAATGTCATTTGGGCAACGACAAATACAAGCATCATCAGCTGTTGCAACTTCTGCCTCAGAAATTTCAGCCAAAGATGCTGTCTGAGTTCACAGAGGAAAGAGTTGTGGAATCAGAGATGCAGCTTTGTGAACTTGAGACTGGCTGTGAATTTAGTGGATGGTTTGATAAACATCTCTCCTCAGGAGCCTTTAAATATGGATTCATTTGTCTTATTAGAGAGAATTCTCAAGGCAAAATAACACAAGAAGATGCCACTAAAATGTGTGAGAAGACTTTTGGCAGTATACAAATTTTGTGCTGCAAAACTTTGGAAACAGCTCTCTGGCTCAATAAACAGCCCCTTCCCAAAACTGATGAAGAAACAGATGTTTTTGTGAAACGAGAGCAACAAGGGTGTACCTTTTACTTAAAGCACAATGATGACATGGCTCTCAAAGTGATAAATGAAGTCATCATGACACTGACAAAAGAGATTAATGCTCTTTTAGGAAACAGAATTGCATCGGTTCACCTTCCAGTGCTGGGACAACTCCTCATGTGTGACGATCTGCAAGATGTTCGGAAAACTTTGGCTAAACATCAGATCCGTGACAGTGCTGAAACTGAAAGTTCCTCTTTTAGTCCAGCAGCCCCTGGGACAGAGGTTCCAGAAGAATGGCATGATTGTTTGGACATGAATGTCCTCAACAACTTTGAAGAGGGGGAGTATGTTGGTTACAGCATTTATGACAAGTACATTTATGCAGTTATTGTTGAAGAACTGCCTGGTCACAATGGACGATATTCATGGAGATACAAAATAGAAGTAGGAGAAGATGAGCCCATTGAAGTCAGCTGTGTTGATCTGTTTCAGTTTAAACGAGAAAAGAAGGTAAAAACAGAAAGGAGGAAATGCATGGAGCCAGGACCACAGAAGAAGACGCTAAAACCAGAAGAAAACACTTGCATGGAGCTGGAACCACTGACAGGAGCTGTGCCACATTCTTCTGAATCATCAACAAATTCTTTACCAGCCTCTGTTGAGGAAGCTAAAAGGGAAATTGATAAATGTTTGACAGAGATCTGGAGGCTTCCTGAGGAGGAGAGGCACAAAGCCATCAAGAGGCTGTACCTCAGGTGGCACCCTGACAAAAATCCGGATTGCCAGTCTCTCGCCAATGAGGCATTCAAATATTTACAGAATCGAATTGATGAGCTCAGCAAACCCAAAGCTGCAGGCTCGACCTTTTCAAGCAGAAACACAAATTTCAGAGGCTTCTATGAAGAGTGGAATCAGGAGGCCAGGTATCACAGAAATAGTCGAGAGAGGTTCTCTAGAGGCTATAGAGGTTTCCATTCCTACAACTTCTGGACCCACAATGAAAATGTCCCAAGGCCAGACAGAGAAGAGGCCAGCCGCTGGTGTAGACAGGCTCGCTGCGATCTCAATGCAGCTCACAAAGACACTGGTGGAGGGAGCACAGAGTGGTGTCTGTTTAAGGTCCATCAAGCAGTAGAAAAGTCTCTCATAGCAGCATGCTATAAAAGAAATGGACAACGCCCCAACAGCAGCTCAATTTCAGCCACTGCTGCACAAGTTTCCCGCTACAGCCTCCAACTGAGAGATCTGCCTGAGATTGTGAAAAACCTGCAGACACTCGGGGTGGATCCTAAAAGGACTCAATATCCCAACTGCCATCCATATCCTCACATACCAAACGGACAATTCAGATCAGAGAATGAAATGCTGGCACTGAACAAGGCATCTGAGCTCCTTAATAAAATAGAAGCATATGTGAATTAAGGATTTAAAACAAGGTATTGGTCAGTGTAACTGGTTTTCTACATGTTAAAAGTAATGTAATGTAAAGTGTAAAACTGAAATATTATTTAACATCAGAAAGAAAAAAGAAAACTTTTATTTTACTTATTTGTCTCACTTCTCATACTCAGTACTTATTATTATGTTATGGTGTGCATGTATATGTAAACACACTGAAGAAAATTGTAAGTACTAAATTACTTTATTTTGGATTCTTGTCATTTAAAGCTGCTTATTGGTGATATCGATATATTCTGTGTTATGAAAATGAAAACATCAGATGTTCTTTGTAAGTCTTGTTGACACTGTTGACTACTCTCTGAGATCAAAACAGTCACTCAGTGAATTTCTTACTGTTTGTTAAAAACCTGCCTTGGATCAATATACTCACTGTATGCTTGTAATGTAAATGCAAATATGCAGTTTTGGTGTTTTAAAGTTATGACTATTTGCTGAGAGACAGTATAACTACCGCATACTGATTTTTACTTGTATCCAGTTTTGTCTTCTGAAAAACTTAAAATCTTTAAACTTAAATCCACATTGCAATTGGGGAATTTTTGTTTTGTTTTCCTTTTTTTTTTTTTTAAATATTTGCTAGCAGAAAGATCTGAAGAGGACCTTAAATGATGTCTTTAATCATTTCTCCTCCCATGTAATTGGGACTTTTTTGTCTGATTAGTTAAACAGACCAAATTCTCCCTCTTTAAGTGTTTCCAAGTCTGGTCATGTCTCTGGACATGCATGTGGATGGTTAGAAACAATATTTACCCTTAAATGTCAATGTGATATAAAAGAAAATGCATCTAGAGAGTCACAGACCAAAGATCTGATCAATAACAGACAAGCCACTCACTGTGGAAAACCTTAGCCATATTTATTTTATCCAACACTGTAACACTATGATAAAATAAGGAAAAGCCTAATAGGTTCCTTTATGTATTGGACAGATCTGTTAGAAACAGTAACAAGTGCTTCACTGTTTAACATCACTCCTAAAACCTGGTTTACTTTTTATGAACAACTGATCAGACGTTCAGTAACCAATGAAGAGAAAGGCTTCAAGTTAAAAGAACTTTTTTTATTCATTATGAAATCATGTTATGAAAATAATGACAACTAACCATATATCAGACAAATGCATCTTTCCATATGTTAACAACGTTTTGCTGTAAAGGCTGTGACATCTCCGCCGTCACCAGAGCATAACTGTGTTCTGTTTGTGCTTGGCGTGTACTTCACCTCATCCTGCTGTTGTTTCATACCATAAAAATGTCTACAAGGCTTTTCACGTCTCCTTCCAGTGTTTCCACATGAAAATCCTTTGCAAATAACCTTCTGTTTGTAAGGGAGAAGTTCACATATATACCAGATTTAGTCTTTGTGTTCTGCTTCCTGTTGTCTAATCCTTCAATCAATAATTTACACAAAATCTGTACATACTTACAGCAGGCTGATGCCTGTTTCTGAAGGGTTGTGCACATAGAAAAAAGAAGCAAGAAAGTTGACGTGATACGATGGGAGGTCAGGGTGTTATGAGCATATTAGACACTTGCCTTAATGACAAATGTAACCCAACAACTTTCAGTCACTCAAAATGAGTCTGACATTCTGCAACAAAAGCCACACCCACTTCTTCCAGTCTTTTGCTATAAAACACACACTCGACACAGCTGACAGGGACGCACATTAAAATATTTATGGAATGAATGAGTGTGTGTTTGTAATGGCTGATGTTAGGATCAAGTATATTTATCTTAGCCAAAAAGATGCAAACCTTTGGGTACGATAAGAGCGAAATTTGCTATTTCTAACCTCCATCTGCATATTTACCCCCCCCCATATCCAACAGCTGATAAACTCCAGCTGGGCCTGGAACAGACGTCTGAAAAAAATACTTAAGGCTTTTATCGTTTAGCACGTTATTCTTCGACTGATCGGCACTTACTGTATGCAGTCATTCATCTTTCACATCACTCATATTGCATTTTTGTTCACATAAAACTCTGTTACACATTTCAGAATTAGAAAACGATGAGACTGAGTTACCACAGCATTATGTGGAAGCTACTGGCACTACAAACTAAAGCACAAATGAGCGAAAAAGAAAATAACACGAACTGCTCCTCCTTCTCCTCGGACGCCGCTGCTGTGTGCTTCTTTATTGTTGCGATAACTTGATCTGTACTGAGCTGCAGAATAAAAATCTGGGGTTCATTTCAGGGTGCAGCTGCTCCTACAGGTGTAGCGGCAAATCCCGTGAAAAGCATTGGACCAGTAATGGTGCAGGAGGCTGAACATGAAACGTGTCGGAGGTCATTCGAGTCAGGGTTTGGGTACTGGCATCAGTTCTCTTCTATGGCACAAGTGTTTGGCAAACACAGTTAACATTCAACATTTTTGAGATTGACAAAATAAATTATGTCAATGGCACACCGCTGTATCATACCGTAACCACCTGCTCTGCCGCTCTCAGGTGTCCTGGGTTTAGATGAGGTTTTGTCATACATACAAAACTCACTTCAATAACACAAGAATGCCCTTTAAAAAGTTATTTGCTGAGACCAGAAATTGAGAGAAACAGGCTTGAGGTTTGTGTCCAAGTTTTGCATCCATGTTTCTTTCACATTTTTCCTGCACGAGTAGAAAAAAAAAAAGCGGGCAGATCGCTTTTGCACAACCGAAGCCATCCAGAGATCGAGCCTGCAACTGCTACAAGCCCCTGTAGATGCTTGTCCTGCTGTCTCCTGTAGTGTCATAAAGCCACATAGGGTAGTGGGGGTCAACCCTGCCACAATTAGCTCCTCACATGTTGTAAGCCACATATATGGGATCCAGCTGGTCAGCCAGGAATCCATCTCTGAGGTGCATGCGTTGTTTCTCCCCTCTGGAGTTGATGGGGATGACGCCGGGGTCTACCACCACCACCACCCCTACGATGAGGTAGTGCTCCTCCAGGACCACATTGGTGACCAGGGCCACCAGGTCGAGGGCCTCCTGCTCAGATCCCTCCAGTTCTACAACCACCACGAGCAGGTTGGTCCATGTGAACACCGCACTGGAGAGAGGAGGAGGAGGATGGTGGATGAAAGTAAATACAGAGAAGTCATGTAGAATTCATATTTCTTCGTCATTTTTAAAATTGATCAAGTAAATAAATCTCTGTTGTCATATTGACAACTAGCGACTAAAGGTGTTGTAGGTTTCTCACCATTCAGCTATGCTCTTGTGAGAACAGATAACAGAGGTCTCGATGTCAATTGGGTGATACCTCATCCCCCTCAGCTCCAGAGTCTCATCAAGAGAGCCCACCACATAGAGGGCGTCGTGACGCTCTGAGACACACAAACACCCACAGTCAGACTGTTCAGTTTACGTTTTGATACTAGAAAATACTTAAATTAGCTTTCTGTGGAAAGATTGCAGACTTTAAGTTAGACTAAGCATTGGTCACTCACCTCCGCTGGCATCGGTCAGCTCAGTGCGCCGCAGGAAGCCCAGGTAGCCGGTCCTTGCCCAGACTGTCTGAGTGTCTCCGAAGCTCAGCTTGGTGTTGAAGTGGTCAGCATGCAGCGCCTCCTCCCCATAAACTGTGTAGTATCCTGTGGCATTGTGGGGACTGCTCACCCAGATCTGATACACATATTAGTTACAATTGGTGACTGTTACATTCAGAAGCACACACTTTGCTCTTTCTTCTGGTCAAAGTTCTGAAGTGCTACAAACCCAATATGATGAGTCACAAGCTGCGTATTCCTCATGCTGATCCCATTAAAGGGTATCAAGTATAAAATCGGTGCCAAATCAACATACAGATCTATTTGTTGTGGTGACCTCTTGAAATAAGGGAGAAGCTGAAAGAACCCTGCAAACTTGTTCCAAAAAAAACAAAAGCCAAGTAAATTAATCACATTAACATTGAACTGCTGTTCAGCCTAAAAGGTCACTTTGTGTAGCTTTTACACAAATTTCAGCAAGATGTTTTAAAAAGCAGCACTGATATGTAAATAGACATTTGCTTCTACTGTGCTGAATGAATTCTGCTGCTAAAAATAAAAAAACAAAACACCTTAACTCTAAGATGTTTTTAGGTTATTGCAGAAAGCGACTGTAACCTGCTTTAAAGGGGACTGAATAATAAGTGGTTTTTCTTATTGTCTAGAGGTTGCCTTAAAACTGCACCCACAGTCTGAGCAGCGCCCAGACTGCTGCTCCACTTGATCACCGGTGTTATCCAGCATGGTGCCATCTACGCCCACAGCAGCAGGGGAGGGGTTTTCACGGTCCTACAGATGATGGGAGCATCTGAGAGACAAACATGACATAATTATTGTTATTTTTTGTGGGGGAAACGCACTGTTTAATCGATGCCCCCCCTGCTTACTGACCAAACAGTTTTATCGCTGTTTCAGGTGAAATATAAGCCGGATATCCTTCATCGGTTTTTGGGCATGTTGTATAGGTTATGATCGCATTAGCGCTCCTTGTCGGCCAAATAGGCGACAACAAGACCTGTGCGAATATAACAAGTATGTGCACTAGCTTACTTAGCAGCCTACCAACTATTGTAGGCCGTGGTTGGTTTTAAACAATGCGGAAGATATTTGAGGACGCAAGCAGCACACAAACAACAATTTCACATACCGTTCTCATCCTTCCTAAGCAATGTGCTTGAATGTAAGTACTTTTCGTGCGAACGCGGTAAAAACACCATATTAACAAGGGTTAAATAACGGCGGAACACTGTCGTCTACATTTTATCGTTTTCCTTTGAGATGATGCTGCAGCCCGTTTTCTGATAAAAACGGGCTGCAGCATCATCTAGCGAGCGGCGGGACAACTGTCCTCACTGGGAAGCTCTGAATGAGTTTCACGAGATGCTCTGAAAGTTTCGTTTCACTCAGAACATTTGAAGAATGTGGCTGTTTTTGTTTATTTCGGTTTCGTTTCTAACAGAATAAGGGCGAAAATGAGACAAAACCTGAGCAGAAGTCCACGTGCCACGCTGTGATTGGCCATCAGCAGCCTTTATATAAATCAGACTGATGTAGGATCATTACTTTAACTGGACCAGATGGGACCACTCACTTTCATAAGCGAGGTACTATGATTTTAATCTTTTAATATCATTGGTATTGCAGTTACCTACTTAGTATAATGTACTCCTTAAAGGATGTACAGATATGTACAAAGTGTGGCTCTTTAATAGTTTAATAGTTTAATTATTTATATAGCACATTTAATTACAACAGAAGCGTTGACCAAAGTGCTGTACAAGAATGCAACATACATAATAAAACAACTTAGAGTATTCATAGTTTAGTTTGCATAGTATTGCATTGTATCTAAAAACAGTGCAGCGTGTAGGTAGCTGATATTTGATTTTTTAAATTCTAGCTGATTAACAGGAAGTTGGCTGCTATTCAGCGATCGTGTATATTTCCTTCCTCTTAGAGGCCACCCAAACACATGAGATATCAATAAAAAGCCCAGAATGTCCTCTATTTAGTACATCAGGACTTAGTGGGATATCTCAAATAAGTCAAAAGATATAGACCAAAAAACAAATGTCTATTACAGAGGACATAAACGAATAGGCTGGTTCTCAAGAGGATATGTTATATGACTTTGTTCTGCTCACAATACCCTGAATTTCTTACAGGAACCAACCCTGGAACAATGAGTCTGAAAGCAAAAAAGAAAGCTCGGTGAGTTACTTTGATTTTACTTTAATGTTATGTATACATTAAAAAATGTATACAAATAGTAAATGTATACAAATAGTTTATTTAAATCCAGGTTGAAGACTCACCTATTCTCAGCTGCATTTGAATAAAGCACCAAATCCACACTTTTAAGCTTAAATTTCAAAACTTACACTAACTACTGATCTTATCTATTTCTGATTTTATCTGTTTTGATTTTATATACTGTTTTGTTTGTTCGTTAAGCTTAAATTTCAAAACTTACATTAACTACTGATTTTATCTACTGTTCTGATTTTATCTGTTTTGATTTTATATACTGTTTTGTTTGTTTGTTTGTTTGTTTGTTTGTTTGTTTGTTAAGTGGGTTTAGAGCTCTGGGTAGCTCCCCAGCTGGGTCTAGACTGGGTCTAGAGAGTATTTTAAATTCAGGGAATTTAAAATAGAAAGTAGCTCGTCCACAGAAGGACTGGTAGCTCCCCTTACGATAAGGGTTCAGATCGCGCGAACAGGTGTGAAATGTGTGTGTTTAGTTAGTTTGTTTGTTTGCTTGTTTTAATCAATTTTAAATCATGCTTTTTATTTGTTTTTGTTTCTAATGTCTCTGTAAAGCACTTTGAATCACCTTGTTGTTGAATTGTGCTATACAAATAAATTTGCCTTGCCTTGCCTATACAGTTCTTCCTACTGTATATAAAACAATAGGAAATACTGCTATGCACTTCCTACAGAACAGTATTTCTGTAGGAAGTACTGTACGCAAAAAATGTGTGGCTCTATAGTACTGTAGGAAGTGCTGATACATATTAATATGATTTTTGGCGCCAATGTTATTTTCTCATTTTACTTGTAGGTCAAATTATTTATTGAATTGAATTACTGCTCAGTGTGTAATTATTTGAATCACTATATGAAATGTTTTTAATAATCTTTGAGTGCACATCTTCATTCATCTCCATTTGTAACCAGTTCCCTACAATTACATACTAAATGCAAAGTTCGTATTCAACGTTTTATCATCCAAATTACATCAAGTACCTGCCCCTTTTCAATTTATTGTCCCATAAAGTATCTTCTGATTTCATCACAAGCTGTTATCTGATTTAAAGTTGAGAACTTTATGGCTAAGAATACAAGTAAAATACACAAGCTTGTTTAATATTAGCTCTTTCCTATAATCAGTGTATCAGGAGGACTCACTTTGTTTTAAATTAAATTCAAACTCGGTGCTTTTTAATTTCTCTGCTGATACTGTTGCTTTTTTATAGGACTTCTTTCGGGGCCACAGCACCGCCCTTCATTGACTACTTGAAAGATATTCTACGTCGATATCCAGATGGCGGACAAATTTTGAAGGTTGGTGTAATGTTTTGCCAAAAGTCCATTTCATCAGTTACTTCTTAAAGTACTTCATGGGGTTGCAAAAGGATTTTCAGTCCTTTAGAAATCCGGTTTCAAAACTGTCCCTTGGCTCTGATCAGTAAATGCTTTCCTAATGATTGAATTGTCTCAGTTACTCATTTTGACATTTTGTACCTTGCTGATAAAAAAACATGAAGTCCATTTTGTAAATAACTTTTAAATAAATCATTATGTGATCATTTAAACTGTCACAAAGGAGGGTTATCTAGTCTGTGCTAACGGGCTAACTCCTTGTTATTAAAAAACACTATTTTCACAGTAAGATACACCATTGTGCACCCGGTTTCCAAAAAATAACAAGATAATGACAGCAAAAAAAACACTAAGATTGTGGCCTCATAACAGACGTCAATGACTAATGTCACTGTGGTTCTGTCCAACTTTCATAGTGTGAAGAACTCATAAACTAATTTTGACCAAATTTCACACAAATGGATACGTTTTAGGAAATGATGATATTTTATATCCAAAGGGTCAAATTTCTGGTTTACAGTAACATAATATTAAAAAAAAAAACACTTTTCTGGCTATTGTTCAATACTGCAACACTAATCCTGGATGTGTACCTTGTGAGTATTGTCCGACTATTTGAACCTTTTTGCTGCTTGGATACAGTTTCTTTTTAGTAACAAATATATTTAAAACTCTTTTGGCTATCATAGCTATAAACTTGTGTGTGGAATCAGCTTTACAGGTCAAACGTGAGCACATGTAACATGTTTTTTGAGCTTCAAGATCTGTACCGCAAACAACATTCTCTATCCTAGATGCTTGACTTGGATAGGGATCAAATTAGTGGATTATTGGAAACATGGATGTAAACTGCAAACTGACTGCAAGCATTACTATAATTCTGTTTTTTCTGAGGTTTTGCACCACTTGCACCACATAAGCACCATGTGCATTAGGGTTCTTCTACATACTCAGTTGCCTTTTTTGTGTGCTTTAATGTTGGAAGAAAATGTGAAAATATAATACAGTACAATTCAACACTAATAGTATACAGTTGTGTTCAGAAGTTTACATACACAGGGGCATGATGGTCAGGATAAATTTTTCTTTGAAAACTAAGAATTGTATGCCCAAGTTTGGATTTATTTTGGATTTCCCCTAATCCACCAAGGGTCAAAGATATATATTAAGTTAGCCTTCTTTATCCATCTCAAAACCGGTTTTGATGTGCGTTTAGGATCATTGTCATGTTAGAACACTCAATGGTGTTTAAATTTTAACTGTCTGACTGTTGATTGGATGTAAAGTTGAAGAAGTCAATTTTCAATATTCCATCCCCTTCGTGTAATGTACCAGTACCACAGCAAAACAGCCCCAAAGCATGATGCTATTGACATCATGCTTGACAAACTGGCACACTGTTCTTAGGTTTGAAAGACTCAGCTTCACTGCTTTTCATTGTGGCCAAATACCAGAATCTTTGTTTTCGTCTGACTATAAAACTTTTCTCCTGAATGTATTTGGCTTGTCCTTGTGGGAAGCTGCAAATTTTAGTTGAGCAGAAGGTGCCAATTTTGGAGCAGGTGCTTTTTTTCTTGGTTAGCACCCTCTAAGTCCAGGGCGAGGCAAAAATGGGTCTTTGGGTCTTCTCACAGACCAAGGTCTGTAAGAAGTAAATGTAAATCCTGTAAACTTTCAGTTATAGCCAGTCATGATTTAATAATGATGATAAGAATTTAATAGGCCTTGGCATTGTAAAAGACACTGTAGAACCTTCAGTAGCACTTAAAAGATTTAAGTTACTGTATGTATATAATATATATATTATATGTTATATTTTGGCCTTCTGTGGATTAGAGAAAATCTAAAATAAATTCAACCTTGTGCATCCAATTCTTGTTTTTTAAATAATTCAAAATATATGATGTTACAGTAGGAAACCTAAATGGCTAATTAAAGCAGGGCTAGATCCCATTTAAACGAGTCACGTTCAGGGTTTAGTATGCTGGTTCACAGGAGAGATGGGACGCTTCTTGGAACAAAACCATTGTTCACATCACCTCTCCTGCTAAAGTAAGGAAAAATTGCTTGTAGGGGTGCGGCTATCAATTATTTTAGGGATCAAGTAATCTATCGATTATTCAATTGATTATTCGAGTAATTGATAAGAAATACTTTTGTCTTATTAATGAGCAATAATAAATAATCAAAAGAGAAAGAACCAGCAGTGCATTGGTTTCAATTTTACATACTGCAATGTTTTAAAGTTTAACTGCATACAAGATCTGTAAAAAATAAATAAATAAAATAAAATCTATATTGAAATTTTAGCTTTTAAAGAAAACAGTTTCTTAAATGCAAAAGATATATAAAAATCTCAAATCTCAATCACAAAGTAAACTAAGGAATAAAAATGTACCTTTTCTCTGTCTTGTTGGAAGATTTTCTGACATTATTAAAAGGTAAGTTTAAAAACCCTCAGGTCAGGTACACCCCATCTCCCCCTTTAGCCTCACCCCTGTTTGCTGAAGGTATCAGACTAAACTCTTTAAACAGCTTTTTTCCAGTAAAGGTTTTAATGGTAATTACAGGAACAGCCCTGCTGTTTTGGACGCTCATCCTGACCTCACCGTTCTTGGTAATGGCTCTGACTCTTTGCTCTGTGTAAACAGACTCTGGCTCCACATTAAACTGTGCCAACATCAACATCACTGCTGCTATTGTGTTATCAGTGTTTTTGAAAAGCTAGCATTTACGTTGTTTTGGAAAATGAGCGCGCTACAGAGCCTTGCGTTAAACACAGCATAGAAGAATTTGTGTCGAATGTTTTTTAGAATTAAATTACTTGATGAATTTTTGCAGCCCTACTAGCTTCCATTGGCTGTCTTCTGTTAATGGTTGGTTTTGTTGGTCAATCAGGAACTGATTCAAAATGCAGATGATGCTCAAGCCACAAAAGTGGTTTTCATCCATGATGAGCGAAGCTATGGGACTGAAAGCCTTTGGACTGAAGAACTGGGAAAATTTCAAGGTATTTATTGATTAACAATAAATAAAAAAGCTTTTCTCTAAAACATATGTTTCTAATGTTTCTTTTACTTTTACATGACAAAAGGTTAAAAAGAAGAAAAATCAGTCAGTCTTTTTTTCAGTCTTTCTTTTTCTTTTTTTATGTATTATCACAAAGCCATGAGAATGTTTTATTTTTACGAAGGTCCTGCTCTCTATGCCTACAACAATGCCGCATTCTCTGAGGACGACTGGGGAGGAATTCAGATGGCTGGAAGGAGTGTCAAGCGTGACGACCCGAACAAAGTCGGGAGGTTTGGAATCGGCTTCAACTCTGTTTACCACATAACAGGTGAAACTATGTATAGTTATCACACTTGATAAGAGTAATGTTTGTTTTGTTTTTTTAAATAAACAATTGACAGTAGCATATCTTTACTTTGTCCACAGATGTGCCAAGTATATTCAGTTCAGGCCACCTTGGCATGATGGATCCCCAAGAAAAAATATTTGGAGAGAGAAATGGAGGGTTTTGGTGGTCTTTGGATGATGCTGAAGACCAAGAAGTTCTGCTGAATATGAGTGATCAGTTTCAACCATTTAGAGATATAGTCTCACATGTGTGTGAACATGGATGGTCAAAAGTTGTCATGGAGGATCAGCACTTCAATGGGACAATTTTTAGATTTCCTTTACGCAATGAAGCATCAGAAATTTCTGATAATCTGTATGACTCAGATAAAGTGGTTGAGCTTTTTGATAGCTTCATTGCAGATGCAGATTTGAGCCTCCTCTTCTTGAAAAATGTCACCTCCGTGTCCTTGTTACATATTAGTGAAGATGGAGCTGTTAACACCAGACTTGAAGTGAAATCTTCAGTCCCCACAGATGATGTTTTGGTGTCAGAAGAGGAGTCAATCACTGAGGGTCTAACAAGGTTCAAAGTTATAACTGTGAGTTCAAAAGACCAAAAAGAGACAAAGTGGCTTCTGACAACATGTACCATGAAAGAGGGCGTTGCAGAAGATCTTGATTTGCTTACAAAGAAGTTGAGCTTTTTACCTCAAGTTGACCTGGCATTCCCCTGTGGTGAGAAGAGAGACTGTAGCCAGAGCAGACTGAGCTGCTTTCTCCCCCTTCCAAACAATGAATCCAATAAGACAGGACTCCCAGTTTATGTCAATGCATGCTTTGGCCTCACAGACAATAGAAGACACATCAAATGGCAAGAGGAAGACCAGAGACATGATGAACATGCTTTGTGGAATGAAATGCTGATGAAGAAGGTGTTTCCACAAGCATACATCAAGATCATTCAAGATGCCATTAAACTTGCCCAAAAATCTATCCTCCCTGTTTCCTCTGTGTACAATCTGTGGCCAGATCTCACTCAGATACAACACAAAGAAAAATGGCATGCTCTCACTCTGGATGTTTTTCATCACTTATTCAGACAGAACGTGGCCATCCTCTCTCTTGCTAAAGATGAAAGACAGTTTATCTCTCCATCAGAAGCTGTTTTCCCCTGCAATGGCCCAACAAGCACCAACATATTGTCTGCCATTAAAAGGGCTTTAGTGTCATGTGGAGAAAATCTTGTCACTTTACCAGCTAGTGTTGCAAAGGCTATACATGAGGCCTACCCAAACCCTGCTACCCTAAAACATGTGACTCCAGCATTCCTCAGGGCCATTCTCCACAGGACCGGTGTGGATAACATCACCAAAGATGACAAACTCAGTCTTTTGGAGTACATTTTAGGTGATGAACAATACAAAGAACTTGAGGGTCTTCAGCTCCTTCCACTCAGTGATGGCTCTTTCAGATATTTCACATACGAAGAGGAAGACACTGCTTTGATTGACAGCCATGAATGTCCAAGGTAGGGTTTCCATACATCTATCAATATTTAAAATAATGTTATATTTATCATGACTAAAGTTGCCATTTTTATGTGTTATTCACATAATGATTGTAACTGAATATTTGGAAGGTTCAGGAATATTTCTATACTGAATGAACTCCTAACAGTTTGACAGAATCCATTGCACTTTTTTATAGAGTCTTGCTGCCATTCTGTAAACCCTTCTTCATCCCACATGATCTGACTCCAGCCTGCAGTGCACATCTGAAAGAACTGGCCAGAAGAAGTAAGTGAAAGTAATTTTAAACAATACAGAGTCATTTGTACACAGCTACACATTTTAGCACACACATTTATTCTTAACTTTAAAAAAAAATCTTTTTAATCTGCTCTTCAGATTTCTTCAAGGTCACCAACATTGATGCATCCCATTTGGCTGAATATGCAAGACGATATTTGCCACCAGACTGGAAGCAGACAGGGAAGAACCTTGTTGCATGGGACAACAACAACAGTCAGCATCCACCTTTAGACTGGTTCCAAGAATTCTGGAGGTTTCTCAACAGTCATTTTAATGAGTTAAGTCCTTTCACTGACATACCTCTAATACCAGTTAGTCCTCTGTCTGGCAGTCAGACTGTATCAGTAGCAAAACTACAGCAGAACACAACCCTGATCTTTCAGAAAAGTAAACAGCTGAGTTTGCCAGACCGAATAGCTCAGCTGGTGAACAAAGTTGGTGGCACAGTGGTGAGAGGAAATGAGTGGCTCAAGCATGTAGACCTTGACTCGTATGTGCTGTGCCCATCTCCAAGGAGTGTTTTGAAGGTCCTGATGAATTTAGATTTCCAGCATCTTGTCACAGAACTCAAATCTGCCTCTTACACAGCACGAGAAGAACTGAAAGATTATCTCTCTTATCTGGATTCTCTCTCAAATACAGAGAAAGATTTTCTCTTGAGGTTGCCTTTGTTTCAAACCATGAAAGGATTCAGTGTTGCAGCTCAATCGAAACAAGCTGTGCTTCTGATCTCAGGCCTAACAGTACCAACAGAGCTCCCTATGCCTGATTCCATAATCCAGTGTTCTACTGAGACTGACCGCAGACTGTTACAGCTGCTCAAAGTTCATCTCTTGGACACCGCCGAAGCAGCCAGTGTTCTTGTTGACAGCATAAGGAAAGGCGCTTACAGCAGTGACAACACTAACAAAACAATGACTTGGGTTTTACAGCATGGTAAGGTGCTTTTCTCACAAAACGAATCCCTGAAATGCAGCTGTAAGGACTTGAGCTTCATTGAGGTGAATGGACAGCTGAAAAAGGCATCTGACTTTTTTGATCCAAGAATTCAGACTTTTAAAGTCATCTTTGAGTCAGACTTCTTTCCACCGCCTTCATACACTCATTCACTGCAGATGCTGGAAAGCTTAACAGAAATCGGATTACTGAATAAAGAGATGGATGTCTCACCTGAACATTTGCTACATGCTGCCACGCTGACTGACAAACTGTGTGTGAACTCACAAACTGAGGCTCTGAGAAGAGCTCAGGTTCTGTTGGAAATGTTGGAAAGTAATGATCTACTGACAAAGTTTTCTCACAGACAGCTTCATTGCCTCAAAATGCTAAAATGGATCCCATGTGAACAACCTGGAAGTGAGAAACAATTCAGTGATAAATCTCAGAAATATTGTTTGTTTTGCCCAAATGAAATAAGACATTCTGTTTATAAGGACATTGTTGGACATGTAATGCCACTAACAGGTAAGCTCAGTGACAGAGTTAGCAACAGACTTGGTCTCAAAGACCTACCACCACCTGAAAAAGTGATTGAAAATCTTTCAGTCTTGAAATCAAAAGCACTGGAAATGGCTAATCCTGACACAGATGTAGACTTCAAAAGACAGCTGCACAGCATTTACAAACACATGCAAGACAATGTCTCTGTATTTGTTACAATGATGGGCAATGAGACATGTTGGCTATGGGCCCAGAACGAGTTTGTTGCACCCCAGGATCTGGTTCTTGAATACCCAAATAATCTAGATCTGAGTTCTTACATTGGGAAGGTGCCAAGTGAATTTTTGCCATACAGAACATTGTTCCAGAGGTTTGGCCTGAGAAAAGTACTTTCCAATGAAGACATTTTGGGCATTCTGTACTCCATCCAGCAAACAATTGAAGCAAGACAGCCGCCATTTGCAAGTTCCTCAGAGGTCAAAGTGTCAATAGAAATTCTCAACTGGCTCTGGAAAGAGAAGAAAACAGTTCAGGATGACATCCCAGTGCCAGTCATTGCTGATGGAGGAAAATTTACCCTTAAACCACGATCAACAGCTCTTTTCTGTGATGTAAGCAAAAATGGACTGAAAGAACTAAACTGCAGAGAAGAGGAAATTTATGTCATACATGAGGAAATCCCAAAAGCAGCGGCTGAATGGCTGGAAATTCGTTTTCTCAGTACCCACATCCTTGATCCAGAGGAGATAGGAATAGAGCAGTGTGGACAATCTGAACCAATAACAATGAGAATAAAAAACATTCTTAAAGAGTACGATGAAGACAGTGACATCTTCAAAGAGCTCATCCAGAATGCAGAGGACGCTGGGGCAGATGTTTGCAAGTTCTTGGTGGATTTCAGAGTACACAGAGATGCCCCCGAAAGCCTGATTGACCCTGACATGGCTCTTTGTCAGGGACCTTGTCTTTGGGCTTTTAATAATGAGCAGTTCACAGCCGAGGATTGGAAAAATATTGTCAGAGTTGGCTCAGCCTCAAAGGAAAACAAAGTGGAAAAAATTGGAAAGTTTGGACTTGGATTCAACACTGTGTATCATGTGACAGATGTCCCCTCCATCCTTAGTGGCAACACTCTCCTCATACTTGATCCAAATGTTACTCATCTCACAAAGCATATCAAACATAAATCAAATCCTGGAATCAAGCTGGATCTCTCTCAACAGCGACTCTTTCATTGTTTTCCTGGTCAGTTTGGATCATATGAAAACATTTTTGACTGTAATTTCACTCGAAAAAGTCCTCCTGAACCCTATCCAGGCACTCTGATCAAACTACCTTTCCGAAGTGAAGAAGAAGTTGTCAAATCAGAAATAAGCACAAATGTGTATCAAAAACCCCATATCCTTGATTTTCAACATCTCTTTTCTAAGAATTCACAAACCCATCTGCTCTTTTTAAAGAACATCATTACATTATCCCTCCAAAATATCCCACACAATGGATCAACTCCACCAACAGAAAACGAAATAGAGACCATCTTCTCTGTGTCCAAAACCACTGTGAGTGCAATGGAGATTCCTGATGACACCAGTGTGTCCAAGCAACGTCATGCTGAGAAATCACTGATGAAACTTGATGGTAAATGCAAAGGACTAATTGAATCTTGCACAGTCAGAATTATCCAAATATCCAGTCAGCAGTCTAATGAAAATGAAGTTCAGCTCTGGCTCCTGTACAACTGCTTTGGGACAGATGAGTCCTTTAAAATGGCCATTCACAAAAACAAGCAGGCCAGTTTCTCTTTGCCCATTGGAGGGATTGCTGTGCCTTTGCAAAACGATCCAGAAACTGGAAAATTCACCACATTACAAACAGAACTTGTTGGACAGGCCTTTTGCTTCCTTCCTCTTCCCATTCACACGGGTCTTCCTGTCAATGTAAATGGCACATTTGCTGTGACAAGCAACCGAAAAGGTCTGTGGGAAACTGGAGTGAAAAATGACTGGAACAAAGCTCTCCTTCAGGATCCAGTAGTGACAGCATATGTTACTGTACTCAAGGCACTAAAGAAAATGTCAGAAAATAAGCAGCTGGTGAGTTACTGTTATCACACCTTTTGGCCTGAGAGAGAGAAAGTGACTGAAACTTTCAAGCCTTTAGTGGATGCACTTTACTCAACCATTATTGACGACTCTGTTGGTCCAGAGCTCTTTAGTGATGGAGAACAATGGTTCTCAATGAACAATGCCATATTTCTTCATGAGAGCATTGAAAATGATGAAAAGATTGGTGACCTTGCAGTGCAAGTTTGTCAGAAATATGCAAAAGGACCCAATCATGTTGTTCCTCTTCCACTTTGGCTGAGAAATAGCTTCAAACAGGCTGGCCTAGAAAAGGTTTTACAAAACAGGACCTGGAACTGGGAGAAGTTCTACAGAGAAGCAGTGTTCAGTAACCTAACTACAATGGACTCGAAGAGTAGAGATACCCTTGTGCTGCATGCTATTGACCTTCATATCAAAGAAATTGACAATCTGCTGCTCTGCTATCCATGCATACCCACAAAGGGTGGACAGCTCCAACATGTCAGGAAACTTGTGAATCCTACAGGGAAAGTGGCCTGTCTTTTTGAACCAAAAGAGGGACGCTTGCTTGATGGATCCGAAAATGACTTCAGATCTCCAAAAAGGATTCAGCGTTTGTTGGAACTTGGTATGGCAAATGACCATCTCCCATTGGAAGACATCACAGAGAAAGCAGGCACAATTAATAAAACCTGGAGCATTGACAAAAAGAAAGCATTTGTCCACTTGAAGTGCCTTTTTGAACTGATGAAGAATCACATTTATGATGAAGGCTCTCACCACTGGAAAACACTGAGGACAACTGCATTTCTTCCAGCATATTCACCTGGTGATGCAAAAATGGAAGGAAATGTAACACTTAAAAAGCCCACTGATGTTTTTAGTGACAAATGCTCCCTTCTTGTTAACATGACACAACCAGTGCTGAATAATAGTAATTTGAAAATACACCACAGTGATCCAGTCCTAAAGATCTTGGGCGTGAACAGCACTCCGAAGCCAGAGGTGGTGCTCCAGCAGCTGCATGAAGGAAGCAAACAAGCACACTCCATTGACAGATCCATGCTTTACAAAATAGCATTTGAGTGCTATACGTGTCTGGATCAGTGGATCTGTGACTCTGGAAATGCCTCTTACATTTCACAACAAGCAAATTCATTTCCATTCATCCTCATTGGTGATACATTTGTGAATGTTGATCGTGTAGCTGAGAACGGGCAATTTGAAGCAAAGCCCTATCTCCACGTACTTCCAGCTGCCTTCACAAGCTTCAGGAACCTCTGGAAATGTATAGGTGTTGAAAAACAATTCACAATCACTCAGTTTCTAACTGTGTTGCAGGAATTAAAAGCTCAACATGGAAACAAGCCCCTAACAAAGAGTGATCTCTCAGTTGTCTTCACAATTTTAAACAAAGGGATTTTTGAGGCCAAATTGAAAATCACGGATGACTGTCTGATACCCAATGAGCATGGAGTTTTGCAACCTGCAAATGAGCTGTTTTACAATGACAGCCCATGGATGCCACTCACTTCAGGTGTCACATTATGTCACGAGAATATCCCACGAGCTATGGCTCGCCACCTTGGAATCAAAACAACAAGGCATCATACTCTGGAAAACCACATAGTTGATGACATGTCACCATTTGCTTTTGACTTTGAACAGCAGGAACAGCTGACTGTTCGTATTAAAAACATAATTTCAGCCTATCCATCAAAGAAGGATATCCTTAAAGAGCTCATCCAAAATGCTGATGATGCAGAAGCAACAGAAATTCACTTCATCTGGGACAAAAGACAACATGGAAAAGTAAAAACATTTGGGAAGAAATGGAAAAATCTCCAGGGTCCAGCACTTTGTGTGTTCAACAACAAAGTGTTTTCTGATGCTGACATTAAGGGAATTCAACAGCTGGGAGAGGGAGGAAAGCACAGCACCCCAGGGAAGATAGGCAAGTACGGAGTTGGATTCAACTCTGTTTACCATCTGACTGACTGCCCTTCGATCCTTACAGGAGATGAAGTACTTTGCATTTCTGACCCCAATCAAAAATACATTAAAAATCATTCAAATAACCAGCGATATGGCATTGGCTATAAACTAGCTGACACTTTCAAAGAAATGTACGTAGATGTCTACAAATCATTTCTTCCAGACAAATTTTCTCTTAAAGAGGGCACCATGTTCAGATTACCTCTGAGAATGGGTACAAATGCAAATACCTCCAAAATATCACAGCAAGGAGTCACTGACCGCGACATGAAAGAACTGTGCTCTGCCCTGTCTGAAGATCCTGAAGGACTAATTCTCTTTCTGAAAAACATCTGCAAAATCAAAGTCCATGAAATCAGTGAAGATTCACAAGAACTTAAAACCATCTTTGAGGTTGAAAAAACTCTGCCACAAAGAAGTCGGGACGAGAAAGATGCTTTTGTAAAACATCTACAAAATGCACTGCAATCAGACAAAACAGCAACACCGCACAAGACTTTCTATGAAACTGTGATTTCCACCTCAGATAAAAGACAAAGTAAGTGGATTGTTGCAGAACAATTTGGCTCCTTCAAAGACAGCTACGATTTAAAACTATCAGAAAAACTTCCCCAAGCATCATTAGCTGCACGTGTGAACACAAAGGGATCCAGCATCATGGATTTTAAAGGAGAAGCCTTTTGTTCACTTCCTTTGCCAGGGAAAACTGGACTGCCAGTACATGTCAATGGAAACTTTGAGGTTGATTCTGCCAGGAGAAGCCTTTGGAAAGAAGATGGGAAGAGTAAGAAATCCAACTGGAATGAGATTTTGAAACAGAACGCCATTGCTCCGCTTTATGCAGACCTCCTGCATTACATCAGGCGAATGATCACAGTCAAGAAAGTTTCCCTTACATGTTTCAGTACAGAATACTTGTGGTTTTGGCCAACTGTGTCCAAGGATGTTTGCCCAGACTGGCATGAAATGATACATGAAGTATACAGATCACTGAAAGAAAAAGGCCTTGATGTAATCCCTGTGATGAAGAGGTCAACACGGAAAATTGCAGATAAAAAAATTAAAGAATACTCATTTGACTGGTGTAATGTCAGCGAAACAGACTCAACTGAGGCACCTTACTTGACAACCTTGGGAAATTTCAAGCTGAATAACATTTTGGAAGATCTTGGAATGAAGCTGGTTCCTTATTCCACAAACATGCAGAGGATTTGGACAAGTTTCAGATCTGCTGGGGTTGAAGTGAAAGAGGTCAGTCCCTCCACTGTGCAGACTTTCCTACGAGCAAAACCTCTAAATGATCCAACCCAAACAGATGAGGATTTGCCTTTACCCATAAGTGCCACTTTGATCAAAGATGAGAAAAGATGTTCAGAGCTCCTGAGTTTTTGTTTAAAAGATTTCTCCTCACAAAAGGTCACACAGAATTTACTCAATGGCCTTCCACTTCTTCTCACAAGAGATAAAGTTTTAAGACTCTTCAACTCCCAAACACCCACGTGGATATCAAGGTATGAAGATCTCTTCTTTGACTGCCAGGCTCAATTTGCAGATTATCAAATCAACATTTGGCACACTGACCTTCTTCAAAGATTAAAACTTGTCAGAAATATGACTTTGCACCACTCAGAGAAATATCTGAAACCATTAATTCAGCATCTTCTTTATGACTGTGACATTGATCCACACAGTGGTTTTCATGTCCCCAATGAGAAAATGTTGGAGTGGCTGAAATCACTTTGGAAGTTCATAACAAGTGAAATTAGACTACCAACATCTAGCGATGACAAGTCAAGTCTGACACTAAGTGATGTGATGAAACTCTTCAGCGACTGCTACATTTTACCTGTTGTGTGTCCAAGGTTGAACAACAAGCTCTTCCTGCAAACAATGAAACACATGTCAAGTGTTGTGTTTGCCTCACAGAAACACAAAGACATATCAGGCATCCTCTTCAAACTTGGTTTTATGAGGTTTGATCATGTTTTCTTCTCTGAGATGGACCGATGGATATATTCATGTCTACAAGATGAACTTCTTGATGTAGATGATCAAAGCTCAGTGTTGGATCAAGTGTACAAAATTAATCGCTCAGAGTTTTCCCACCTTTCAAATGATAATATGAAAGAGTTTCAGATGTTCCTGCAATCAGGATTATCCAAGTCCAAAGACAATCAAGAGTATGTGAGGAAACTTAAATCCTTACCAATATTTGAAACAACACAAGGTGAACGAGTGAGGGTTGATGGAACTAAACAGGTTTATGTTCTCAACAGCTTTTATTCAGTGAAATTTCCAGATTTGTTCAACCTGCCCAACACCGGCAGCATTTTTCTCAAGTTCAACTCTGAGAACCGCACACTGTCAGAAACAGTCAACATTCAGGTCCTGGATGATTTGCAGTATTTCATGAAGTTTATACTCCCTGCTGTACACCAACTCACAGAGACACAGATTCTTCACAGCCTCAAGCTGTTGCTGTCACTACATTACTCTTCAGAGGACAAGAAAACTATCATCTCCTCACTGAAGACAGTGAAACTGATTCGTAGTTCCCAAGGTAGACTAGAGCCTGCATCATACTACTTTGATGAGAGTGTGGAGCTGTACAAAACAATGCTGCCTCAAGAGAAATTTGTTCCTGAGACATTTTGGTCTGAACTGTGTGAAGGAGATGACTACACAACAGAAAAAGCAAAAGAGCTGGTCAGAGAACTTGGAATGAAGCATGTTGTGTCAAACGATGAAATAATAAATTTCGCGTACCAGCTGGAATCAGAAGCAAAAGGAAAAGGAAAAATTGAAGACCTGAAACTGAAATCATCATTACTTTTCAGGGAAGCCTTGAATAAAGCATGTGATGTCAAAGACAACAACAAAAGTTTGCTGGAAAGCATTGCTGACATCAAATTCATTTTTCCAGTTAATATTAGAAAAGAACTGTCCAACTACCACCAACCATTTGCTGCTGAAGGAACTACTGTTAAAATTAGAGGCTCGTTGATTGAAAAAAATCCAGGACATCAGGATTTGATTTGGACCTCAATGCCAATTATTGACTTGCCAGTTTATACAGCACAGGAACTTATGCAGATGATGAAAAATGCAGGAGCTCATGAAGAACCACCTCCAAACTGTGTAACCAGTAACATAAGAAACATCTGTCAGTCACCATGTGAAACTGACCAGCTGATCAAAACACGAGCTAAAGTGTTCAGAAGTTCCTACGCTTACCTGCAAGCAAAAAGATTTGAAGGAAACCAGCTGGCTGGTCTTCCTGTTGTGTTGGTTAAAAAAGACACAAAACTTATGAGGCCTGATGACGTGTGTCTGTCGCTCTCCTATGATCTGGACTTCAGACCATATCTGTACAAGATTACTCCAAAAGATGCAATGTATGCACCGTTCTTTCAGAAAATTGGTGTGACGAACGAAGCTACTGCAGAGCAATATTGTAATGTTTTGGCAGCAGTTTACGCTGATTCCTGTGATAAACAGAAACTACATTCAAACCAGCTAATAACTGTGAAACGAGCTGTTGAGCAGTTGTTTAAGTTAATCAATGCTCAGGGAAACCAGACGCTTCTTGAAAATGTTGAGACTCTGTATCTTCCTGCAGTAGATGGTAAATTATACCCATCATCCACACTCTGCTACAACGACACAGTGTTTGAGACCAAAAGGTTGGAAGAAGCGCTGGAGAACAAGTTCCTGCTGCTTGAGAAACTCAGTGAATGTTATTTGGGCAACGACAAATACAAGCATCATCAGCTGTTGCAACTGCTGCCTCAGAAATTTCAGCCAAAGATGCTGTCTGAGTTCACAGAGGAAAGAGTTGTGGAATCAAAGATGCAGCGTTGTGAACTTGAGACTGGCTGTGAATTTAGTGGATGGTTTGATAAACATCTCTCCTCAGGAGCCTTTAAATATGGATTAATTTGTCTTATTAGAGAGAATTCTCAAGGCAAAATAATACAAGAAGATGCCACTAAAATGTGTGAGAAGACTTTTGGCAGTATACAGATTATCTGCTGCAAAACTTTGGAAACAGCTCTCTGGCTCGATAAACAGCCACTTCCCAAAACTGATGAAGAAACTGATGTATCTGTGGAACGAGGGCAACAAGGGTGTACCTTTTACTTAAAGCACAATGATGACATGGCTCTCAAGGTAATAAATGAAGTCATCATGACACTGACAAAGGAGATTAATGTTCTTTTAGGAAACAGAATTGGATCGGTTCACCTTCCAGTGCTGGGACAACTCCTCATGTGTGACGATCTGCAAGATGTTCGGAAAACTTTGGCTAAAAATCAGATCCGTGACAGTGCTGAAACTGAAAGTTCCTCTTTTAGTCCAGCAGCCCCTGGGACAGAGATCCCCAAAGAATGGCATGATTGTTTGGACATGAATGTCCTCAAGAACTTTGAAGAGGGGGAGTATATTGGCTACAGAATTGATGACAAGTACATTTATGCAGTTATTGTTGAAGAACTGCCTGGTCACAATGGACGATATTCATGGAGATACAAAATAGAAGTAGGAGAAGATGAGCCCATTGAAGTCAGCTGTGTTTATCTGTTTCAGTTTAAACGAGAAAAGAAGGTAAAAACATGCATGGAGCCAGGACCACAGAAGAAGACGCTAAAACCAGAAGAAAACACTTGCATGGAGCTGGAACCACTGACAGGAGCTGTGCCACATTCTTCTGAATCATCAACAAATTCTTTACCAGCCTCTGTTGAGGAAGCTAAAAGGGAAATTGATAAATGTTTGACAGAGATCTGGAGGCTTCCTGAGGAGGAGAGGCACAAAGCCATCAAGAGACTGTACCTCAGGTGGCACCCTGACAAAAATTGCCAGTCTCTCGGCAATGAGGCATTCAAATATTTACAGAATCGAATTGATGAGCTCAGCAAACCCAAAGCTGCAGGCTCGACCTTTTCAAGCAGAAACACAAATTTCAGAGGCTTCTATGAAGAGTGGAATCAGGAGGCCAGGTATCACAGAAATAGTCGAGAGAGGTTCTCTAGAGGCTATAGAGGTTTCCATTCCTACAACTTCTGGACCCACAATGAAAATGTCCCAAGGCCAGACAGAGAAGAGGCCAGCCGCTGGTGTAGACAGGCTCGCTGCGATCTCAATGCAGCTCACAAAGACACTGGTGGAGGGAGCACAGAGTGGTGTCTGTTTAAGGTCCATCAAGCAGTAGAAAAGTCTCTCATAGCAGCATGCTATAAAAGAAATGGACAACGCCCCAACAGCAGCTCAATTTCAGCCACTGCTGCACAAGTTTCCCGCTACAGCCTCCAACTGAGAGATCTGCCTGAGATTGTGAAAAACCTGCAGACACTCGGGGTGGATCCTAAAAGGACTCAATATCCCAACTGCCATCCATATCCTCACATACCAAACGGACAATTCAGATCAGAGAATGAAATGCTGGCACTGAACAAGGCATCTGAGCTCCTTAATAAAATAGAAGCATATGTGAATTAAGGATTTAAAACAAGGTATTGGTCAGTGTAACTGGTTTTCTACATGTTAAAAGTAATGTAATGTAAAGTGTAAAACTGAAATATTATTTAACATCAGAAAGAAAAAAGAAAACTTTTATTTTACTTATTTGTCTCACTTCTCATACTCAGTACTTATTATTATGTTATGGTGTGCATGTATATGTAAACACACTGAAGAAAATTGTAAGTACTAAATTACTTTATTTTGGATTCTTGTCATTTAAAGCTGCTTATTGGTGATATCGATATATTCTGTGTTATGAAAATGAAAACATCAGATGTTCTTTGTAAGTCTTGTTGACACTGTTGACTACTCTCTGAGATCAAAACAGTCACTCAGTGAATTTCTTACTGTTTGTTAAAAACCTGCCTTGGATCAATATACTCACTGTATGCTTGTAATGTAAATGCAAATATGCAGTTTTGGTGTTTTAAAGTTATGACTATTTGCTGAGAGACAGTATAACTACCGCATACTGATTTTTACTTGTATCCAGTTTTGTCTTCTGAAAAACTTAAAATCTTTAAACTTAAATCCACATTGCAATTGGGGAATTTTTGTTTTGTTTTCCTTTTTTTTTTAAATATTTGCTAGCAGAAAGATCTGAAGAGGACCTTAAATGATGTCTTTAATCATTTCTCCTCCCATGTAATTGGGACTTTTTTGTCTGATTAGTTAAACAGACCAAATTCTCCCTCTTTAAGTGTTTCCAAGTCTGGTCATGTCTCTGGACATGCATGTGGATGGTTAGAAACAATATTTACCCTTAAATGTCAATGTGATATAAAAGAAAATGCATCTAGAGAGTCACAGACCAAAGATCTGATCAATAACAGACAAGCCACTCACTGTGGAAAACCTTAGCCATATTTATTTTATCCAACACTGTAACACTATGATAAAATAAGGAAAAGCCTAATAGGTTCCTTTATGTATTGGACAGATCTGTTAGAAACAGTAACAAGTGCTTCACTGTTTAACATCACTCCTAAAACCTGGTTTACTTTTTATGAACAACTGATCAGACGTTCAGTAACCAATGAAGAGAAAGGCTTCAAGTTAAAAGAACTTTTTTTATTCATTATGAAATCATGTTATGAAAATAATGACAACTAACCATATATCAGACAAATGCATCTTTCCATATGTTAACAACGTTTTGCTGTAAAGGCTGTGACATCTCCGCCGTCACCAGAGCATAACTGTGTTCTGTTTGTGCTTGGCGTGTACTTCACCTCATCCTGCTGTTGTTTCATACCATAAAAATGTCTACAAGGCTTTTCACGTCTCCTTCCAGTGTTTCCACATGAAAATCCTTTGCAAATAACCTTCTGTTTGTAAGGGAGAAGTTCACATATATACCAGATTTAGTCTTTGTGTTCTGCTTCCTGTTGTCTAATCCTTCAATCAATAATTTACACAAAATCTGTACATACTTACAGCAGGCTGATGCCTGTTTCTGAAGGGTTGTGCACATAGAAAAAAGAAGCAAGAAAGTTGACGTGATACGATGGGAGGTCAGGGTGTTATGAGCATATTAGACACTTGCCTTAATGACAAATGTAACCCAACAACTTTCAGTCACTCAAAATGAGTCTGACATTCTGCAACAAAAGCCACACCCACTTCTTCCAGTCTTTTGCTATAAAACACACACTCGACACAGCTGACAGGGACGCACATTAAAATATTTATGGAATGAATGAGTGTGTGTTTGTAATGGCTGATGTTAGGATCAAGTATATTTATCTTAGCCAAAAAGATGCAAACCTTTGGGTACGATAAGAGCGAAATTTGCTATTTCTAACCGCCATCTGCATATTTACCCCCCCCATATCCAACAGCTGATAAACTCCAGCTGGGCCTGGAACAGACGTCTGAAAAAAATACTTAAGGCTTTTATCGTTTAGCACGTTATTCTTCAACTGATCGGCACTTACTGTATGCAGTCATTCATCTTTCACATCACTCATATTGCATTTTTGTTCACATAAAACTCTGTTACACATTTCAGAATTAGAAAACGATGAGACTGAGTTACCACAGCATTATGTGGAAGCTACTGGCACTACAAACTAAAGCACAAATGAGCGAAAAAGAAAATAACACGAACTGCTCCTCCTTCTCCTCGGACGCCGCTGCTGTGTGCTTCTTTATTGTTGCGATAACTTGATCTGTACTGAGCTGCAGAATAAAAATCTGGGGTTCATTTCAGGGTGCAGCTGCTTTCCCGTGAAAAGCATTGGACCAGTAATGGTGCAGGAGGCTGAACATGAAACGTGTCGGAGGTCATTCGAGTCAGGGTTTGGGTACTGGCATCAGTTCTCTTCTATGGCACAAGTGTTTGGCAAACACAGTTAACATTCAACATTTTTGAGATTGACAAAATAAATTATGTCAATGGCACACCGCTGTATCATACCGTAACCACCTGCTCTGCCGCTCTCAGGTGTCCTGGGTTTAGATGAGGTTTTGTCATACATACAAAACTCACTTCAATAACACAAGAATGCCCTTTAAAAAGTTATTTGCTGAGACCAGAAATTGAGAGAAACAGGCTTGAGGTTTGTGTCCAAGTTTTGCATCCATGTTTCTTTCACATTTTTCCTGCACGAGTAGAAAAAAAAAAAGCGGGCAGATCGCTTTTGCACAACCGAAGCCATCCAGAGATCGAGCCTGCAACTGCTACAAGCCCCTGTAGATGCTTGTCCTGCTGTCTCCTGTAGTGTCATAAAGCCACATAGGGTAGTGGGGGTCAACCCTGCCACAATTAGCTCCTCACATGTTGTAAGCCACATATATGGGATCCAGCTGGTCAGCCAGGAATCCATCTCTGAGGTGCATGCGTTGTTTCTCCCCTCTGGAGTTGATGGGGATGACGCCGGGGTCTACCACCACCACCACCCCTACGATGAGGTAGTGCTCCTCCAGGACCACATTGGTGACCAGGGCCACCAGGTCGAGGGCCTCCTGCTCAGATCCCTCCAGTTCTACAACCACCACGAGCAGGTTGGTCCATGTGAACACCGCACTGGAGAGAGGAGGAGGAGGATGGTGGATGAAAGTAAATACAGAGAAGTCATGTAGAATTCATATTTCTTCGTCATTTTTAAAATTGATCAAGTAAATAAATCTCTGTTGTCATATTGACAACTAGCGACTAAAGGTGTTGTAGGTTTCTCACCATTCAGCTATGCTCTTGTGAGAACGGATAACAGAGGTCTCGATGTCAATTGGGTGATACCTCATCCCCCTCAGCTCCAGAGTCTCATCAAGAGAGCCCACCACATAGAGGGCGTCGTGACGCTCTGAGACACACAAACACCCACAGTCAGACTGTTCAGTTTACGTTTTGATACTAGAAAATACTTAAATTAGCTTTCCGTGGAAAGATTGCAGACTTTAAGTTAGACTAAGCATTGGTCACTCACCTCCGCTGGCATCGGTCAGCTCAGTGCGCCGCAGGAAGCCCAGGTAGCCGGTCCTTGCCCAGACTGTCTGAGTGTCTCCGAAGCTCAGCTTGGTGTTGAAGTGGTCAGCATGCAGCGCCTCCTCCCCATAAACTGTGTAGTATCCTGTGGCATTGTGGGGACTGCTCACCCAGATCTGATACACATATTAGTTACAATTGGTGACTGTTACATTCAGAAGCACACACTTTGCTCTTTCTTCTGGTCAAAGTTCTGAAGCGCTACAAACCCAATATGATGAGTCACAAGCTGCGTATTCCTCATGCTGATCCCATTAAAGGGTATCAAGTATAAAATCGGTGCCAAATCAACATACAGATCTATTTGTTGTGGTGACCTCTTGAAATAAGGGAGAAGCTGAAAGAACCCTGCAAACTTGTTCCAAAAAAAACAAAAGCCAAGTAAATTAATCACATTAACATTGAACTGCTGTTCAGCCTAAAAGGTCACTTTGTGTAGCTTTTACACAAATTTCAGCAAGATGTTTTAAAAAGCAGCACTGATATGTAAATAGACATTTGCTTCTACTGTGCTGAATGAATTCTGCTGCTAAAAACAAAAAAACAAAACACCTTAACTCTAAGATGTTTTTAGGTTATTGCAGAAAGCGACTGTAACCTGCTTTAAAGGGGACTGAATAATAAGTGGTTTTTCTTATTGTCTAGAGGTTGCCTTAGAGAGTGGATGGACTGAGGGACTTCAACAAGGTCTAGTATAAGATAAATATGGATTATTTTAAACTGTGAATCATCCAAATCCAAATCCAAATCTGGAGATGGAAACAAGCACAACAGGTTCCCTTTAAGCACACAGAAGAGTGACTGACAGCTCTGCTCTCTTAAAAACCAACTCACCTCTCCTAGATGGGAGTCTCCCAAGGGTCCTTTAGTCTCCGTGTTTGCAATGATGACTTTTACTCCGGGGAGGATCTACAGCAGCAGACAGCCAGGACTCAAATTAACAAAAAAAGCCCTGGAAGCAGCAGCATTACACACTATGTTGCTGTGTTTCAGTTCTTAGTTTTAAATTAGGCCGTACCTTTCCAGACTCCATCAGTGGCAGGCTGTGCGGTGACCCTCTCTCAACCAGGCGAACCCTGAAAAGACAAAGTGAGCAACGTCATATCCACTGTTTTTGTAAATATGACACGTAAATAAAGGAAAGAAAAAAACTTTGAGTACTAATTAGTTCAAAGTCGGGTCATGTTTTAAATGCATGTATATGAATGCATACTGTCACAGTGTTCCCACCTATCGTGCCGTAGTGCTCTCATGTCCACATAAACTGTGGTTGGATCTGGTCCAGCTGTACCCTGGGGAAAAAAGAAAGAAACAAGCAGATCCAGATATGAGCCAATAACCTATGTGCTACAGCTGTGGCATTAACGCTGCATGTTGCTTAAGTGGAGTGGGGTTTGGAAGCTGATTATGAAACTACTGCTGACAAAGCAAGGGGCAGCCAGAAGCCAACCAGCCAGGCTGCGATAGTTAGGACTCTGGCAAAACCTGGGCCATGTAAACACAAATACCTCCATCACCTGCTCTGTGGGAAAACCTGGAACATTTATTTAAATTCTAAATAATAATGCTTATAAAAAATGACTCAACAAAGTCTAAACATCATTTGTTTTGATTAAAAATCAAAGTACTTCAGTGCAGCTGAATTCTAAGTGATTCATTTTTCAAGTGCTGATTACAGCTGTCAGATATAGATCTCTTTGTGTGGGATTTGTCATCATTACTGCTGTGAGACTGGTCACAACAAGTTATGTTTTCCATCACTCGCTTTGCCAGTCTACAGCCAGAGCACAAGCCAGCAATGAGTCGCTGCACCGAGGTCTGTGAGTCACAGCCAAACACAGAAAGCAGGATTCAGTTTACTAAGCAGAGCACGTCTACCTGAACGACCACCTGTCAGTAACATAAAGGTTCCTCAGAACATACATAAGTAATTCATTAGTCTATATACTGAAAACAAGATAAAAACAAAATATGGTAAATTTTAAATATGTTCAAAAAGCTGAAAAACATTTATATATCCTAAAAACTGAATAAAAAGACACACAAACAATTATGCCCTGTTAGTTTGTATAATATTGTGGATTGAAGTATGAAAGTACGACATAAACTCTACTGATTATACCCTAATTTACTGAGTCGCAGCAGAGTTCATGCAGCCAGCTCATTGTATTATGTGTGGATCATGTATCTAAACCTGCTGTAGAGCAATGATCAGGAGCCAGCTGATAGAAGCAGGACTCGGCTGAAATAAATAGCGATACAGAAGCTGAAGCTCATCGGGAAGAGGAAAAAAAACGAGCTAAGTGCTGAAAAAAATAGTGAACTGTGGCTAAGCATGACAAAACTTCATGCAAAATAAATGACAAACGTGAACACACAGAAACAGACAGACCAAGCAGCAGAGCAAACAGCCACTCTTATCACACAGTACCTGCTCAGCCAGTTTCCCTAACCTGTTGGGCTGACAGGACAGGGCAGGACAGATAAATAAAGAGATATATGTGTATGTATTCAGATACGTGGGCAACTCTCATACACACTCAGACACACACATAAATCATCAGGGACTGAAAAAAATAAATAAAACTATAAAACAAAAGAACAAGACCAAAAACTGACAAAAGTCAAAGTCAAAACACGACTTATTTCACAGTTTTTATAAACTGGAACTAAATGTAAGATGAACCATTGCACTTTCTAAACTCTTCCTTAACATGCAGTGAGCTGGTAAATCAAGGTCTTGTATTTCACGCTTTAATTATCTAATAAAATAGTTTTATTTAATAAAAAGTTTTAAATGCCCCATTTTTTCCAGTTAAAGTGTTTTGGCTTGTGTTTCAGGGTGTGTACAGAGCTGCACTGCAGGAGCTAGAAAAAATAACCAACCAGTTAAATAAACGAGGAAATGAAATCCATCGGTTAGAGATAAAATAAACAAAGCTGTCTGCAGAGACAAAAAACAACTGGACTGCGTAGCAGTTTTCTAATCGAATCTTAATTTTTGATGGATTTATGATGAATTCTAATTAACTTTTTCAGTTTCTTTACATCGATACATCAATAATTACATCTTGTTGTCTTTTATTCTTCTCAGCTAATGCAAGCATCCACAAACTTTCCAAGTTCAACATCACTAACATTCATGCTTTTATGAAGTGCTGTCAAACCGACACCGCACAAGAATTTCATTAACATCTTTGCCATGAATCTTTGCCCAGATTCATGGCCTGCTTTGGCTCTAAAACACTGACATTCATTCATTCTGAACTTTTCCCAGCCCTCCCCCTTTCGCTTCTAATTTTCCTTGACCAGTGGGCCTACCTGCAAACAGATCGCTACGTTCACCCTGCAGCCGAAGGTGGTGCTCACAGCTCTCGGTGAAAGCCCCAGGTCTTTGAAGATCTTCGAGAAGGACTGAGTGAGGGCTATGCGGGGCCTTTCCTCTGCTACCACCATGCAGGTACGCACACAGGACAGGTTCACATTTCTCAGCTGGATATGGGGGGAAAAGAAGATCAGCATCAGCAAAACCTACGAACTTGAGAGTGATAAGATTATTTTGGTCTTTGCAGAAAAAAGGAGAAAAATCGTTTCTGTGTTCTAATATTAATAATTATTTTTATTAGGCATCTATTAGATCATAGACAGACCAGTCTTAAGTGCTGCAGACAGTAATCAGCAGGCAGACACGGAGCAGTGAAGTGCTTCACCACTGAGTACCCTCACTTTGTCTTGATAATTATGGCGCTGGTGCAACAGCACCGCAGGGAAAAGGACTATTTGAAGAGAATCACTTCAATTTTGTGCAAGAAAAACGCTGTGGTTTGTTGTTTCCCCTCAGTGACACTGTTCAACAGCTGAAGAGACAAACTGACCCGCAGTGCTTCTGTCTGTGAACCCAGTCCTTTGGTGCACATCTCCATGACTGAGTACGAGCAGAACGTGACGCGCACTTTGTACTGGCTGACGGCTGCAAGCCACAGAGATGCGTTGCTCTCCAACTCCAGCGGTGGAACCAGGATCGACTGATGGCCCGAGTACACACTGAAACAAGAAGATGCAGGCGAGAGAGTAAACAGGAATCCACAGAAAGAAAAGATAATAATCTGTGTCCAGATTTTCAAATGTTACTGGTGGTCGTTTGTTGAGAGCCCCTACCTGCACAGGCACCAGAGAGCAAAGCCCAGGCCGCAGTACGGGTCCAGACAGATGGCGATCTGCCGGGATGGGTAGAGCTCACACTGCAGCTTAATGGAGCGACACAAGGCACTGGTGGCAGCATGAGACATCTAGAAGAGACAATATGATATAAAAAAAAGAAAAGACTGGGCGCTGCAGTAACATTCAGGCATTCATTACTTCACAGCAGACTAAGAACCTTTTAAGCCTTTACTGTTGTCCCATAAAATCAATCATAACTCCAGAACGTGCTGAAGTTCACCCAGTCAAACATGCCGTTTGTTCCTCTTTTTAATTAGACTTGCAAATCTGTCAAATAGGACTTCATAGTTTTTTTTTTGTAGTTCATTTCATTTATAGGCAAGTATCTGAATCCAGTTTTTCCAAATTAAGTGTGAACAAGAGGTACAGCTAATGTTAAAATGTCCTGCGACCTGACACTGAATGCAAGAAAAGTGCTTAAAATCAAGGACTTCAAACCTTACTTTCTTTATATACCCTTCAAAAGATCAAATGTTTTTTATTGCCTCTTGAGTAGATTGTTGTAGTTAGTTACATGTCTGATAGGTACTAACATCCTGGGAAAAGGGGTTTTAAAGGGGGAAATTAGTCTCCTGATATATATGTCTAAAGATAAGCATTTGCCACCTTTTCTGATAATGATACACTTGATATCTGTTTGTAACAGGATTAATTGTAAAATCTTATTCATGAGTGCCTTAATGGGCTAGCCTCAGATTATCCCCATCACTCTCACGTGGTGGTCGTCTCAGGTCATTTGCTTAGGTCACTGGACCAACAGCTCTTCGTAGTCCCAAGATCCCACCTAGAACTTCATAAGCGTTTTCAGTTCCAGCTCTGGAACATCCTACCCCTCCATTTCAGGGTGTGCATTAACAGGAACAAAAAGAGGCAATATGATGGCAACATGTGAATCTACTGAACCAGACAGTTCCTTCAACATACTTTGACCCCTGCCAGGATGCCTGTCGTGGACACACTGAAGTCCAGGTAAGCCAGCATCTCTGGGGTTGGGGGCTTGTACATCTGGGGGCTCTTCTTCCTGGGGAGATCATCTGTAGGATGAAGAACGAGCGAATTAGGAGAACGTTCACTGCAGAAATTGATATTAAGCATTTGAGTGTGTGTACATAAATTACCAGTGTCCAGCACGGTGGGCCAGCTCTTGATGTCCACAGCAGCAGCAGCTTCTTTGGATTTCAGCAGCTTCGTTATTGCTTGGGTTGTCAGGATGCACACTGACTTGCTGACCTTTACCACAGATAGTAGAATCTAACTACATATGTTGTGTTGCTGTTCACACTGTTTTCTATTAGACAGTAAAGCGTCGCTAACAGAGCACAGATACATCTGAAGATCACTGACTTTAATGTATTTTTTAATGCATACAATCCACATTGACTGCCATAAGCACTTGATGTGTCCCCAAACAGCCTCTGTGTTACCTCAACGATCATTTTGACGGTGGGCAGAGTGGTGGCCAGGTTCTGTGGATGTGGCGGTCTGACGGTGACCGGCACACAGCCAGCGTACAGGCAGCCGTAGAAAGTGGCAATCAGGTCAATTCCTGCACATAATGTTTGTTTATATATTTTTTTTCTCTTAAACCCAATGGAGTGAGGATGTTTTAAAAGGCCAAGAAGCACAGGGCAGCAGATGTTTGTTTTTTTACCTGGCGGATAGACAAGTGCTACGTGGTCTCCAGTGTTCAGGCGTCCCATCAGAGCTGCTGCCACTCGCTCTGCTCGCTTGTGCAGCTGCAGACAGGAAGCTGAGCTGGACACTGTGCCCTGACGAGAAAGCACAAGAGTAACATATATCTGCACCGTTCTCTTTATTTAATTCACCATTATCAAGATTTATCAGTCCACAAATGTCTAACAAGCTAACTTTGCATTACAACTTTTTTTCTTTCCTCTTATGAAAACTTGAGTTGCAGGAGTTTTGCATCACTTTAATGAAGTATCTTTATTCATGACTCACTTAATTTAACTGAATCAGGGTAACAGATAAACCTGAGACAACAATCTTTTTTGTAAAAAGGTTTTAAACTGAATTTCAAGGAAATTTACTGTAATAACACATCAGTGTTACTACCTTCAAAACCACATTCTATTTAGAGATCTTTCTATCGATCGTATTTGATCTTTCTTAAGTCAAACCCCAGTACAGACAATACCTTAGCATTGAGAACCAGAAACAGAGGATGGTCTGGAGTGGCCTGAGCTCTCCACTGTAGCACATCCTGAATGTAGAGGAACTAAAGGAAGAAAACACAAAATTAACTACAAAGATATCAAAGTGTCACACAGAAATAGGAGTTAACCTGTGGAATAGTTATGACAGTGATTTAAAAAGGTGTAGTTCATTTTCCTTGTTTAAAAACATGTTTAAAAATAGAGTAATAGAAAAATATAGAAATCAAGAATGAAAAGAGCAAAAAGGAGAAAAAAAAAATAACCTCTTGATTCTTTTGCTTTGATGTAGTTACTTATCTAAGGTGGAAACTTTTTTTGTTTTTCTTTGTTTTTTGTTTTTTTTCTTTGTTTGTTTGTTTGGTTTTTGCTTTGTTTTATTATTTTCTTCAAGCCCTGTGTACAGGAGCTGCATACAAAAAGATATTTTGTGAAAAGGGTTGGCGTAATAAGCAAATGCTTCAGCCAATACCTTTTGATTAGCCTTGTCTCATGCTTTCTTTCTTTATGGTAGATTTTTGTTCTGTTTTCACTGTTTGTTTGGTTTTTTTTGTTTTTTTTTCACTGTTTTCACTGAGATTTGAATTTGAATGTTAATCAATAAATCAATAAATCAAAAAATATCTTGTCTCACTTAATAAATGGTGTTAAATATTGTTGCATAATGGGACAAGGCTGTTTTTGCACATGAATAAGAAACATTTAAGGGGTAGAGCACATATGCAGATGATGATCAAAAGGCAAAAAGGTGTAATGCATGATGGGAAAACAATCTGAGTTATGTGATGCCTGTGTTTTTTGCAGAAGGGAAGGCCATCTCTCAGTTGCATGTACACTCAAAAAAATAATTCATTGGATGAAGGTAATTTTATCTTGCCACTTATATTCCATCTAAACAAATCATGTTATATTAATCCATCTTGGTTGTGTTGTGTCAACACGATATATGTGTGTAGGTTTAACATAATATTAACATTAACATTCAATGAATTTGACTTTTGTTCAATCAACATGTTTGCACCACGTTAGTCTAATTAAATTTATTTAAATTCATCTTATATTGTTTAAACACTTTGGCACATCAAAAGTCAGTCTTGTCACATGAACTAGTAAAATATTTGTTTCTTACACCAATGATAATCTTGTTGAATGAATGAAATGTAACTTATGTCTGTAGTACATGTTGTATTCATATTACATAATGTTCAACAAAAAAATTTGTTTTACAGCAACTTCCAATCCACCCATCTTCTTATCTTTATCTGGGCTGTGGAAGTGATAGGGTAACAGGAGCAGGGTACAGACTGGACAGGTCACTAGTCTATCATACAGAGACAAACAACCATTTGCACTTCAACACATTTGGGTAATTTAGAATAACCAGCTACCCTTACAACTGCATGACTTTTAACTGTGGAGGAAACCAGAATACGCAGAGAGAACCCACTGCAAACTTTGCCACATTGTGGATTTGAACCCAGGATCTTCTTGCTCTGAGGCAACAGCACGAACCACCATGGCATTAATCTGTCAATACAGTCTTAACAAAAGTAGGAAAGCTATGCTTGATGATGCTTTATGTTGTTGTCCTTGACAAGTTAAACCATAAGAAATAGTAACAGCATACACGTGATGTGGTTGTCTGCCTCTTGTAACCCCAGTGATTTTCCTGTGGTTTGACATCTAATGTGATCTTCTGAATTTCGCGAGTCGACTCAAAAAAATGAAATTGGGTGGTTGTTACATGCACAAGATCCAGACTTGTAATTTGAACTAAATAATTCCATGTTTCTATGGTGAACGTAATTAAATCATGTAGCATCTGCATGAAATTCAGCAACTTAATTTGTTCTTGTTGAGATGACATCATACAATCTAGTAAGAGTGGCTGGATCCAGGCAACTCGTCTTTGTAACATCCGTGCTGTTCAATTTCCTGACTGAGGTTGTCCAACCAACTGAAGAGCACATAAATCTAGACTCAGATTTCTCCCTCAGGTGTGGATCCTTACCTGTGTCTGCAGTGTGTGAGAAGAGGTGTGGCATGGATGAAATGAGGATGACTATCTACCTTACGTGCCTGGTCATTGTCCTCCAGCTGTCCCAAGTCTCTCCCGCAGGCTTGTGCTATCCTCTTGCCTGCCACCAAGTTGCCCACTATCATAGAAGCAGGACCAACCTCTGTCCAGCACAACCAAAGCATCATCATCATACATCTCAGTGAAGTTAGCACCAAAAATCATTTTAAGGCAAACATATTGGAATAATTATTGTTGTGTTTTTGATCTCAGAGTGAGGTGTCTTGTGGTCTACCTGGCTGTTTCTGTCTCGGCTTGGGCAGGTTAGTGACGCATGTGTGAGGGCACATAAGGACATTGCAGGGGTGTAAAGCACCCTCCAGGAAGCGCTGCTTGGTCTCAGATATATGGATGCCGCCGAGGGGAGCCTTAGGAAGCGTGTTAGCAGGTACCAGAGCCAGGCAGTACACCCCAACCTGATGGATGCTGTCTATGGCCTGAAAACAAACAGCGAGGTTACACAAAGCTGTCAAGTGACGACTTTTACAGTGCCTGCTTTATATTTTTTTTGGTAAAGTTTGAGATTCATTTATTATTTTATAAACATGTAAATTCAAAAATAAACCAAATCAAAACAAAAAATATTGAGGACCTGGAGGACACGGCTCATCCACTGGAAGCTGTCTTCCTCTGAGGCGTCTGGCCTCTGCTCTGCCACCACGACGATCCTCTCGTCGTGCAGTACAGACACAGAAAACACTGCGATCCTGGGGAGCAAAGCAACACCGTCACAAACTGGCTGTCCTGCTCAACAAGAAGTGCAAACTTTCATAATTTCCATGCCGCTTCCTCCTTTACCTTCCCCTGTACACAAACTTCATGGGCTCCACGGCCAGCGCTGTGGCAACTACGTCATCAGCGTTATGTCTCCGCCCACTGACGACCATCAGTCCATCCATCTTTCCCACAACAAACACAAGGCTGTCCTGGAAAGAGTCACAAAAGTTCATGTGGTGATCCGCACAACACACGAGCTCCTGGTGCAAAGAAATCGGAATGCCTCAAAAGGTTTACAGACTTCTTATAAACTATCATCAAACTCTTCATCCAGGAGCTGTCATGTCCTCAAAGGGAAAACAATTATGCTTTAAACTTGGAAATTAAAAAAACATCACCATTTGTCAAGTGATAATGACACTGGTATGATCATCTCCATGATTTTAACAAATAAACTCAGGTCAGCTCCATCTTTCACTGGTTTGAAAGTCTATAAACACAAAAGCAATCCTTCAAAATAAAGAGATTTACGTTTCTTTCTTTCTTTTGAAACTGCTGAATAATCCAATTCAGAAATAAACTGCCGACAGGGAGTTTAGTGAAATATCCTAAAAGAAAAATTAATCTTTTAGACTAAAATCAAATGCCATAGCCTCAGAGACCGTTTTCTTCAATTCTGTGAGCACATTAAATTAAAATACGAACAAATACCTGCAACAATTACAGAGATGATTGGTCTTTGCGCATTGACTGGATGGACCCTTTAACTGGGCAATCTAATGTTGCAAATAGTTAGTTTAGTTAGTAAAACATTTGCATATTTGTTACTAAACTCACTGTTGACTAACAACCACTAACACAAACCATTGAGAGTCTTCCTGAGTAATTTAGAAAATCACAAACCAGAGTAGAGGCAACAAGATGGTAAAACTGATAATATTACATGTGGCGCTTCATGCTGATTATTTCTGACAGATATTAATATCTGTTCTATTAAGCAGAAAAACCCATTATCATTATTTTTTATTTTTTGCTGCCAGAACGGTCACAGAGGTACTAGAGATCTGAAAGGACAGTTAAAATGTACCTGTGTAAAGCTGTAAGACTGACATTAAATCAAGGGAAGGTTAAAAGGAAATCTAAAGAGGAACTTACTGGCCCTACAAAGCCCAGCAGTGAGGTTCTAGTGAAAGGTCGGCCACTGATCGGGATCCCAGACGGTGTTACAGGGACAGTCTGCAAGAAGATACAACACTATTAAAACCAAACATCAAAACAAACAGATACTGCCTTCACTTAATAGAAGTCCAATCAGATGATGACTCATTTAATTTTAGTGCTATCAATTAAGAAGATTTTTAGAAATGTGGTGCTATTACACTGCACATATGAAGTGACACTCATGAATAATAAGATTAGGAGAAAAGCGCTGAATCCTTTGTCACACCTGACCACTTACAGAAATAACGAAACACCAACCTCAAAGATGTTCTTGGTCATGCCTGGGAGGCCGTAGTAAGCGACACCGGTGCTGCCTGAGCTCACGCAGATCTCTCCGACCTCGTCTGTCTGACAGAGATAAGGTATTCCCTCGGCTCGCACCACACAGACCAAGGCTGGAAATGCAAAATGGACACAGAAGGATGGGCACAAGGAAGAATGAGTCATAAGGTCAATATTTAAATCGATTCAAAGATCCCGGTTTGCATTAAGCTTTTCAAAAACTTCTATGAAACACTTCAAAAAGTTCAAACAGTAAAATTTGGTAAATAATTTCATTTAAGTTGGATGTGGTGATTTATTGGTGATGCGTTTAAAATGTTGTTTTAAAAGAGGCTTTTAAGGTGAATATTTTGCTACAAGCACTTTTATATGGTTAGATATTTCAGTGTCAGCATGTACACATTTTTTTTTTTAATTTTTGAAAATCACCTTTTTCTCAACCTTCTTCAGAATCAGTATTTTAGTCATTAACATCAGTAAAATGTTAATAATGTGCATGGTATACTGTACCTCCAGGCATGACCTGTCCCACATCCTGCACTGTAAGAACAGAGAGTTTCTCCTCAGTGTCCACACGGATCACCCCATGACTCAGCCCACCCATGGACAGCACCGCCTTCCCGGGAGGAGGAACCCCCATTTCTGGAGGTCTGCGGGACACACATTCATGCTATTACTTAAGCCATACTATCACTTAAATTCTTCCTTTTCTGCTTACGGCAGTCAGACTGAGCCATCTACTGGTGTAGTACAGTGACAGCAGTACTAACACTTAAAAAGAAGATATGAACTGGTTCTGGAGAAATTTAATGACTCTGTGGCTCCATCACATTTCTTAACTCTTGCATATATTTAAATTTGCATTTCTCTCACTAAAAATAGTGCCAGCTTTTCAACTTGAAGCATTTTCTTGCCTCCCAATCCGTCTGGCATCGTAATCTTCCTCCAAAACTGAGCTTCACAATCAGCAGAAAGCTGTGAGACTCTACAGTCTGCGCTGTGATCAACAGAACAAATCTCCCTTCCTCCCTGCAGGAAACAGCTGATGTTGCAAGCATGGTGTGACATAACAGCAGCACAGAAAGCCAAAGAGGCTGCTTTTGTTCTCGTCAGGTGCAGTAACGGAAGCGCACCTGCGGATGGCGACAGTCATTGCTTCTGAAGAGCTGGCACATGGACAGATCACCTCAGGTCGCAGCCCACGTGACTGAAACACGTTGAGGAAGGCATCGCAGGAGGATATCGACCCTGGGGTAACACACACACACACACACACACACACACACACACAGAGCACCAGGCAGACAAACAAAGCAAATCAATAATAATTTCTTGGGACTCCAGGGTGTTGTTTTATTAAATGAGCCTCTGCAGATGGACTCACATGGGTTAGCTCCGTCAGCAACGATAAGCATTCGCAGTGAGCTCAGGCTGATGTCTCTCTGGTCTCTCTGGGCCAGCAGAGACCAGTGCATGTCCCTCGACTTCACCACTGCTACCCGTGCTGCACGGGGGACACAAAGACAAAAGCAATGACCGACACAATCATGACCTCTGTGGTCCAGTTTGACGAGATCATAAAACCAGACAGCAAGGAGCGACGCAAGCTGACTCAGTCGCCAACAGATGATTGAGCAGAGCTGTGGATCAGTTTTATTCAGGGCACACAACCCCAGAAATCAATAGGTCCAACAAATGATCTCTTTAATCCATCCACTCGTGTCAAACGTGCACTGAGAATCAAAACAGTAACAAGCAGGAATAAAATCTGGTCTTCTTAACAATAAAACACCTGAAGTGTATCTTCCCTAAGGTAGCTTCTTGTGAAAAGTGTGCTCTGTCCTTGTTTTCCGAATTAAACAGCAACAAAAAAAGATCTAAATTCCTTACTAACCCTAAATAGATGGACTGGCCCTTACCTTTATATGTGTGAACCTTCATTATCCAAGACAGAGGGTTGACTTTCATCAGGGAGTAGGGAATGCTGATCACATGCATCCGATTCATGACGCTCTGCCAGGAGAGCAGTGAGCATTGAGATGAGCTCCAATATATGCCAGAAATGCATCACAACTAAATGAGGTCACTGTAAACACGCTGCAGGTTATGATTTTATCTGCCAAGAGTACAAAAATAAGCCTGTTTATACACGTAACAACAAATCACGTATGACCTAAGGCACCGGGAATTCTCATGCATGTTTGAAAGCAGTCAATCAAAGCTGGGATGTCTGTGTCAGTGGAAGCAGCTTTATTTTTCACAGGTTTGAAACTCCTCAGTGGTTAGATAAGATGCTTTTTTCCCCCCCATCAGGACTTCATTAGTTTGAATGCATTTACATACTGATAAAGGCCTCAGTGGGAAGCCGGTTAGATAAGTTTCAGTTTTTATCTGCAAACTGAGCTCAGATCTCCTCCATTTCTCATTATATAAGCGCCCCATTAGCTCTACTAGAGGTCTGGAGACTACTTACAGTGAGAACACCGTGCCATAATCCTGCTTCTCTCTTGAAGTCCAGGACGTTGGTTATCGTCTCACCTACAAATAAAAAAAAGGAGAATTTTTCAAGGTTAGGAGCACAACACAGTTACATAAGTTTCTGTAATTCTGACTGTAGCAGCAGTGGTTTGAGTAAGCCAAATTAAGTTACAGAAACAGATCCGGAGAGTCTCTGGGGGTTGCTGGTGCTGTTTGCAGTTACTCAGAACAAAAGTAGGACACTAGAAGAAAGGAGCTACTTTATGTTCTCTTTCTTTTTAAGCAGACCTGACCCAGGTATGATGGAAGGAACGCAACCAACTGAGCAGCTGCATTTATCAAATGAGACTGTATTTACACCTAAAAGTGTCTCAGAGCATTTCTCCTGCCAGCACCAACTGAACTTTCTCCATGTCGGAAGAAGTGATAAATGATGGAGGGAAAAATTGCAGAAACAAAGTATGACCAAAAAAGTAAATTAAGATTCCTCCTCACCTTCAGTGTAGCCACAGGCCTGCGTGAGGGCATGACAGTGAGCCAGCATGGCTGAATGGGACACTGTGATTCCCATGGTGCTTCCTTCTTTGCTGGTTTTATACTAGATGTAAGAAGCATAAAGGGAAAAAAAAACAGTTTCATTAGGAAGAAAAAGGATCTGGTAAAAACAAAAACTGCCTAATAAGTTGAATAAGTAAAAAACAAATCCAGTAAAAACCATCGCGTCACATCCTTTGATTAAACCCCACTTACTTCTATGTAGGCAATGTCGTTACTGGCTTCCCGTATTGGAGGGTGCCAGTCTTTTGGAGGCTTCACAACATGTTTTCCATCTGTCACAAACCACAGCAACCGCGGCCAGCCTGCAGAGACAGAGACATGAAGTCATCTCAAACCAAATGAAACTATGCACACACATTCACAATGAAAACAAAACAGGCTGTACCTTTGAAAGTGGCAACCTCCCCTGTTTGTGCTTTGGGCAGGCCTTTCTGACAGGCGTCAGTGGTCAGTGCCAACGTGACGCCGCAGCTGCCCAACAGAAAGCCGATCTGTTGACTTCCCGCATCCTGGGGGAGCAAAGAGAGTATCTGTCACACACAACGATCAACTACTAAAAACAGAAAAATTCAAAATAACTTTGAGAAAGGATGCGCCGAGGGAATGTGGGAATTGCTAATGGAGTGAAAACAAGGCAATGACAAGAAGAAGAAGAAACCTCAGAGCATCACAGCAGCATCAAAGCAGCAGCAGGTGAGCAAGCGGAGTGACGGCCAGTCACTATTAAAAACTCTACTGCTGTGCATCAAAGCCAGACTGTAGCAGGAATGAAACCCGAGATCTGACACACGCTCGCTCCTATTTGATTGGCTGTGCAAATGAGCTTATAGCTAAACTCGTGCTGTGCAAAGTGCGCTGCTCAGAAAAGCAAAAAAAAAAAAAGGTGGGAGACTCAAGATGGGTGGGGAGAGGCGGAAAGAAAGAAGAGGAGGGTAATAGGGATAAAGAGAGGGACACAACGAGAGGACGAGGAATGATAGGAGCTGACAGAGTGAGCAAATGAGCGTCTGACTCCTGAGAACAGTTGGCCTGTGATCTATTTTGACTAGAATAACACATCATTTCACCTCACTCAAATCTCATTAATTACAGCACAGAGTCTGCCAACAGCATGCTTATAAAGGGCAATCACGAACAGGCATTAATATTCAGGCTGTGCAACTAATATGGATAAATTTAGATCGGCTTGAGCTGATCGATGCTCTGGGAACCGCAAAACATCATAAGCTAATACTCTGCATTTAAACATTTAAGAGATCAGATTTACAAAGATGTGATTTAGCGTAAGGAACGTCAAAGAGAGTGAAGATTAGCACTGAATCAAAAACTGCATCTGACTTAAGTACGTCTCTCATGTAAACACATTGAGGTCAGATGTCCAGTAGGGGTCAGTAAAACGTCAAAAATCACACATTCCCAGGAGACCCTCATTGCTTTACCTTTCTGGTCAGCGGCACTTCAATAGGTACAGGTACGAGCTCCGCCAGGAGACAGCCGTAGAAGGCCACCATGAACATCACCGGATCATTGTTGGGGAAAACAAGTGCAACCTGCAGGTGTGTTCAAGACATGGTTACAATACACCAACATTACTGTTTTAATGGACAGTATTGTGGACTGACGGTGACACTAAACATGTCATACAAATAATAAAGCTTTAAAGTTTAAGAAATCATTGCTTTCTACCAGAGAGTTAGTTGACAACTCTAGCTTCACAACAATAATATTTATATTTTCAATAAATCCTTGGTTTTAGTCAACAGTCAGTTATTCTATCTTGGCTTGGGTCTGTTTTCTGTTCACTGTAGCCCCCATTAAACGTGAAACTGCCGTTTTTGCATCAGACAAAAATCACACATGCACCATCTCGCACCAAAACAAACAGGCTTCTCAGCCAGCCTCCCCCATCTTTTTTGATTATTTTAGACAAGAAAAAAAGTCCAGCCACAACGATTAACCCAAGCAAGTCAACTAGACCCAAGCCGAGCCGTTTTTGCAGCTTTCCTCTGCTCAGGGTGAAACTGAAAGTAGAGGAGCAGAGGAGAGCCGCAAAACAACTTTAGAGACCCTGAAAATGAGATGAAATTAAATGTCTACACATAAATTAGGTTTTTAAACTTTACAGTTATGAACTGTGCCAGACTGGGCTCGCTCATTTCACTTTTACGTTCCCAGTCAAAGATTTCAAGGTAATAATGCAGATACAGACTTGGCTTAACACAAACATGTGAGGAATGGGACTTTCCTCTCTGCTAAGAAGTAAGGAAGCACTCCATTAATTATTTCATAGGAAAAAAAAATATTGTTTTCTGCTATATTAATGTTCCAAATTCAAATAGAATATTAAAGCTTTTAAGTGGATCTAAAACAACAAAAGTAAACGCAAATTAGAGAGCTGGTCACTTTTTCATCTAGCAGGATAAGGCAGTAACTATATTTCCCAAAAGGTTCCTATGTAGGAATACTTTCAGCCCCCTGTTTTGTTTTGTTTTATTTTATTTTCTCACGTCATTGAATTTATTTGGTGATTAATTCCATGTTGAATATTTGTAATAGTGCTGATTGATTGAGTGAAATGCCAAAAAATGTAACACATTCAATCGCCACCGAACACACTGTAATATATCATGACTTACTCTGTCTCCAGGCACGAGCAGAGGCTCATTTCTGCTGCTCAGCTTATTAAGAAGCGTATAGGCCAGTTTCTGACTGCGGGTCCACAGTTTACCTGCAGAGGTTAACACACATTGTCAACGAGTGCCTTTGATTTAACTATTCTAACCTGCAAAACAACATTTAAACAGCAGAATACATCATGTCTGTTTTTCAAAGACACAGTGGATGAAAAGAGGTGCTATTCTTTTCCATCTGAATTGTCATTTCTGGGCCAACATCCACAGGCTAACACCTACCATAGGTGAGTGTGTAGACGGGCTTGCCAGCATTGTCGAGTGCTGTCAGGCAGGGGCTCTTGGGCTGAGTGGTTCCCCACCTTTGTAGGGCTGCTGGCAAGGAGGGAGGCCAGTTGGTCACCACCCCAAGAGGCTCCCCTTCCAGGGGACACATCTGCTGGCCTTCTGGCTTTGGCTGGTTGGGATCTGGCTGCTGGACTGAAAACATGAAGAAGATGAATTGGACATCTTTAAGACTTTGATTCGAATTGAGCGTAATATAAGCTCCTGAGCTGCTTGATAAAGAAGACCGGCTAGTCTGCAAAGAAATGGTAAATATGTAAATTAAACAACACTTGTAAGGAGGACAGGGGAGGAAAAAAAGAGTGTGAGAAAAAAAAGACAATGAGGAAGGTGTGATGGAAAAGGAAAAGCTGGAGGATATACAGTGAGCTGTGTTCTGTCCTCATGAGTCTAAGCTGCCTATTATTCCTACTTGTGAGAAACTCGAAGCTGCTGCTTACTGGAAATCAGTCTCGCCTCGCTCCTTCTTTAAGTACTCTATTGACTTCTGGATTTGACTTCCATCTCTTCATCTCTATTCTTACCTTCAGATTCTCTGAGCAGTAGAGTTCAGACCTGTTTAAAGAAGCAGGTAAGCCATATCTCTGCCAAATATAACATCTTTATCAGTGTTTGGATCCTACCTCTGAGTGTGTTTTTCTGCTCACACTGAAGCTTGCCATACCACAAGGAGAAGCTTTACAGTTACCTGCTGATGCACTGCTATTCCCGCAGCATTTTCATTCACTCAGTGTTTATTCAGAGTGGCAGAGTACCACCCAGACCCACCGATGGGTTTGGTTGGAATGGAGGAAATGGTTAGGAAGGGCTGGTCCAGTCCGTGTGCACTTCCCTAAAAAATTCCCTTTCAACACCTGGTGGTCTTCGGGGCCAAAATAACCACCACTGAGCTAAAACCGTGCCTTGGTGGTTTACTTGTGGGACCTGGCAAGGTCACAGTCACATTTTTATCTCAGCCACAACAAGAATTAGACAGATCACTATTATTAGAGCTGGAAAACCAACGCGATGTGAGCATCACATTCGAAAGAGTAGGAGTGTGAAAGAGTTTCTCTTCACGAAGATTTATTGATTCAGCAGAATCACTGTAATTACATTCAGGTGGGCTTACCATCCAAAAGCTCCTCAAAGTCGTCAACAAAGAACTCGCGCAACGGTGGACGCTTTGGTCTCTTCAGTGTATTGAGCAGCTGCTGGATTTTGTTGGAGACGCGACTGTTGACTGGAACACCTATAAAATGAGTTTTATGGAGATGAAAAGACAAAAAAAAGGTTGGGAGGACATAAACATGACAAGAAAAAAAAACATGTAGAGAAATACAGACGGGAAAAAGTGGAGATAATTGTGATGGCGCAGGTGGGACGTGGGCATGTGCAGACAGATTGATTGAGAGATTGATGGAGGACGGGGGTGGATAAGGGAGGGACAGATAAGGAAAGAAAAGGAGACAAGGTCAGTGTGTTTTTCTAATGAGGCACAGAGGACAACCAGCTGTCAGTCACACTGTGGCAGGACAACAAAGCAGTGGAGCACGAGGTCCTGCGCTGTACAGTCACCTTAAAGACATAGTGTTTTAGTAGGAAGTCTCAGGAATCACTGCGAGACCTCAAAGGCTAAGAAAAAAGGAAATCAGGAAACGAGGAGCCGCCTCGCCTGCTGCCTAGCAACAAAGATGTACTCGCTGCAGAAAATGATTCATGAGGTGTCTCAAAAGGTGCCTGTTTCATGCTATAAAATATAGACAGTGAGAGGCTAAAATCACCTAACCCCGACTTAAATCAGAACACAGATAAATGGTCTGACATGCATGTTACACTTTAAAATTAACCCTTAAATTGTTTTTTTTTATATAAAAACTGAGCCAGATCATAAAAGGAGAGAAAACAAGACAAACAAAACAACAAACAAAATAATAGACTCCGAATGAAACTTGCGTTGTGCCGTTAGAGTCATGTTTGAGGTGAGGTTCAGTCTATAAACATCATCAGACATTATTTTTACCCGATAAATATACAGTTAGCTTTAAAAGGGGGGCAGCTGTGTTCGACAACCCAGACAGCCACGGGAGCTAAAGGCCACAGCTGCATACAGCTTGCCTGATTTATCTTACTATAATAAGCCTAGCTCAGACAGACCCTGCCTCCTCATGCAGGGACAGATGTACCAGGGATCGACCCTGTGGGGGTCAGTGCAGCACCTGATGGACCAATTAGACAGCAGCCCCTAACATCCTGGCTCTGAACTCCCCCACCCACCTCATCATGAGGCTTGATCGCTCATATCTGGACCAACCAGGACCCGTCTGTGATGATGACGATAATTAATGTGTTCATGATCTTATAATGAATGCATTTACAGCCATAAATTGCTGTAGTAATCTCTGGCTCTTCCTTAATGTGGGACAAAATGTTACACCACGTCTTTACAGTAAACAATAACAGAGTTATAGGATCGGGCTAGTATTAGTCCATCTTTTTCCTATTGTTAACAAATCCCAGCCAAAAATTGTCTCTGGGGCCCAGTCTTGCTGAGCACTTTAAACATAAAAATGCGTCATAAAAACACGGTCCTGTTTTTTAAAAACATTCAATTTCCTGTGTCAGCTGGGCACTGCAGCTTTTAGGATTTTCTATTCAGACATTTATATTTGCAAAGGTGTGTTTATAGTGACTATCTCCAGCCATGGATTTAGGCAGGATGGTGTACAGTATGTGAAACTGGCTCAAAATAACCCACAGTGACTCATAATGAGGGAACATGTTGCCCACTGCAACAGCATGGTTCACTTGATGCATTTGTCATTGTTTCTGGATGATAATGGAGGTCGGCGGGATAAAAATAAGCCTTATCAGGCTATGGATACAATAAACACCTGTTCGTAATAATAACTTACTGTTGCTTTTGGTCTTTTGATAGGATAAAGCGATGTGGAAAAGAAAGTTTGCATAGGGCTCTGTGCAGTGCTGTGAAAACTAACTATGGAGCATGACTCATCAGCTTGTAGAACCACATTTAGCAGCAATAACTTGAAGTAATAATTTTCTGTATGACTTTATCAGTCTCTCACATCGTTTTGAAGGTATTTTTGGCTGCTCTTCTTTATAACATTGCTTTAATTTCATTGAGGTTTGCCTCAATTCATTTATGCACAGCTCTGTTAGGTCTCGCGACATCATTTCAGCCAGCTTGAGGTTTGGACTTTGACTGGGTCATTGCAACACCTTGAGCATTTTCTTGTCTCTAATTCAGCCATTCTGTTTTCTGCTGTGGTTGGTATCACAGTCCTGTTGTATAACCTAATTTCAGCACAGCTTTATCGGTCAGATATGACCTTGATGTACAGACGAGTTCATGGCTATCTTAATGACTGCAACGTCCCCAGGTCCTTTAGCCCAGATCATTGACAGATGGTCTGAGGTGTTTGTGTTGAGATGCTGTATAACACTTCCTAGACTGATGGACAGCAAGAGCTGTTTCTTTAAGATCACTGCTTCTTGTCTTTGTTCATTGTCACCATGTTAACAAACCTGAATGCCCCAGACCAGCAAACTGCCAAAACTTGTGCTTTTAAGAGTTATTAGATTAACTGCTACCTACCCTTTTAATTCCTATGGAAGTTGTAATGGTTTACTTTTCACAGTACTGCACAAAATTCTGTAAGAAATTAATTTTTTAAACAATTGCAAGCTGAAAACAGCGCGAAAATACTGAATTTGTATCGGCAAAATTTGTGCATAAAACACCAACACACACAGTGTCAGTATCCAAGTACAGATGGAGCCAAAGCTACTGTGTGACTTGTTTTTTCTTTACACACATCTATGTGTCAAAAAAATGCCAGCAGTCCTAGAGAGCTGCCATCAAAGAAGTCACTGCGTGGCTGCGGGCTAGCCGTCAAAGAAGAAGTGAGAAACAGACTGACAGTTGTTTTCAGTTTGAGATAAGAAAACAGTCTGTCAACATAGTAATTAGTCGCAAGGCCAAACGAAGAGTTACACCTCTGCTTAAACGCACTCACTTTCTAAAGACATTCAGGTTAGACGTTGCCTGAAGATGCTATAAACGGTAGAGCACTTGCAACATACTCAGCTATACAAACACAAACACACTCACATGCACACTGTATCACTGAATTCACTGTAGCTGTGCATATTTTTTTTATAACACACAAGATTTGGACAAGTGTCACAGTAAACCTGACAGTGGAGGTGAGAGGCAGAGATGCAAAGACACACAAATACAAACGCACATACAGCAGAGTGCACATACAGCAGGCTGCCATAGAGCTGAAGGAGCAGTTATAAATACCATCAATTAAACTGAGGGATCCTTCACCTCTCCACTCACATCCTAGAGGAGAGACACATCAGGATGTCAATGAAGCGCTCCTGTGAACTTTCTGGATGACGGGGGATTTATATGTCTGCACTGAATCATAAAACCACAGAACCCTTCTGAAAACCTTCGCCGTAACCCGAGGTGCACCTCCCCGAGGATGTAACTATGCATCGTGTTGACGCAACCAGTGAGAGAATAACAATCATTGCCTCACTATAAGGACTCACAGATGTCAGCAGATTGCTGGAAGGAGTTTCCACAAAGTACTGGACTTTGTGTGAGGGAATGTAAGAAGAAGTGGGAAAAACCTGAGGGGCAAATATGTTTGCGTGGGGACCAAGGAGGGAAAAGAGTGCCAGCATTTTATTTGTTTCCATTTTGGCTGGCATCTAAAAAAAAAAAAAAACACAACATAGGCTCTAGAAAGATTCGTGCAAAAGTCAAAATCGGCCGTGAGCGTGAATGTGTGAGAAATCTACAGCTGCCACAGGCAAGTGAGAGTGGGATTATAATGGAATCACACTGTTGTTTTACCACTTTCACCATGTTTAGTAATCAGCATAGGAAAACCTGCAGTTTAGATCCATAGATTTAACCACTACTTCCTGCTTTTGTGTCAGCTAGGTTGTTTAGTATTTAAGAATCCAGAGCACGGGTGGCAGGGAGATTATAGGCTCTCTGCTCAAGGTGTCCTCCGGTTTTCAAGCTGCCTGATTATTAACAAACTGAATGAATGAAGATGAACTCAGACAAAGAAAGTGGAGCAGATTTAATGAACCAGTCAACCTCATTGTCATCTGTAGCAAGATGCTGGTTTTCTTTCATAGGTCTCAAGTAATCTCAACTCATACAAAAAATAAAACACTGTCATATATGATGGAGATGTTTGGAAAATAGGCATTCAGGTCACTCACTCTGTTTCTTAGTAGTAAAATACAGTATAATGTATGATGATGCAGCACAGAGCACCTGACATTATGAAGAAAACAGATACTGGTATATAACCATTATGCCTTAAATGTAAATTGGTGACTGGGAAATATATGCATTGTTTCTAGAGTGGTCCATGTTCTGGTCCTACATAACTAAGGATACTTTCACAATATTAAACACACATTAAAAGTAAAGGCCCAGTCATGTGACAAACCGACCTATATGGGGCGTACCCTGCCTTTCACCCTATAACAGCTTGGATCGTCTCCAGCCCTAACGCAACTCTAAACTCAATAACCTGTTAAGATAATGGAAAAAAAGTTTTGTAAGGTTCAAAGACTATTGTGGACGCCACCTAAAATGGAATCACACTAGAAGATGTATATGTAAGTGGATTTACGAAAAACCTCTGCCTGTAACTCAGCGGTTTAGGAAAGTGTTCAGGGTTCTTCCAACGGCGAGACTCTCTGCCAAGTTAAAGGTGAACTGACAACTTTTTGGATATATGGGCCTCTTATAGACCGCTAAATGATGTCATGCTAAAGGGAAAAGGACTTGTTGGGTTAGAAATTTGAAGGAGACGGTGGGTGATAACAAGCGTAAGCACACAGCAGTTATAGGGAATGAGTGTGTCCTCCCTTACGGCAATTTGATAAACCAAAACATATTTTATGGTTGGGTAAATGAAACCCTGCTTACATTTTACTCCAATTCTGCTAATTTTCCTATAAGAGAAAGCCAAAACTTCTTTAGGACACCAAATTTGTTTTTATATGGAATAAAAACCACACTCCCTCACCCACCTCCCTTCTTTTCTTCTTAGCTCAGGCTGTAATTAATGTACTCAACTTTTTTTTTTTTTTTTTAAACCTACCTTAAAATGAGGTGGAACATGACCTGTTAATACTGTATTTACTGTATTTGTATGTACCTATCCTCTGCAGCATCCACTGCCCCATGCTGGTAGCAGTACTGAAGCCATACAAGCAAAGGCACGGTTTGAATGACGAATAATGTTTGGAGGCTATTTTATGCACAGATCCACCAACAACATGGCAAAAACTGAGCGCAAAACCGAGCACCTAATGATCCGTTTTATGTCATGACTCAAATATTTGTTTGCCGCAGAGAAGCGAGACCATGATGCTGTGTAAATCTTTACTGTCTCAGTGTTTCTGTTAGTTAACAGAACCAAACATTACGGCAGGAACGTGATGGATTTTTCAGGGAGGGTGGGGGGTGGAGAGGTGCACCGTTACCGTGGCAACATGAGCAGGTCAGTCAGTAGCTTTTGCCAGTCACGTTGGCAGACTGACTAAGGAGAAGACAGAGGGACAAACAGCAGGGGAGAAGGAAAACGGGAGTTGACTTTGCGTGTATATGTGTGTGTGAGTGTGAGTGGGCAGGAAACTCACCATCTGCGGTCTCCATGACGCTGGTGTGGTGGTTGAAGCCGCGGGAAACGCCTCGCACCGAGGCCACATGGGGCCGCTCTGCGTGATGCGAGGAGCGCTCCGACAGCCCCGTCACGTCAGGGGGCGCTGAGTGGTTATCTGTGATGAGTGGGGGTGTCGGGGGTTAAAAGGTCAAATTTAAGGCCAACTGTGGGTGCTCGCAACTTATATAAAGATCTAAGGCATGGATTAGCAAACAATATGATTTGCCTGGTATTCTCTGAGCCGAAGCAAAGACTGTATTTCAGCTTTTCACCTTCCCTCAACACCACACATAAAAGTCTGTACCCAAGATGTCTTACACTATGTTACAGACCAACTGATGTCCAGACACTAAGAGTGCAAAGTTGCTCTCTTAATGTTAGATAGAAAGCACTCAGACATAGAAAAAGGTGCTTGTGTGAATGAAAGAGTATATAGGAAGCAGTCCATTTACGTCTGTGAAGGTTCTCAGTCATCCAGGTCATCGTAGTCAAAGGAGCTTGCAAAGAAAAGCGTCTGGACTTCTTTAAGTTACTTGAAGACGTTTCACCTCTCATCCGAGAAGCTTCTTCAGTTCTAAGGTCAAATGGTGGAGAGTCCCAGATATAAACCTAGTGGGGGTATCCCCCCACAGAGGGACAAAAGGACCCCCTGATGATCCTCTAATCGCCTGAGCCAAGGTGTGAAACTGGGTGTAGGTCCCAATCAGCCAGAGTTTCGGGTGAGTTCATTGTGAAACCTGGCCCCACCTTATCATGCGAATTCCTGAGGTCAGATGGCCCAGGATGTGAGTGGGCGTTAAGGCGTCTGGGGAGGGAACTCAAAACTGGATTATAGATGGCAGAGAGTTGGTGTCGTAAACCCCCACCTCTGTTCAAAGATGGTCGCTCACAGTGGACATAGATGGCTTCTTTCACCAACTCTCTGCCATCTATAATCCAGTTTTGAGTTCCCTCCCCAGACGCCTTAACGCCCACTCACATCCTGGGCCATCTGACCTCAGGAATTCGCATGATAAGGTGGGGCCAGGTTTCACAATGAACTCACCCGAAACTCTGGCTGATTGGGACCCACACCCAGTTTCACACCTTGGCTCAGGCGATTAGAGGATCATCAGGGGGTCCTTTTGTCCCTCTGTGGGGGGAAACTTCCACTAGGTTTATATCTGGGACTCTCCACCATTTGACCTTAGAACTGAAGAAGCTTCTCGGATGAGAGGTAAAACGTCTTCAAGTAACTTAAAGAAGTCCAGACGCTTTTCTTTGCAAGCTCCTTTGACCAGTCCATTTACCATTAACGTCTGTGACAGGATCAGCTGTTCTGTTTTAAGTGTGTCATGAGAACTGGAGTTTACAGTCTAACATTGGAGTTGGATCCAAAACAGATACCTTGTTGCAGAGCCAAGCCATATTTTTGACAGGTGTCATAACTAATTATCAGATCACATTACTAGAAAGAATTTTGGGTAATTTCCAAGGTCTGAAAATTATGGAAAACAGTGTTTATGGGGAGCATCTGCCAATCGCAGTAACCCTGCTCATAACAGCTGATGTCAGTGGTTCCAACTTTTGGGATGAGCACTTGTGCATATTTTTTTCTTATGCAAATGTATGGAAGTGGTTTTCAAAGAGATTTAAAAAAAACTCCACATTGAGAACTGGTGTTCCTTTAACTACATATAGTATTTTTAGTGTCTCCTGTTGAAGTGGATGACAGAATCAGTGTCTGAGGGGCAGAGGAACAAGGCAATATGGGAGATTTATTTACAGCTTCATTCAGCACAAGTCGCTGCTGCTGTTTTATGACAGCAGCCTTGAGGGGAAACGAGCTAGTGAAAAAATAAAACCAGGCAGCTCCATCCTAATAGGATATCGCCTTACCAGCAACACATGCACACACATGTACGCACACATACAAACGAGACTAATGGTGATAAATCCACCAAATCTCATTAACTAGCCCGTGACACTCACGTGGCAACATGGAACAAGCGGTTTTGACAGATATGTGGCTGAGAGCTTCTCCACATGATCGAATGACAGTGAGATGGCAGACGAGGATGGCTAACTAGAAAGACGGGAATTAAAACTCAGTCGTTGGGTCCCTTTTGTCTTGTCATCATCGAGTGCTTTTTTGTATCTAGAGGGAGAGAAGGCTTCAGAAAGCAATCGATGTGTAGGACAGTGCTGTCTATCTGCGATTAAACAGTCTGCGGTACATAACACAGGTTAAGATGTCACCTTTGATATGATGACAAATCTGACTTGGAAGCAGTTATCGTATCTACCATATATTCTGCCGAATTTAACAAAATGAGGATAATGGAAAAAGCATAAAACTCAGTCTTCAACTCCCTAAATTGTTTGTATGTACATATATAAAACCTATCTGCATAAAGAACAAAGAATTTCAACGCAGACAGCTAAGAAGGCAAGTGTCCATTTATAAATTCCTGTTTGAACTGAACTGAAATGCAATCGAAACAGAAAAACCATTTATAATGGCTTTCTTGCTTGGCTTAAACACATCATCTCAATCTAGAATGAAGGAATGAAGGAGGTCAAACTAAATCATGAAATGCAATACTGACCAACTAAAAACTGCAACAGCTAAAAGTATCTGAAACTGTGTGCGTGCGTCACTGACCTAGATGGGTGTGTGCCATAAGGTCTGCCAGAGCGGTGGCTGCGGCATTGACGTTCAGGGCTGCGTGGGCAGTGGTGTTGGTGGTGGTGACGGATCTCCCTCCCGGGTGGGATGAAGTGGATGACGCGGAGGATGAGGTGGACGAACCCTGGATGACACGGTTAAACCAGTGCTCAACAGCTGGGTGGCTGTGGCCCTGGTAGGGCGTGGAGGTGGTCAGACGTCCCTGTCGGCGCAGCGAGCCCTCGTCTTCTGACGCTGAGGAGGTGTCTGTGTTTGACAGGTCAAGACAGGGCAGCGTCATAACAGAGGACAAAGAACATGGGGCTGTCTACAGTGTCACCAGGAAAAACAATCAAGATGGGAAAACCTGGAACACTTGCGCAGGGTTTAGATGATATGCAGATGACACTTTATTCTACTTATACATACTGATAGAGTACATATAAGCCAGGGGATGGGTAGGATGACTTTAATGGGGATGGAAGTTAATTCGGCTGAGAGATGCTTGTTTTTAAATCTCTCATGGCTTCACTACTATGTTTTTAATATTTGCCTGTAAGCAGCCACACTGCAACGACATGTGCAATATATATGTATAAAACTGCAACACATGTATCAAGGGAGAGACTGGGTGTTGCATATTTGAAGATGATGATGAAAAGGAGGGAGAGTAAATTAGGTGTCTGGTATACTGAGCTGCAGTCATCAAAAATATGAATGATCAAAAACAAAATAGATGGGAGCTTTCTTCTGAGCATGTCAGCACACTTACATATTGCCTAGCTATTAATTAAGGCTGAATTTCTACCTCAAGACAATTGCAATAACACATAACTACATACTGTAGTTGCACACAATACAAACATAAACTGTTAGTATAATAAATTCCCTTTTTCATGTCACTTGGACTCAAACTCAAAACCAGACACTGGTGATTTTATTTTCTCTCCCTCGAGGCAACTGTGAGCAGTTGGTCTCTTCAAAAATAGCCGAAACAGGAACAGCTTCAAAGTAATGTAATGATCATTTAAAATGAACATATTCCACTTCATCTGCCAAGTTACCCAGCAGCAGACTAGTCTTGCATTATGAATTCTGCTGAGAACAGAGTTCAGTGAAAGTGCAGTTCACTATCATGCATTTTTGGATAAAAAAATTGTCCTAACTGTTTATAAAATCACCAACTTCCCAGCTTTTGGCATTATTCATCCCAGACCATGTAAAATAGCGTACCTACTCACTAAACCCCAAGAAAACAATAAAACTCATGCAATCATAGAAAACTGCTACACTAAAATTCATCGTGCTTTTGATTAACTGGACAACGAGTCACTGAGAGAAGAGGGGGAGAAAAAGAAAAAGAGTACTGTCTAGAAGAAAAGGGGCTATGACTTCATGTGTGATCAGCACGTGCCTGATGGATGTTCTCTAAGCTAATGAGCCTTCATGTAATTAATCCCACTAATCTCCCACAGTACACAGTTTCAAGTAAAGTCCAACAAATTGAGACATTGAAAGTACTGCTTCGACTTTCCTTAGTCTTGGAGAGGCTGTTAGCGGAAGGTTAAAGGAGGTGTGATTATAACAAACCAATTTAATGCCTCTACAGCCGGTGGACTCGTGCAGTTTATCTCACATTTATGATTCAGTTTGTTATTCCTCACTCCAATCTGCCTCCCTATCTTGGTAACCTTGGCACAGTTACCCTGCAGAAGAGTGAAATAGAGGGTTAAAGAAGACATGCAAAGCAGAAATTGAGAGGTGGACGGATACAAAAAAAAAAAAAGGGTGGAGAGGGGTGCTATTTTTCACCACAAAGTAGTCAAAAACCAGAAGAGGCAGTGAAGACTGAGCCAGAGAGATATTTAAGAGACAAACTGTGAGCAGGGAGAGTAGCAGATACGCTGAGATCGACTTCAAGTACAAATGAACAAAAACAGGGAAACTAACGAAGCTTCAGCAGTTAAAAGGCTGAGCTTATTTTCACTGATTTATGTCTATAGAAAATGAATTTTAATTGGCAAATGCAAGATCATGATGGAGAGTCTTTTTTTAACGCGACACATTAGCATTGTAAGCAAACTGACAACTGCTTTCTGCCTTGTTTCCTGTTTATTAAAAGACTTTCTTGTTGCACTCATATCAGGCTATGATCTAGGATACAGCATAGGATACAAGGCTAGGTACAATAATTCCAGTTTAGCAATCAAAGCGTTGCACTCGTGCACAGTTGGTTTTGAGTTCAATGTTGATAGCATCAGGGTACAGACGTGTTCTCAATTATGATGTCAACATGCTGATATTTATTGGATATATTGTACAGCACAGGCTGATGGGAATGTCTTTTGTTGGGCAGTTTTTTGTTCAGAAGCCAGAGAACGTGACACGTTGAAATTTAATCCAGATACTAGATGATATATGAGAGTTATTACAGGGTTACTACAATTCCTCTTGAGGGGGGTATGATGTTATGTTGTAGTCTTTCCAACTTAAGCAAAGCAGTGGAACAAACAACCAACGGACTGATTGATTGCCATTACTAAAGTTTTGCGTATACTGCACCTACTGGTCTGTACATCCACTCATGCATTCATACTTAAAGTAAGTGTTTGACAAGTGTTTGGCTGAATGTGCAGAAGCTGTTCAGGTGACGGCCTGTGTTGCATGGTATAACCCTCATCTGATGTTTCTTGTCTGTTCTTGTCTTCTCTGCTGACTAACCAGACAAATGTAGAAACAATAGCTGCCGTCATCTTTACAAAAGCAGCAGATCATCAGATCACCTTGTATGTACATTACACATATATCAGTCTCATGTATGTGACTAATTCAAGTACAATAGTTCACTCAGAGAAACTCAAAACAGCCATGAAAAGTCCCTCTCCTTCTTCTATTCACACCACTGTGTCTGAGCTCTTAATCCGGTTACTTGCTCCACCGCTGTGTCCTCTCTTTTTATCCAAGACTTGAAGTTTTAAGGTCCCCCACTTGATAAAAATCACGGCAGTGTTTGAAAAGCCCTCTATAAAATCTCCTACAGATTATTTAATGAAAGATAACAACACATGCACAAGGCTCTTTTGGCCCTGAAACTCTTGGGAAAACAAGAAGCTGCTGGAAAGCTGTGAAATCACATAAATTCTAATGAACTGCCCACACAATACAAACTGTTATGCAAACAGGCAAAAGGTCGACATTTCAAGATGATGCTCAAAATCTGGTTATGCATTCATTCTGCCACTCGTGTAGGAAGGTCTCTCTGGGAACACAACGGTCAGAACCGAGTCTTTTATAGTCGCGAAGAATGGACACATTCAGCAAACCGCATATTTTCTTTCCAGCAGCAAATGCTTGACATCATAATTTTTGATCAGTGGACACAATGGAGTTTCAGCATCCTACACTCGACAGCTCATGGGAACATATCAAACAAACAACCCAGTGAGAACGAGCAGAACCAACTGGGATGCAGGTGATTTAAAGGAGCAGGGGTCTCACCTGGCGGGGTGCATGCCTCTACAGAAGACTGAACTAGCACGGACCGTCTCTTGGAGGGCATGGGCATCTTCCTCTCTTTGTACTTTGCCAAAGCTGCTTGGACGGCTTCTGTGTGCAGATCTAAGAAACGCATTAACTCGGCTTAGCTACAGAATAAAAGAGAAACACAAGACGTTTAAAACTTTTTGGCAGTACAGAAACATGATTACCAGATCTGAAGCGCTCATCCCGGGTGTTGGCAGCCCGAGACTTGTTGGATTTGGAACCTTGAAGAGCAACTTGGGACGAGGCTTGGATCCTGTTGTCGATTTGCAGAGATGGATCTACACCTGTAGAGAAACAAGGCAGGGAGAAGATCGTTTATAACAGAAACAAAAAAATATATATGTTCTTTAACAGTGTACCAATATCAATAACAGAGACGTGCCAACAAACTCTACGCAAAATGTGTCTTGGACATAGACCAATGGTGCCCAACACTGCTTGACTAGATAAAGTTTCCACAAGCTTAATGGTAATCCCTACTTAGACCGCTCTGTTTGAGTGCAGTAGTTTAGAATTGAGAAAGTTTTCACTTTAATTAAACCAGCCTCTCTCACTGCTTCTCTGCTGCCTCCAAGTTTTCCAAAGGAGGAAAATGCAAATTACACAGACGTAACTGGAAGGAGGTGATTAAGCACCATGAATGTCAAAAAGACAACATCTTCTAACTGTAATGTTCTAAAATTATCGAACCCACGAACCAGGCAACCTCACTGTGCACGAGGTTGTCAGGCAGTGATTCACACTTTGGCTTATGCAATCCTCATTTGAGCTTCATTAACTAAGTAGTGGTGAGCATCAGAGGGGAAACTGATGACTACTGCCTGAAGGAAGGTCACAATACAAACTCCATTAGTAATCTTCCTAGCACTGGCTTCTCTTCTCCCTCCGATGCTCTCAATGGGATGTATAAGAAGCATGTTGGAGGGAAAATAAATACGGGAAACTTAAAAACAACAGATGAGTGCAGAGGACTTAATGAGTCCAAATGAGATAAATGTAAATGTAAAGCACATCCAAAGTTTGAAAACAGCGAACTTTTTGACAGGGAGGTGAGCAATGGACATGTTGCCAGGGAACCATTTGCATAAAATCCCCAATTGTGTAATAGAGCAAATTTTTCTTCTTGTTTAAAATTTAAGTGCACACAGAAACGATCAATAATAAAATGTGCACATTAAAGAAATACATAGGCAACATCGCTGTAACAAGTACTGAGATGTTATTTTAAGCAGCACTAAAGGACAGCAGGAGGCACAATGGGATAGAGACTTTACTATCAACACCACATGCAAGGATTTATAACTACATTTTCCCCATCACAAGACAAAAAAAGGTCAAAATTCAGAAACAAAACAATTCAAACTAGTGCCATGTTTCCACTGATTCCTGCCAATTTTCACTTTCACTTTAGAAATGCATTTGAGTAGAAACATCCAGTTTGTGATACCTGAACACTGCACATTAAACCATCAAAGCTGCAAATACAGAACTGAATAAATACACAAACATTTTTATGTGAGTAACAAGCCGTCTCTGTGCATGAGATAAATTAGGATCAGATGTCTACCAAATAATCTAAAGTTACAGACAGCACAGCTGCACAAAACAAAAAGTACCATCCATTCATTCAATCCACCAACATGTCATCCATCCATATCTATCGCCTTCAACCTATCTGGTTCAAAGTCAAGGCGGCTGGAGCCTATCCCCGGTCTCATAGGGTTATAAGCAAGACACACCTCTTGATAGGTAATCATGATTATAAAGTGGTTATCTAACATACATGTCAAAACATGTCATAGAGTACCAGAAAAGGCTAGGAGCAACGCTAATAATCATAATGTTTACAGACAGTTTACTGAAAATCTGGACACTCATGTAAATAAACATTGAGGGAATTGCACACCCCACCTCAAGGGCCGGTCTGACATATCATTAAAAAGCAGCAAGACAACTCCTCTGCATTATAATAGTACAACAACTTGTGCTTTTTAAATGTGAAAATATCAGGGTTTGTAATAAGCTATTATATTCAACCTGGAGACTAATGTTAATATGTTTGATTTAATTGGGTGGCTGTAGCTCAGGTGGCAGAGCAGGTCAGCCACTAATCAGAAGGTCGGTGGTTCGATCCCAGGCTGCCTCCGGGCTGCATGTCAAATATCCTTGGGCAAGATACTAACCCCATGTTTGCCTACTGGTGGTGGTCAGAGGGCCCGGTGGCGCCTGTGTCCGGCAGCCTCGCCTCTGTCAGTGCGCCCCAGGGCAGCTGTGGCTACAACGTAGCTTGCCATCGCCAGTGTGTGAATGTGTGTGTGAATGGGTGAATGACTGAATGTAGTGTAAAGCGCTTTGGGGTCCTATGGACTAGAAAAGCGCTATACAAATGCAGGCCATTTACCATTTAATCGTCGTTTTATGCCTACAGATGCATCCAGTCACATCTGGATCTGAATCCAGTTGGTTACAGTTGGTTAGACCAAGCCTCCTCTCATGATGATGGAAACTGTTTAACCATTTTCATCATTTTAACCCTGGAGAACCCATGGGGTCAAATTTGACCCCATGGTTTCCCTAGAAAACCAATGGGGTCGGCTCTGACCCCATTGGTTTTCTAGGGTTAAAATAAAATAACAAAGGTTCAAATAACATCATACAATGCAAATTTATATTTTAGGTTTATTTAAAATTAGCTTAGGCTAAAAAGGCTAGCAGGTAGAGTGAACTCAATGACCTTTCCAGTTTAGTTAATCAAAAGATGATGTGTTCATTTTCAATTCCTTGAATAATTGGTTAATTTTCTGTCAATCAAATGTTCTTTGGTTAACAACATCCCTAACTGACTATTCTGTACACATAAAATATATAAAAAAAAATGATAACACGGACCAGTTTCTAAATTATAGTTGAATGAGTGGTGTAAAAAGAACAGACAGTTCTTTAATACTGAACTGAGAGACATAAGAAGAACCAAACATGGATAAATGAGTGCCAACATTAATAGTTCCATCAAAAAAAATAACCTTGAGTACCAGACTGTCGTCAGTTTTGGAGCTTTTCTGGTGCTGTGGTCTCTTTTAACCTGATCCAATGAACCATGCAGAGTGGCTTCCCTCGTCAGTCTACCATTTAGTAAACAGGTTGTTGGGGACAGGCCACACCACATGCAGCCAGTTAGAACCAGCATTTAGCTTGCTGTTCCATCAGACACCCAGCCAGTCAGCTATCAGGCCGTCCTGGCTTTTCAGCGGCAGCTTAGTGGGGGATCAGTGAGCTCCACGCTGTCAGCAACTCTCAGACAGCAGCAACAGACACGCTGCAAAGCTGAGCAACATTCACACGCTCCAACTAAACCTACAAAACAACATGAGTTTCAAACATTACACAGACAAAATAAAGCCTGAGGACATTTAAAGACATGCATCGCATGGTGTCTGACTCATAAAGCCACACTAAGCATGGATACACGCACACATTAATATATGCTGGTCCCTCATATAGCCGCTCTGACAGCTCAGTCACACGACGGCCTTTCCCCCACCTCCCAGAAGAAGCAGGTCTATAAAACAAGCCAGGACACCAGACCCGGTTGCTGGGCAGAACACACTACAGACACACGCCACACTGAGCCAATAAGAGGCGTGCTCCATCACAGCAGATGTCATTATTGGTCCACAGTGGGCCCTGATGAATTTTTACCACCTGTCTGATGCCAACGCTTACTTACGGCATGGTGGTTGATGACGTGTGTATCGCTTCCAAGGCTCAAATGTGCTTTAGCGAATGGCTGCATTCATAAACTGAAAATGAAAAAAACAATTAACTCAAGGCTGCTCTCTCTAGAAACTTAATTTGATGCTAATAAACCTTCTTTTACACACAGACAAGAAAGCTATCCAGTTTTATTGCACAGAGGAGCGAGCACTGACAGCGATAATTTGCAGCCCAAACAGTGAAATATAAACAAGTGATGACAACAGAAATATAAAGCCGTAAAACAGCTTATGAAATTGTATATGGAGGTCAGCAGAAACACATAGTCTACTTAACCACTTTAACAGTGCAGCTACTAAGGCTTAACCACCAATTCAATGAAGCAGCACTAAATAACAACACATCTATTCATTCCAATACGTGCATTTGTTGTATATAAAGAATATCACTGACTCATAAGCAATCTGATTTCTACTCTGTATCTATAACTTCTCTTATTTAAAAAAAAAAAAGACTGAATGAACTACAGCATGAAAGACACAAAGACAACACACCGCCCCGTGTGATGACAAGAAATAAGGAGCTGGAGAATGAAGATGATGATCTGCCTTAAGCTAAATAACAGCCCTGCTAACTTCAGTGGAAACCCTTGTGCGAGGAGCCCACACCAGACTGGTTTCCACTTAGGCTTGGTGTCGAGAGATCAGGCCAAACCAAAAACTCCTCTGGACCCTAGATAGATAGAGGAGAAGCATGAAGCAAACAGACAGCAGCTCCTTTTTGGGATTCGCCGCAAACCACCTCGATTTATGGGCGGCCAGAAGCAACAGAAACGACTGCATAATCAGGGGCAAGAAGCACGCTGGATGCAAAAAAGTAGAAGAAGCTCCCAGCCCAGTCAAATACCAGGGATGAACTTCACACCGCCTCTCTTCTCCAAACACCTACTGCCCAACACAGGTTGGTGAGCACAAATATGCACAAGCTGGCTAAAATAAATAAAGAACAACAACGCATCATCACACAATGCAGAGCTCTGCATTTGCATTATTGGAACAGCATCGAAAAATATGTTCAGATACTCTTCATTGTGTCTTCCTCCTCTTGTTTTTAAATCAGTATGACAGAGGGCTAACAGAGCCAAGGGTCACATGACCACCAGAGATCACAGGAACCCCCTAACCATCTGAGTAAAGTCTAGATTGTGATAATCCACTCATTAAAATGATTTGTTTTGCTTGTCTCACCACTACACAGTGGTTTATCCTAAAAGTAAAGCTCATCCTGTACTCTGTATTGTTAACTTTTAAAATCCCATTCCTTGTTCTGTTTGTTGCTGTAGGGACACCGGGCTAACTGCTATGCTAATAGAGAGAATTTCTCACAGGCCTGTGTACCTTACCTTGTATCTGTGGGATGTACGGTGCCAACAGCTTGCCTCTTTTCTTCTCATAGCCCTTCTGAGTGATGTCCCCTGTACAGACAGAGACAGAGGAACAGAGAGAGGGAGAGCAAAAGAGAGAGAGAGATGAGTCATTAGCTCAGCCGGGCTGGTTACACTGGCACCACAGAGCACCAGAAGCAGGTTGGGTTTGCAAATGACCAGCCCTCTCCTAATTGTTCATGTGCACTAGAGTTCAAAAAGAAAGAAAAAATAACAGCTGATAAGTATGCTCGTGTGCAGAATTGCCTCTGAATTCCTCAATGGTGGTGTCAGCTGAGGAAGTGGTATTTAAAAAATCATTTGACTCATGCATCTGGGATTTTTCCCCCCTCATTATTTTCCCAAAAAGTCAAAAATGCTGCTGTCAGCACTACGCGAGTCCGCCTCAGTCAGTCTCCACACAGTATGTTAAATAGGATTGGAGGCTGCGCGTCATTTAGTAGTCACATTTGAAAAGAGTATCAATGTGTAAGCTTTTCCATGCCTGGAAGTTAAATATAATAAATGAAGAAAGAGGCAAATGAGGTTAGAAGGAGGCAGACAGACAGAGAGAGGGTCGAGGTATTACATTAAGTAATAACGTATAGTATACGCTATTACTTAATGCGTCGCATACGTCGTATTCAACTGTGCAATGTTATAAGCAATAAAAGTATAATGCCATGAATATGTTTTCCTATTTCTATTAATTTCACACAAAGTGATGAAAGCACAAAAACATGAATCAAAGTTAAATCTTTGATGAGGCTACCTCTTCTCCAACATTTTTACATGTGACTGATGGCTTTTTCTTTGCAAGCATGAAAAACTTGCTACTGTCCTTTTAATTTAGGCCATCTCAGTGTTTTCTCCCTCTACTTGTAATCACACACTGAATGAATGATTTTCAGATCAGGGCTCTGCCAAGGTCAGACCATCTGCAACATTTCTTTACCAGCCACGCCTTTTGAGCCTTTTTTTGCTGCAAATCACATACAGCATCTTTTCAGGGTGACTTAAAAGCTTAGAAAAAGTGAACCCACCACTAAATGACAGTGTCACCAAAAGGCCAAAAATGTTGCAAGGCATCAGTGTCCACATGAGGTCTGTTCAAAAGACAGCAAAGTAGGTCGCTGAGTTCGGAGTGTTTCTGGCTCATGGGTGGTTCCGTGGTTGTAAAATGTCATTGTGTTTCTGTATAACAGGCACTGCTGTGGGCCAGGAGGAGGCTGACGGGGTGGAGACTTTTGTTGACAAAAGGCGCATTGATTCAATCAGAGAGGGCTGACTGACTGACAGCTTCTCTCTTCAAACACAAACCATCAGTGCACAGTTATGCTTCCATGTAACCTCTATAACAAGCTCCAACACCTCTGAAGATGGATGTAAACAAACAGAACTGGCAACAAAACTGTAAGAGAGGAGGTGCTTTGGGGAAAATGTGCCTGACAGACATCCAGGCTGTTTGTACAGCCAAGCAGACACTTGGTGCAACATATTCTTCTTTTAACCCTTTAGTAATGAACATAAAAGTCAAAGGAAGATTTCCATATCAGCTTCCACTGGGTTTTGGCACTTGAATAGATATCACACTGTGCTCTTTAAATCCATTTCTATAGGCTCTCAGTTGGGGTCATGAGGTTGGATGTCAAGTGTAAAGGATTTAGTCCACCATAAAGCTATCTGGAAAAAAAAACTTGATTAAACGTCCTCTCGTGTGATTCTACCTTAGGGAATATTCATGGATCTTGCCTCTTTAATACAATCTCAGAAAAGGTCAATATTGTTTAACTTCAGCCTGGTCACACAGTGCGTCCCATTTCTGTGCATCTACTTTAGAAATGTATTTAGTAATGTTGCGGTTATTCTAACAAAGTCTTCCCGTGGCTCGCTTTGCTTGTTGGTCTTTAAGCCTCTTAAACACAACAGTGCGACAGTGTGAGGGCAGGTGTTGTCGGTCCCGCTGGTTGCCACGCAGCGCGCTGGTCCTGAGTCACCAGTAACCGCAGAATGCCTGCACTGTTAAATGTGCAGGACAGACAGAGGCCAGCAACAATACAGCGCTGTCCACGGGCCGAGTCGGCTGACCTGACACTGACTCTTTCTGGTGATAAGTTCTCAGTTTGTGTGTGTTTGTGTGCTCGTGCATCAGTACGTGTCTGCGTGTGTGCCAGCCTGTCTGAGTTTGCACACCACAGCAGCCAACCAGCTTGACAAGCACACAATGGACGGCTATTCTCAGCTCCAAATTCTCAGCCTCAGTGGCCAAGCAGGCCCTAGCACACCCCGATCCATCAAGTTATGTCTCAGTGAAGCTAATCTTTTGATCTGGGAACAAACAGCATAGTCATTACATATGGAGGTATTGAGTGAGCGACAGTGACCTCCTAAATCGAATCTAAAAAGCAAAACAAAGGCTGAGGCACCATTACAATATGTCCAATCTAAGTGTGTATGTGTGTGTGAGTTTGCATATGTTTGCACATATGTGCATCGTTCAGACAGACACTTCATTTCCCCTTTCTGTCTGATCTTTGACTGCCTCCATAAGAGGAAAACGGGAGGGGTCAAGGGTCAATATGTGGCCTGCTGCCTGGGGAATAACAAAGGAGGGCGAGGATAGTAAGGTGGAGGGGCGGAGACAGATGGAAAGATGAACAGAGGGCAACGTAACATCTATGCTACACTGCACAGCCACAATGGATTCACAGTAACTTGCAGTATATTTACAGCAAAAGGGCAAACGCTCTTTTTGACCCCCTTTGACCTTCTGCACTTACAACAGTGCTGTGTACTGAGCAGTGAAGAAAAGACTACAACTCCAAAAATGCACCAGGGAGGTGAGACAAAAACTGAACTTGACAGGTCCAAAAATAAATAAATAAATAAAACATAAGAGGAAGGGATGAGAAAGACAGGGGGCTCAGCTGGAAAACCTTCTCTTTTTTCCCCACTTCACCCCTCCACCATCACCTCTTCACCTTTATCTCAACCGCTGAGGGGTCACCGTCCACACATACTAACCCTCCCTGTCATGTTGTTATCTCTAGACACTCTCTCGTTTCAAATAATGTCTCCAGCTTCCCAGAGGAGAAAAATAAAAACAACAGAGTGATATCTCTGCCCCATTTTTTCAAAGTATAAATGCTAGTCTTGTGAAGCTAACGTTCGTCCATCTGAAGTGACAAAATGTCATTCATCTCAGGCCATAAGCTTTGTTTTTCCTGGCACATTACCCGATGCTATTACGGTCAACATTCCTCTCACCCAGGCCTGAATCCAATTTGGGGGGAGTAAAAAAAAAAAAGGATAGATGGCCAATCTTGTGACATGCTGAACAGTGACAGAGAGAGAGCCTGCTGTTCTCTGCTATGTGTTATGGACTATAATTGACTGATGGCTATTGAGCATAATTGACTGATAGCTACTGACTGGAGACGTTTCTCCAATGAGGCCCATTAGAGAATTGCCCTGCATCTCCCCAGATGGAGCTCTTCAATCAGGTGGGAGAGATTCTGAAACGCAGCACATTCCACTACAAGCCAGCACCAGCAAATCAGGGATATATATAATTAAACTTTGATTTACTTTAATGTGAAGAGTAACGGTACATCTGTAAGGTCAAACCCATCCTTTTGTCTTTTCTTTTAGATCCAAGGTGTCAACTCAGGCTCTCAACTCTGTCCTTTGGTATCACTTTCACGTGCAAAACCTCGAACAAACAAACTAAGTAGGAAAGACAGCAGCTCTGAGTGTGTGTGCGTGTGTGTGTGTAGATGGCAGACTGTGTGCTTGCTTTGCTATGAGTCTACCAGGGAAAGAAGCACATGATAACATGTCTCGACCTACATAGAGTCTGATTCTGTTGTTTGTGGTTCTCAGATTGAGATGTTTTGAGTTTTTTCTTACCTCAGCTTCCTAATACCGTTCTTAATGAATCAGCTAATAGCTTGATTCATAAAACATTAGAAAAATGTGCGTCGACTTCATTTATAAGCACATTTTAAAATGAAATTTAAAAAAACATGAAAAAAAATACAACATTTCAGCCTGGTTTAAAAGTCAATTTTAAAAATTTGGTTTTAAAAAGCATCTAATATTTGAGAGGTCCATCGTAACCTCTTGATAAAATGCCTTTTATCTATAGCTTGCTTTGACTGATGAATCAAATATATTCGTTTTATTATACCAGAAAAGGCAAAAAGAAAAAGTCTTCCATTCGAGTATATGGAACATGGGGAAGCTTTATTAACCATATCGATAAACATATGCTGTGGTGATTAATGCTGTACAAATGTGTCCATTTTCCCCCCAACCAGCAGTCGAATAATTAAACCCCTTGTGCGTCTGCACCGCCCTCCCACCCTCTCTGAAGTGACCGCCAGCCAAGTAGGTGGCCCCACCCATCCGTAATGTCAGTTCCTGTGCCAGTCTGACCCTCAATGTGCCAACGCAGCTGCCAAGCCAGCAATCAAGCCGTCTGCCCTTTAGCCACAGAAATCCACAGCTAAATATTTAGGCAGGACGGCATTTGCTCTCTAGGCTCGTGTGATGATTCCAGCAAAAAGCAGATGTGGCCAGCTGTCACTTAGCATTAGCTCTCTGGCAAACAACTGTCAGTTTTACACGCGTGGATTAAGCTTTACCCTAAACAGACGTTTAAATCTCGTCACTTTCTCACTGCATATTTGCAGCCGATCATTTGAGGAGCCAAAGTGACCTGTTTGGGGCATTATTCCTGTCATCAGCTGAGCTGAAATGAGTATCTTCTCCTGTTTTTTTTTAGAAAACATTCCCGTCATTGCTGAGAAAACAGAGCGCAGACACAAAACGAGGATGAGATAGACGGATAGATGGAGACAGAGCAGCGCACCACAGGCTCGACCACACGTCTAGCTTAATAGGACGTCTAGAAGACAAAAACACTAAGCGAGCAGCAGGGAGAAAAAGTAAAATAAAAAGGATAAAGTGTACAGAGACCACAGCCGACCCGTATTAAACTAAACCACACACACACACACACAGAAAGAGAGGCTGATTCACTCACATGCAGAAGCCAGATGCAGAGAAGCGAGGAGATGTCTTCAGCACAGATGGAGAGATGGAGGGGCAGCAGAAGAAGAGGCCAGCGGCAGATTTCAGGCAGTCAAGGCTAACCAGCTAAAACGGGCTACCAGGCAAACTCTTAAGAAGTCCTGCTGTCATAAGTCAAGCCCTTCAGCATCCTTTGTTTCCTTTCATAGTGAGAGCAGGAGGAATGAACAAACCCCATCACCCTCATCCTGCCTTCATATCACTCCCCTCCCTCTCGCCCTCTCTCAAAACCCATCTCTCCCAACACCCCCTCTTCATTCCACTGCCCCTGATACACCCCTCCTTTTTTCCCCCTCTTGCTCTCTCTCCCTCCATCCCTTGTTTCTCCTCCCAGCTAAGGTCTCTACAAAGCCACGTTAGGCTGCAGGATTAGGGTGTCAAAAGCAGACCCCTGCCCCCCACCTTCCCACATACCAGCCTCTCACACACTGTACAACTATAACGAAGGTTTGCTGGCTTGTAACAACACGTCCATACAGGTCATGTTACAGTACACAAAAATGGTTATCTGCCTCTGAAGGAAACCACAGCCTTAGATTTCTGAGCAGTGTTAGAGGGTGGCTGTAACCACACGCATCCACACGGACAGCCAGATCACGCCTGCCTTTAAATACACAACCACCCCGTCTCTGTTTGTAGAAATTAGACTGCAATTTCCAAAAACATTGCTTCCTGGACAATTCTGCCTTATTTTTCGAGGGAAACAGAAGCTATGCTGGGGTAGGATTAGGTTTACCTTTGATTCAGAGGAAAAAGCTGTCCCCTTTTTATTCTGTTTTATTCTAAAGTTCTTTTTTTTTTTGGGAGACAGCAGTCCCACCGGGCTTATCAGCCTTCTGTGTGCGCACATTAGTACTTCATTGTAGGATTTAGTTACCAATTCGCCCTATGGCAGCGAGTTTAAATGAATACCTGAATATAATTAAGCGCATTATTGCTTGAATGAATGCACGCTAATGAACCTGGATTAGTAAACACACACACACACACACACACACACACATGCACGCTTGCACAATAAAAGACAGTAGATCATCTCACCTGTTTTTTTGCATAGATTTCAGGTTGGTCATCTACAATATGATCACAGGCAATTCAACCTAATGAAACTATTATGAATTTATACATGTAAAAATTGTCAATTAATTGATTGATTTGACTATAAAAGTTAATTGAGGAACAATTTGGTAACAAATTAGTAATTTCAGTTGTTGTTGAGGAAAACAGTAACTATTTAACGGCAATTTTTGTATTTATGATAATATATTTAGTCGACTGGATTTTACCATCTATTTGACAAAAGGTGGTTGAGAAATAATTTTTGTAGGCAGATCACTCACGAATGAACCTAACTTACATTCACGCTGCTGTGTTAATGGAGCTTTTGATAAATTTTAAGAGAAGAAAAGTTTAAGAGACATTATTAATCATCTAGGAATAGTCATTGCCTTTAGTACAAACTGCAGACACATGCATAATTGCGCTCCACAATCCCTCTAATTTAGGGAAAAGCCCTGATTAGGTTAGTAGAATCTGTATAAATATGAAGCTATACCTAAAGTTAGAGGCTGTTTGTGATACATGAGGCACAAAGTGCTGCCTCCAGTTTGTTGAGGTGACCAGGGTTGTTCTTGCACTGCTTTCTGTTGGACTTCCAAAGCTCTTCTTTAGATGTTGGCTGCCTTTTGTTCAGTTCCCTGTCAAGATGATCCCACACTGCTTCAATGATGTTGAGGAGAACAGTAGGTGGGATGAACTGAAGGGCCAGATGCATCTGTCAGGTCTTTGTTGGATTTTTTCCTATTTCTTAAGGACAAGACTGTCAGATACTGTTCATCGGCTGTAGTTCGGTTTTTAGGCCTGTCACTTGTGCTCTTGTCCTCCACTTGTCCTGTTTCAACAAACTTTTTAAGGACATACACCATGCTGAGATATACCGGATATTTCAGCTAACACTGTAGCTCTTTGGGAATCACCTTATTTGTGCAAAAATATTATCGAATGCCTGCCAAACCGTGTTATCGTTGACATTTTTCAAATTCTTTCTTTAGTGAGAGATTTTGTAACAACGTGCCTAAAGACACGGCAAATAACCAATTTTGAACAAAGTTGTCTTATGATTTTAGTACTTGTTTATTTTTTGATCTTTTATTTTTCCGATCTTTTAAATTGGTACACTCCTGCAAGATCACTGAGGTCTGCGGATCAATTGCTCCTGGCTGTCCCAAGGTCCAGATTAAAGCACAGAGGAGATCGGAGTTTGTATTACTTTTATTTATCTTACTTCTTACTCAAATCTTCTAATTTTATCATTCTTTTTCTTACCTTTTATCATGTTTCCCTATGCTTTTATTTCTTTTGATTATCTGAATTGTACAGCACCTTGGTCAACATTTGTTGTTTTAAATGTGCTATATAAATCAATTTTACTTTGACTTTATGTTTTATTATACATGAATGATTCATAGGTCAGCGTTAACTGGACTGAAAATGACTGAAAAAGCAGCCAATGTCCACAGAAAAACCTTCAGAAAACCTGGAGAACCGTTGCTCAAGACTACTTTAAAAAAACAAAACAATTGCAAGCAAGTCTGGCTCCTTGGAAGTAAAATACAAAAAGATGATGGGCGACTCACAACTTTTGCACAGTACTGTGTATAGTCTAGTTTTTTTTTTATTGCACTGTACACTGGACGAGAGTTTAGCAATAACAGACCAAATTATTTTGACTCGCATGCTCAATGTGGCTTCCCGCTGCACACTCCAATGTCGTACCTTTCAAAAAAAGAATTAAAAAAAAACCCAACCTCGAGGCAATAAGAAGATGCGATTGAACATTTATTATTTTGAACAGCTCAAGACAGGCTGAATGACACGAATGCACAGTGTAAGATCATTCATGTGGCATGCATCCTTGTGGAAGGTTAAAGACAGTCAGGGTTGGAAGGAAGAAGGATAAGTGCTGCAGAAAAGAGACCTGGGTTGATTGAGGATGACAAGGAGCTTGAAACTGAGAGCCAGCTGGAAAAACGGGAAAGGGGGGGATTTGGGGAGAGTTTCAAGACAGAAAGGAGGATGAAGAGAGAAAAGAGAGGAGAGAGAAAAAGGAGGAATAACAGAGGACATGATTAAAAGGTAATGACTTCCTCTTCCTTTCACACATGCTGAGAGAGGCGCGCACACGCACGCAGACAACCATGATCCTAAACCGCCTGGGCGTCTCTCGGTCTCCATCCATCAACAGCTTCAATCACACTGTCGTATCTCTTTTAATTAAGTAGTGCCAACGAATTAGGAAACCGAACAAACCCTCCATTACCACTTTGCTAATACATAACCCCCTCATCACACATGCACACACACTGAGAGCCTAAAATCCCCCTCCATCCCCCAGGCTCTGTGCGGCTGGTGAGCAGACAGACAGCGTGAATAATAAGACATTAGATGCAGCGCTGCCTTACACAGGGGGGCCCTGCAGCTGTGCACTGATTGGGGGTAGCAGACAAGAGAGGGAGGGCAGCGGGGTGGGGGGGCATAATTAACAGTCACAAATAAACACTGATACTGTACGCGCACACATCAAAGGAACACACGCAAAACGCTTCCACCAGCTCCCACAAAGAAGCAGATGCAGATCAATTCCACAGCGAATACCAAAGCAGAGCAGGGGTCAGGCCGGCGCACACACGCGAACACACAAAAATGTAAAAGCTGACACAGCGTGGTGATTAGTTTATGTTAAATTAGAAGCCTGAAGCCCTGGGGAAGACGGAGTGAACCGGTCACCTCAGTGTGTGTGTGCACATTTTCAGAATGACGACATTCTTGGGGAAGTGAGGCATTTTTGCCGTTTTAAAAGTTGCAATTTAGTCTCAGACTTAAAGTAAGATTTGGGGTTTAGGCTCGTACTGTTAGCATAAAGTGTCAGGAACTGCTTTGTACCAGTGAGGGTCTTCGCAAGCATCCCCTGGCTGCAGTCCAAACATATTAATCTCAGCTCCATTAAGACACATGACACGCAGGCTTGACTGAGCTGCACTCTAACTGAGCGATGTGCTGCTATTCTGGCTTTCAGCCAGAGTTTCACGATGTGCAAACACGCGTCTATTTCGGTCCTACCCACATGTCACGCACCGCAACTGTACACACAGTTCAATAAGCTGCTACAATACCTGTGCTGATGGTGAAAGTAATCAATAAGTCTACAGTGTATTCCTGTTGGACTGTAATTTTCTGTTCACATTTACTTTTCAATTTAAGCCCGGTAAAAGGTTTTCGCACTGACAAGAGCAAGTCAAAGAAACTAATTTTATAGCTGTCAAAATAAAGCAATGGTAATTATATATCATGCAGTTTCTGCAGAGCTCGGGTGTTAAAATAAATAAATGCAGTCTCTTTGTGGAAGTGTTTTTATGTTGCCTGTGTTTTAGTATGCGCGCCACTCGAAGTGCGTGATTTGTAGAGCGAGATATCTGTGTGACAAGCGTGACCAGTGTGGGAGCCTCCAAACAGAGCGTTTGCCCTGAAACACAAGAACGTCTTCACAGTCAACGAGCACCACTGTGATGGACTAACTGCCTGTACTTCACATGTTTAGCTCCAAAGTGCCAGCCTTTCTGCACTCCCTGATGGCTCGCTTTTCCAGTAACATGCTTATAAATCCTCTCTGCCAGCGGTGGCTCTCGATGCTGCAGGAAATCATGTGTGCTGCTGTCATCCGGCCCACACATCCAACTTGATGGTGTTATTACGGAGAGAGCAGTGCTGCGGTGGTGAGCACAATAGAGCAAAAATAGTGGCAATTAACTAACTGGAGACTGAACCAACCTGTCTTCACTAACTCCAAGTCAAGTTTCCCAGTGGGAAAACCCTGCAGCCCCACATGCACCATGCATTCCCTCTGCCCCACATTTTAAATAACCCGAGCCATTTTTCAAAAGCAATGAACTGGAATTTCTGCACAAGACAAGATGGTTTTAGGTTCCTAAGAAACAGTCACAGTTGCAGACTACTACCATAATACAGAACTTTTTCCTCTCTCTGATGGTATCACCCACCTCTTTAGCAGAAGCAGATTAATGCAGCATCAGCCTCTTTGATGAGAAACTCCTGTATCCCTGGCGTTTGAGATATGAGTCAGATAGTGTCCCATCTTAAGCTCCCAGCTCTGTGGCTCACCTCTCATAGGATAAAATGAGATTTATTGTCTGCTTCTTTGCCTGCTTATTACCATATGAATGCCCATGTTTCACAGGCTTGACACAAGCTTAGCCATTAAGCTCCTTGCATGTACACACACATACATAAACACTTTCGCTATAGCGAGGGACAGCCGGGTGGGAGAGCGTTGGGCGTGTTTGCACAAATGCACAAAAAACATCGACACACGGGCACCGTGGCAAATAATTAATGGGCGTGCACGCAGATACACTTTGCAGTGTCAGAGCGCACGGTGTTTGCAGAAGTGCTGGATGTGCACCGGTACATAAGGGCGAAAGCTAACTAGCCCTGGTCAAAGTCTAACAAGCTGCACGGCAAGGTCTTTTGTTCCTCGCCTGTGATTCATGACAAGGTCTTGGTAGAAAGCCCAGCATCAGTGTGTGGCTGCACGAAACTGTGTATGCGCCTCTGTTTACCCGTCCAACAAAGAAACATACCATCGGCCCATTATTTCCTGTCATCACAACAGATGTGAAATGGTATGTTTCCAAATATATCCGTAGCTCTTTAGAGAGAGCACAGCGGGCGTGTCCAGGTGAGAGAGGATAAACACAGCAACGGTGCAGGTCAACAGAACGAGCAGGTGGACACATAATGTGGAACAAATACAGCCAAACATAATTATGAATATGAAGCCACAGTGGTTAGCACTGTTTTGCAAGGAGCGCGGTTATGTCCAGAGGTCACCTCTTCTGGAAGGGTGGGCCTGGTTTGATTTTTAATCTCATAACTGGAGCAGCATCTAAAAATTATTTTCACTTCATTTATTAGGGGATCCTTTTCTCTGATTCCTCTATTATATGTTCAACCCATAATAACAACAAATACTAAAGAAAAACAACTACTTTCCGGCGATCAGAGAAATGATTTTAAATTGCTTGCTTTGGCTGACAGCACGAACCCTAATGTTGCTATTATTCTTTGTTTGCATCCTGTTATAATTCTGTAAATAAACAAACGGAAACACCATTCACCGTGAGCTATAAACAGCACAACACTGCCTACTCGCAAACAACACATGCAGCCAGCGTTGCAGAGGTGATAAAAACAGGTTATATCTGAACTCAATAGGCAAATATAGAGAAGCACTTTCTTGGCATCATATATATAAAATGCCTCTTTTCAGTTCATCAAATTTACATAAATGTGAATCTATTCTGCAAATACAGGGAACAAGGAAGATGCTTTTCTAGCAGAACAAAGACCTAATGAACTAGCAAGCTGTATCCTGTAATAATGTCAGGTGTAATAGCTCTGACAGTGAAGCTGTGAAGATGAAAGTGCTCTAATATTTATAATTATAAATATTAGAGCACTTTCATAACAGCAACTCCACTGTTCGGTTTAACTTTGTTTGACTGAACAAATAAAGTTTCTGCACTTCTTTTCTAATATGCATTGTACACCAATCATTATGAGAAATTGTCTAATATTGTGTTGACCTTCCTGTTGCTGCCAAAAGAGTCCTGAACCATCAAAACATGGACTCAGCCAGACCCCCGAAGGTGTACTGTGGTGGCTGCACCAAGATGTTAGCAACAAGTACATTAAATTATGGTGTGGGGGCTCCATAGATCAGACTTATTTGTCTAACACATCCCAAAGATGCTAAATTGCCATTCAAACCATTCCTGAACCTTTTTTCTTTTGTGTCAGGGCGGATTATCTTGCTGAAAGACGCCAGGGCCATCAGGGAATACCATTTCAAAGAAAAGGTGTATATCATCTGCAACAGTGCTTAGTTAGCTGGTGCGTGCCAAAGCAACATACACATGGATGGCAAGGTTTCCCAGCAGAACATTGCCCAAAGCATCACGCTGCCTCTGCTGGCTTGCCTTCTTCCCTTAACGCATCCTGTAAGCGACACACCTGGCCATCCACGTGATGCAGAAGTGTGATTCACTCTGTGATGCACTCTGTATTCTACCAAACAGCAACAACTTTTTCAGCAATTTGAGCTACAGTAGCTCATCTGTTGACAGGGGTCAACCTTTGCTCCTCACGTGCATCAGCAAGTCTTGGCATGACCCTGTTCCAAATGCATGTTGTTGTAACACATTGACCTTGTGCACAAAATGTTCACTTGCTTCCTACAATATCCCACCCACATCAACAGGTAGGGCTGTTCGATATAACAATATATATCGGATGACGATATAAGTTTCAGTTTCATTTTACGCTATCATCTGTTTCGTGATGTCGCAAAATAAACTCTTTACAGCAATATTTTTTCATTGTTCTGATGGTCACTGTAGTGGCTATATTAATTTCTTAAAGTTCTCTATTTCTCTTATATTTTATATAACCACACTATGGACGGACAAGCCCCTGTTTTTATGCTTTGTGGTTAGCAACAACGACGGTAACACCTTCGCGTGTCCGCTTGTTTATGTTCCACATAAACCTTTCACAATAAAGCTCAAGATCCTGTTGAGATTTTTCAAAATAAACTGAATCACGTGAAAGAGCAGATTATTTACGGATGAGAAGTAAAAAAAAGAGCCGCCAGGTGCTAAAAAATAAACCTTAGACTCAAACATTAGAACAGGCTTTTCCCCGCAGCACGCCGTGTAATAATTACTCACAAAGAAAACGGAGGCCGTTACAACTTATGTCTAAAAATGTATAGTTTCATACAGAGGTTAAACACTCGACTCCAGCTACATGACGCGCAGCTGGAAACACTTCACGCAAGTCGAGATTCACAGAATTTACAGAAAATGTTACATTTTTGTGATTTATATCGTTATCGGACGATAAAATTCTTATATCGGGATATGAGATTTTGGTCATATCGCACAGCCCTATCAACAGGTGTCGCGATGGTGATATAATCAGTGTTATTCACTTCCTCTGTCACTGGTCATAATGTTATGCCTGATCAGCGTATATACATGCGTTAAGGAATTTGATTTTCCACTATCCTGATCCTCACAATTACAAGCTACCCCAAGCAACTGCCACTATTCAATAAGCAAATGTAATGATGAGTCAAATCACTCTTTTAGTCATATCTAAGCTACAGGATTTTTAGAGATTCGCTCTTTCTGTCTGACATACACAAACAGCATGATCACCCCAGGCGCTGGACAGGATGACCAAGCCTCACCTCTTCTCAAACACCATCTGTTCCTCTCCTTCCATTTCCTGTCCACACTATATCACAAACACACTGCTCCAACACCTGCAAATATAGAAAGTATCAAAACCCCTCCTTCACGCTCTGCAGACTTTGTCTTTTTGTTCGTGTTGTGCTCACAAACCGCCTTGTTTGTATTGACATTTTACTTTGCAGTTATGTCTCTACAGAGAAATTAAGCAAAAGGGTGTTTAAAATTAAGCCGATTATGAGAAATCAATCTGAAAATTAATTTCCTTTCAGACTTTTTCTGGATTTTTCCATGTTTTTAAAAGTAAGGATTAAAGCTTGTGTCACATGGTACCAAATAAACAACTTTTTCTTCCTCCTTACACTCGCTTCCTCTCCCTCTGTCCTTCCTCTCACCCTGCTTAATTTTTTATGTCCGCCTGTGTCAAGTTAACAGTGCCCATCCTCCGCAGCTTATGCAGCAATGCTGAACATATAATTGGGAAAAGTCTTCCGTTGAAAACCAAGCTAGAGCACTCTTAAAAAAACTTTTGTTGCCATATGCTCCCTTACTCACTTTACAGCCCGTATAAGGACGCGATTGTTCATCTATAATGCACCAAATTGGCAATTTTACTCTCTCCACAACACAACCAACTGAACTGCCTCCGGCTGCCCTCCAGCAGCTCAGCATGACAGTGAAAGTGCTCTCATGGCCAAACTTAATCCTTTTAAATTTTAACACCACGACTCAACACTGTCACAGCTGCTGTTAACAAGACCAGGACCGGCTAGAACATCTGGTTGCCCTCGGACAAGATATTTACTGCTGCAGGAGGAGAAGAACACATATTGGAGTAAACACACCGACAGCCTGCAAAGTTGAGTTCAGCATCAAGAGTAGCGTGACTACATTTCTGAAGCAACAATTCAAAGTTGAATAGCCCAATTATATTTACAGCTTTAGGCCACCCGGAGTGAGAATATTTTCCACCACCCTCTCTGTTTCACACCTCCTCTTACTGTTGATAGTTCAAATGTAGATAGAGTTACGATTCACACAACATGTATCTGTGTAGGTCCTTTCAGGGTAAAGTGGTTCCACCCACTGACTACCAGACTGAGGTCTACAATGACACATCATTCCTATAACAACCTTGTCAAGTGGACTGCTCCTGTTCATGTTTGTGTTGTTGTTGGGCCTTTAGGCTATGTTGAAGTTTGCTTTCATTTTCTTTTCAAGCCAACTTCCTAACCACTCATCATCCTAACTACACATAACAATAATATTGGGCTAAAGGCACCTGTTTAGCTCACAAGTTGAGCAGGTGCCCATATGCAGCGGCCTTGGTTCAACTCTGACCTGAGGCCATCTGCTGTGTGTCTTCCCACACACTCTCTCTCCCTGCTTTCCTCATTAATCTTCACTGCACCATCTAGTAATATTGGGCTCCGTCCTCCATCCTTTTTGGAGGTTTGCACGTGTTTCTAGCATCTCTGATGAGTGAATTCTCTCGCTCTCTACCTGTCAACCCCAACACCACCACACACATTGCATGCTTACAAATTACATGAAAAGAACGCACCACAAGTACAGTCAACAGAGTTCAAGATCTCTCACTGCTTGGTTGCTGCTCAGAGGTTTGAGAAGCAGGGGGAAACATTCTTTCAGCTTCTGAGATTCGTAATACCGGAGTCTGAGAATTACTGTTATTGTCCGGTGATCTGTAGGAGTCACAGCGTGGCATTCATGTCATCTTCCTATCCTTTAAATCACTGAGTGACTCTACACATGCTGTGGATGGGGACATTGTTTTATTACAGAACAAAGCGAGATCACTCACAACATTGATATTTAGTCACCGGAAAGTTAACAAAACCTTGCCTGCAAAATACAGACCAAAGCATAACAAAGCCACCGCATCCCTCACTCTGGGGGGGTCAAGGGTTCAGATTTTTCCTTTAATTTGTCACCAGTCTGCAACTGCTCTCATACACACACACATACATATACAATAAGAGGTAATGAGAGCAAAGGAAGCTTGAGGAGAGCCCAGCTGGAGCACATGTGCAGAGCTCCTGTTCTAATGAGTCCATTAGTCAGTGGCACAGCAACCACAACCACTACCGCACATGCAGGCACTCTCTAAGCACACACTTTTTACATATTCACACTGTCTGCCTCCAAGCGACAATCAAACCAACATCACCATGGCACATCCATTTTGCTGAGACAAACTGAATCTGCACACAACTGGGTAGCAGTGGGAATACAGTGGCGCTCCTGTGCCAACCCGAGAGCACGCTGACATTTTAACAGCGGTGGGCTTTTGTTTAATCCGTCCAACAGAGGGTGCTAGAGGGATGCGCAGCTCCCACGCCATCGCCTCTCAGACTTTCTTCAGATCGTCCTCTTCTGTCCTCTTTCACCTAGAAAGTCATTAAACAAACTCCACATGACATCCAAATGTGTGGATTCAATTTTGTTTTGGGAAGGTTTTTGTGTGTCCCAGGGTGCTACTTATTTGCCACACTTGGATATGGAGTTGATCTATCAAAACTGTTTCATCACTTAAAACTGAGAATCATTTTTCAGGGGTAAAAACTCTCATGAATAACACCCCATTATACCTCTATTCCTGACTGTACCAGCCTAATTTCACCATGGCCCGGGGCATCTCTGGGTTCTGTAATGAGTGTGTGAGATAAATTGCCTCCAAGTACAAGCAACTTGGAGACAGCACCCAATACCGTCATATAAAGCCGGAAAGGCTGAGCTGTGTCAGGAAACCTGGCATTCGGTTGCGTGTATGTGTGACTGCATGGGAAGTGGCAGCACTCAGCCTGCGCTCGTCTATCACAGTGCTTGTGTGTTTCCTAATGAGTGAGCTCTTAATGAACCTGAGCTCTGTGTGATCAGCTCTCTTCAACAAAGGCCAAGCTATAAAAAACCAATCACTTTAGCTCCGCAGCACAAGTGAAGAGGTACTCGGACACAAACCAGCGGGCTCTTGACCTAACAAGAAGTAGCCATCATCAGCGTGTTTACAGCTGTGCTGAAATGATAATCTTTGCTATTTTGAAAGATTGAGTGCATGAATGAATGGGTAATCTGCTGCAGGTAAAGGTTAAAAGGTGCACAAGCCTCTGCATTTATTAATGTTTATGCAGATAAAGCTCAATTAAAAAAAATAAAAAGGACGTGCTTTCCTTTTAAATTTAGTTAAAAAGAAAAACAGAAAAAAATGCAATGAAATAATTTGACTCCTTTCATATTCCTGCAATCTGACACAAAACAGGAGTAATAAATATTGGAAAGTATTGGAAAGGCGCCACTATTCTATTAAAGGTTTTTCAATCTCGTATTGCTGATTTAGATGTGCTTTGCTATTTATACTTGCATTTTGCTAATGAGAGCATGAGCCAAACATCGATATCAACACTAATGCGTTAAACCTTTGAACACAGGAGTAGCTACTGACGGCAGAGGCAGTTAAACACGTCCCTTAGAAACTAGCAGTGTCTCTTTATGTGAAACTGGAGTGCTGAGAGTGCAGATGTGGGCCAGCGCAGAGGGTGGGCGGGTGGATAGATGGGAGAGTTTGTGAACGACAGAAGGGGAGGGATGCACGGTGAGTGACGGATGTCTTGCTCTTTACTGTACCTCCGTGAGCACGATGCCGGCCCGTGACCTATACTCAAAGGCATCTGCAATGCTAATGAAACTGCACGGCTCCCTCCATGCTTAACTAATCTGCAGAGGGTCCCTTCCACCCCGATCCAGAAGGTCACCGCTGATTGAACAGGGACAAGAGCGTACAGGTCTCCCACCTTTCTGGATGCGCACCTGTGAGAATGGCTCTATACATATTTGTGCGTGTGAGTGAGTCATCGGTGAACCAACCCGCTACAGACAAAAGGGTCAGCGCAGTAACTTCAGTGCAACAGTACGCAACTGAGAATACAGATACCAGTTTACAGGCGGGTCTTTATTTTAAGCTTTATTTCAAAAGAGCACTTTTGTGAGAAGTCTACTTTGACTTTGAAACAGTCCCTTGCTTTTACATGAGTGAAGGATGACAGATAGGAGAGAGTCGCAGAACAGGAAATTCGATAATAGCGGCATGTCATTGGTTAAGCCTGCTATACAGTCCTAAATGAATGGAGATATTATGTGGTATGGAGTTCACAGCAGCTATTAAAACAGATGCCATACGGCGACTCTGAGTACTTGTACATATTTTGCACTTTGACTACTGCTTTTATGGCATTTCCTGGAAAATAGGAAGCTCCTCTAAAAATAGTTGTGAAGATGGAAACAGAGAAAAAGAAAGGTTAGTCGGTCTAGATTATAGCCTTGTCGTTAGAGCTCGGGCAGAGCTTCTTACGCTCTCTCTTTGGTCTCGGGGTGTAGACGAACAATAACTCATACACATTTTACCATTATTCCATACATTCCACCAAGTATGAACTATATCCTTATATGGGTCTTTATCTTTTTCACACACTCTCTCTTAGATATGGTGCAGTGTGTTTCCACGCTGTTCTGCATCCTCCCCTGAGGGTACCTGGCCTTGGCATGAAACCTGTCTGCCCGACTGAGTAAAAGAGGGGGAGACGTGCCTTTGATGTCTCTGGACTGGTGGGATTCACTCAAAGAGAGATGAGGGTCAGGAAAAGGAAGAAAAAAAAAAAACAGAGGGAGGCAGGGAGGGAGCAAGAAACAGATAAGGTGGTGAGAGACTGAGGAAAACAGGGAGAGAAAAGGAGCAGGAAAGGGGGAGATATTGATTGAACAATGGAAATAAGGGAGAGAGAATACAAATAAAGGAAGAGAGGGTCGACAGGAAAAACAGGAGGGGGCGCAGACTTTGAAGTTACGAGCCGAGCAAAGACCGGCCTCCCTAGAGCAAAGGCGAGGGAGAGTCTGAGAGCTGCAATCATGCAGAGTGGACGGCTGAAGGAAAGAGAAAGATGATGAATCATGATGGGGATTTTTTTTTTTTTTGTCTCCATGTTTGATCTATTAAATAACAGAACAAAATAGAGAAAAAACTGAAAACATTCATTCTTCAGTGTGTTTTCTGGCATTCAGCTGGTTGACCATCTGCATTAATGCCTCTTTCTTTGATTTTTCTAGAGTTTGGCAGCCAGTAAGTGTCTCAGCTGTGGTTGTTTAAAGAAAGGCTTCCAGCATCTGCAGCGCTAGTCCACGGCGCGCTGCTGTCCAACATAGTCTGTCTCAAGCAAAGGTCACCATGGTGAAAGTAGCAGGGATTTCTTAAGTATTCAGCCTTCACTGAAAACTAAATTAACAAAAAACTAACAAAAAAAAAAAAACAGAGCACACTGGTCTGCAAATGTTCTCCACAGTGTATAACTCTAGATTTGTTCTAGGCTGGCTTGAGAATCATAGTAATAGGATGAAACAGAAATAGGATGTGTTTAATGGCCTCCAAGCGCAAATAAAAAGAAGTGATGGAAAATGAAACGAGAGGAGGAGCAGGCAAAGAAAGAGCAGTCAATAGGATAGAGAGAGCACTTTATCTTTCCTTCACACTCCTTACAGTTGCCAGGCGCTTCCTGCTCCATTGTGTAGAATGCTGGCTGTACGTACAGGAAGTGGGTTCTTTGTTTCCTTTTTTCCTTCCTGTTGGTGTCGAGCACAGCGTGGAGAGGAAAGTATGTGGTTCTGGGAGGGAAGGACAACACATGCTGTGTTTGCAAGTAACCAGGAAGGAGCTCGCGGTGCAAACCTTCTGGACTTCAAAAAACCCTTAACAGCAGACTGTGGGGCTGCGCTATAAGTGAAAATGGGAGGTGGTTTGATTCACTAGATGAACAGATGGGCTGATACCAGATACTTAATATACAGACGTCATTTACCGCAGGCGCACAGGCGCACACTCACGTGCCAACCATTACATTTCTTCTGATTAGGCACCTGAGCTTTGCCGATTAACTGATCGGTTTCATGACTCATCGGGGAATGGAATAAATCACAAGTGGTAGGCTTTCAGCGACATCATATGTCATGTCAGCCAACTCTATTAACCACTCTTTATTGATTCACGCCTACACAATAGCCTTTGGCAACATGGAGCTCTGTTTTTGGCTTGAAATAACTCATCCATCCTCCACTTAATCTACTCCTTATAACTGACACCGGAGAAAAAAGGACTCCATCACAACGGTAAATACGTCAGATTACATGTTAAGTATATAACCCCGAATTTTTGGTAATTCCAACTAAAGGTTTGTTTGGTGTGAAATCGTCACAGCAAAATCTTTCTAGAAACAAATCTTCCCACTGGGCAACCATCTGAACAACATCCTCGAGCAGGTATCTGGGCAGTTATTAAATGAGGAGAGGGCAATATAAAACACTACTCACCAGTCAAATATGCAAAAAAATTGTTAAATAATGTTGCTGATTTTCTCCAAAAGAGGCTTAAAAAGGCCTTTTCCCCCCTCTTAAGTTGTACTTCTACTTGACTTCATTACAAACTGCCGACATGTTCGAGGTCTTTGCTGCTCCCAGCAGAGCACTGATAAACTTCTATGCTTATTCGCATTATACAGCAAGCCACAACACCAGTCACCAACAACTAATAACTAGTAATAACTTACCCAGGTGATTACAGTTGACTCAAACTTAACCAAAAACCAAAACTAGGTGTGGAAAAATGAACATTTTGGAAAAAAAGCTAATTAAACAATTGTTTAAAACTGGAATTTAAATGAAATAAAAAAAAATAAAGAGTGAATATAGTATTTGTTAATTTGGTCAAATGTATAATCTCAATTTGCCTGATGAGGCTTTGAGGAACATGTTCATTGAGACTTTGGATGTCAACAAGACTGTGAGTCCACCTACACTGATTTAGTTAATTCTCATATCTGGGATATGCCCTAAATAGAATAATACTTGGAAGACTAAAACTAACACTAAAAGTACTAAAAACTGAACTAAAACAAGACATTTTTAAACAACAGAAACTAAACTGAATTACAAAACTCAAAGCTATAATAACTCTGACCCTTATCTACATGTTTGCTATGTTAGTGAGTAGATATGCTCACCACCACACAGCTGCAAATGTTTTAAAACTACTGTGTACGTGTACGCATGATTGAGTCATATGTTTCCCACTTCAGCTGCTGACTGGCTTTTTTGGAGTGAATTGCAAAATTCTCAGATTGACTTCTTTTCAGGATTCTTCTTTAATGTTATAAATGTCTGTAACGGTTTTGAACTGACAGATCAGTGTCAGTAATGATCATTAAAGATGTCACACGGTCCTTCTATGTGAAGGCGTGTGCGGATGTGTAGTTGGGAAACAGGAGTGGAGTGATTATGATATGAATGGCTTCAGTTAAACAGACTTTAAGCCAAATTTCAGGTTGCGCAGGGCTGCTTTTAACTACATCTGTCAGCACATCTTCACAAGACACTCAGGTCAGGCAGCCCATCTCTACACAGGTGTTGAGTTGTATATAAACAATAAAAGAGGGTAAGTAGCAGTGAGCTGCTGCATATCAGGTACACCTGATTATCTGACTATCAGCAAGTGTTGCTGCCACAAAAAACAGATTCACTAGCTTGAGATTTGGAGCATTCAGATGTGGTTAACATAATGCCGATATTAGAGAAGCAAATGCGACACACATGAATTTGGGAAGGGCTACAAGGCCATTTCAAACCATTTCAAAAGTCCAATATACTGTATAGTTAGAAAAACAGTTCACAAGTGGAAAACTTCAAGATGGTTGCAATCCACACAGGAGTGGATGGTCTTAGCAAACTCGCCACCAGGTCGTGCCGAGCTACGCTCAGAGAAACGGCAAAAAACTCGAGAGCTTCATCTCGGACTCTCCAGGCCCCAGTAAGCATGCTAAAAGTTCATGATGTGCTATTAGAAAAGGACTGAACAAGCGTGGCTTGTTTGAAAGGGTTGTGAGGAAAAGGCCTTTTTCCCAAAACACAACATAGTGGCATGACTTAGGTTTGCAAAGTAGCGTCTGAACAAAGCACAAGTTTTCTGGAGCAATGTGTTTTGAACAGGCAAGACCAAAGTGGAGATGTTTGGCTATAATGCACAGTTCTGCATTTGGTAAAAACCAAACACAGCATAAACACCTCATCCAACTGTTAAGCACGGTGGTAGAAGAACGATGATTTGGGCTCATTTTGCAGCCACAGAACCTGGGTCCCAATGGAAAGCTGAAAGTGAGGTTACTTTCTTTTTCACATGATTGTATGGAACTGGCCCAAATTTAATTTTTGGCAAATCAGATCTCATGTGACTTCTTCAAACCGTCAAAAGAGGAAAAAAGTCACCAAAAAAGCAAAAAAGGTAAACAAGGTCACCAGCTGGTAATTGAAGATCAAGCTGGTAGAGCAGGTAGGCTCAATGTCTGGCCCCTACACTCAACATGTCAACATGTCCTTGGGCAAGATCCTGAACTCTATACTGTGGTTTTAAAGAATGCTTTCTATCATAGTCCAAGTTCCCTTTTATGCTCTGCACGTTAGAGCGCTTGAAGTGGAATGTAAATTTGTCTAAAGGATCTGTAAATCTGTCAACAATCAGCAAGAAACCTTACCTGATTATTGCATTCCTACCTAGTGATTCATCCAGATGTGATATTTTTACAGATACACTGTTCACTTCGCTGCATGGAGGTTTGGTTTTGCAAATTTGCACCAACATTTTATGACCAAATCTCCATCACCCCTCTCCGTAACGTACAGTAAAGCATAGAGGGAAAGCGAAAGGTCGACATGCTGCTACAAACACCCGGCCAAACTTGTTCAACTGGTCAGGCGGGTCAGAAAAGAAAGAAATAAAAAGCCATCAAGGGAAAGGAGCACGGAGGCTAGAGCGAGAGCAGCTGCTGGAAAGATTGATTTAAGGAGAGCAGAGGAACGACAGCCTGGCATCATCCAATCAGACCCTTGTTTCACAAGGCTGGCAGAGCAGATCCAGAGTGTGTGTCTGTCTGCATAGTAAATTCTCAGAGGAAAAGAAGAAAAAAAGGAAAGGAAACAGAGGTGGTGAGAGGCAGCAAGAGGAAACCTGCAATGTTGTGTTGCGCTGTCAAATGTCACTTTGAGTTCGACGATCTGTCACATCTCAGAGTAGCAATAAGAATAACGGAGGACACAGAGGGAGAAGCAAAACACAGAGTTCGTCTCTCTGTCAATTTCATCTGTTTTCTCATCTCACTGGCTCTGAAACTGTAGTGATACGCACTTTACGTTTAATTTTATTGACACACGCATCATATCTGCAACGCGATCTATGAGAGTTCTCCAGAAATACAGGAGAATGATAAAGATTTTGTTTTCCAGTGTTGTTTTTCTGCTGATTTCTCTCTCACTCATAATTTGCCTCTGCATTAAGTGAGTTTACCAACAAGACTCAGGCTCACTGTTGCAGTTTTTCATCGTTTTTTTTTTTTTATCCATTGTGTCCACATTTAGGCACCCTGTTCTGATTTTAAGGACAAAAAGCAGTTGTGACCTGAAGCAGAATGCCGAAGACAATCTGAAGATGAGGCTACAGATGACACAGCTGGGCCCTTGACTTCTTGGCCTTCTCAAGCGTTCATGGAAGTTTAATGGAGTGTAAGAACAAACGCAACTAATCTGTGGGGGTGACGGGAGGTCAAGTGACCCTGACTGAATGACTGGGGGTCAACGCAAGAAGAAAAGAAAGGGAGAAAGCATGTGTCATGTGGTAAACACTACAGATAAAGGGAAGATGAACAGAATGATAGGGAGCTTTTTGTGCACACCAGGAGATGAAGCTAATCTGAAACTAAATAACATCACATTAGTGCCTGAATTGCTACCTCCTGCATGCTGTCACTTGACAGACAATCAAAATTAGCTAGTAAAAAAGGGAGGCGAAGGGCACAACAGAGATGGAGCGTAAGTTGTAGAGAATGCGTCTGTTCTTTAATGATGTGGGCATCTTTTCCCAACAGGGGAAATCCCCCTTTGACAGGTTTGACATGGAAAACAAACAACTAAGCCATTTTCCACCCCTCGTTTCTCTCTTAAAGCTTATTTAAACCCCTGATTACTTCTTTTTCCTTCACAGTTTTATTGTCTGTCAGCCTCGCCTCTGCTGCTTGACAAATGACCCCCATGTCTAAATGCAGAGAAATCGCAGGAATGGGTAGGGCTTTTTTTCCAGATCTTTTCTTCCTTGTTTATCTCACTTTCTTTCCAAGCCTACACAGCAATTACAGCAGACGCATGAAGTCAGCTAGAGATGAAGCATTACCATCAACTATTCTCTAAAATAAAAATGTATATTCTGACTTGTTTTTCTGCGTCAAGGACAATTTTAAATACCAGCTTTAAATTTTACAGACGTCACAGTCATCTGAACAATTAACTGTAGCTTTACAGATAACCGTTTGCTCGCTTATCTTCAACATTTCTGTCTCAACATCACTCAACCAATTTTAAACAGAGTCTTTATACCTTCATATTTTTTTTCCCTCAGTATTATTTTTTTAATAAATGCTTTCAGCCTTTATTGTGATAGGACATTGGAGGGACGACAGGAAAGCCTCTGCATTAGCTTTGCGGCATATGGGTCGCCCGTTCAACCCAGTGAGCAAAGCTGACACCCTGATTTTAAATGCAATCTTCATGCACTTGGCCTGTAATATTTTAGCATAGCTGTTAACTTCCAAAAGCAAAAAGAAGGAGTAACAAGGTTAATTGTGCAGCTGGTTTGAAATCTATAGTCTGTGTGAACTGACGGTGCAGGGTGTAGGAGTTAATCAGCCGTTACTAAAGAGGAAATCCTCCAGTTTTCCAGCTGCCACCTGCCAGTCCACCTGACACCTGCCCCACTGGCTATCTCTGTCTGTCTCTCTTTTCCTCCCACACACACACACACACACACAATACAGTATGAATGCCTTCACAAAGGTCTTTCCATATGACGCCACGCTTGCACGCAGTGGGAAAAGTAAGCAAATGTGTTAAAGCACATGTACACAGTGGTTAAACCGACATGCCTGTTTGCACATTATTTACCAGGCTGCAGTTCAATAAAACAGGGAAATAAAGAGCCAGCATATGAAATTAACAATACAGAGGAGCAGTGACACTCGGGGCTCAGAGACAGCAAGACCACACACGCAGTGCAAAGACACACAGGCAGTGGTAATTATACAGACTCATGTGCGCATCCCGTGTGCAACACTTAAAGAGGATGAGATGAAAGATGAGTGGGAGAAAGTGCAAAAAAAATAGCCAATTTAGTTTAATTTTAAAAGAAAACATAAATATTTAAGTCTGAGATTTGTGTGAACACATTGACGTACAGGTCACCCGAGCTTTTTAAGGCAAGAGGGTAATCCTCCCAGTTCATCCCCACTGGTCACATCTGCGCAGACCTCCACACTAATGAGAGGCTGTGTTAAAACGCACAGGTCCATTCTTTCTCCATGTCTACCACACACACACACACACACACACACACACACACACACACACACACACACACACACACACGGTTTTAATCCTTTGTTTCAAGCTCGGATTCTCTTCCAAAACACATCCTGCACTGATCCTAATGTAGACGTGTGACTCACAGACCACTTCCCTTTTTTATACAGTACTTGAGTGCTGTGAGCCATTTTTACAACCCCCACCCCCTCACCTAACATCCATCCATTGACTCGGGATATCAGTGGGTTGTGTTTGTTTTTGTGAACCTGCAAAAGCTCTGTTTGTCTAGGAGTCTTCACAGCTCCGCACTGAGAGTGAGACCAGCTGAGTTAGTTTAGAGCCATCTGCTGCTGAACGCTTGCTCCTTTACAAGCTCCTCTACAAAGATCACTTTATTTTTATACGGATTTGTTTAAACAGATGCATGCAGGCTCATGCAAATACACGTATGCATTTGTGCAGACATATAGTCTTGTGCACCGACGCCACGTCCTCAATAAATACCTCAACACAGACATATCTATAGATAATCCTAATTCCTAATCCTTACAGATTCTCGAGATATGCAGACCTAACCTAAATATCTTGCAGCTTACCTCGCACAGATCTCCATTAAACCTGAACTGTTGGCACTCAGCTGGTATTATCTCTTTTCCAGCACACTGACCAGGGGCCTGTGCTTCGTACCGCGCTAAGTGAGTTAGCTGGATTAGATTGTTGACGATTTCGCGTGATCCTGGATCGTTCGGTTCCCTGAAGCCCATCCGGGACTTGCTGTCATAGCAACAGAGCCGTAAGCGTAAACCTGCTGGGGAGCAGGTTTACTTTATGTAAACAGGATTAGATCGCGGCCACGCAGGTATGCCCGCGTCATTCATACGAAAGCAACAGCAATATTCCACCACTGTTTCACCATAAATAAATAACATCAATGTAACTAAAGATAATGCAGCACTTGATCCTTTTATTGATGTCACACAGATACATACAGGTCATTCCCTAAAAAAGGGAAATGTACTATTAACATTCTATTACATGTATGTGATTATTACAGATGTAATTCATATTTCAGAGTAGTAATTGTAAATTACTTCGTGTAATCAAGATGAGAGACCACGGCTATAAAAGCGAAGGTGGATTTGGGAAGTCTGTCGCAGCCATGTCCTGTCCGTTTACGCGAGCCACCCATTGCGGAAGGTGCAAGATTGATAAGGAGAGTCCTCAGAATTCAGCGTATATTGCGGGACAGACAGGATCCTTTAGCTCAGCGCGACAGTGTGCTCATAGAGAGATATCGATTTTCCCGTGAGGGTATTATTCACTTAACCAACTTGTTGACGAGGGGGTGCAGGACCACCACCTGTCTTTTTTTGCTCTGCCCTTTTCTTGGTTGCTGTTATAAACAAACAAACAGATTATTCCAGGGTCTCTTTCCAAGAGACGAAAAGCAATATAAGTGATAAATATTACCATTCTGTAGAATATTCTTATATTTCACTTTTACTTGTTCCCATGTTCTAGTGGGTCCTGTTGTGGCTCTAATGTGAAAGAGGATAAAATATAACATATTATAATATAATGTAATATAATATTGGATAATATGGTGTGATATGATAAATCTACCCTACCGCCTACTGGTGTTGGCCAGAGGGGCCGATGGCGCAATATGGCAGCCTGGCTTCTGTCAGTCTGCCCCAGGGCAGCTGTGGCTACAACCGTAGCTGCCTCCACCAGTGTGTGAATGTGAGAGTGAATGAATAGTGGCATTGTAAAGCGCTTTGGGTGCCTTGAAAAGCGCTATATAAATCCACTCCATTATTATTGTTATTATTGAATTACTTACGAGTTTGATTTGTCAGCAACTTTCTGCCAGCCCTCTCTCCTTGCTTTTGCAGCCTTTGCAGTGTTCCCTTGCGTTTTAATTAAACTCTGAAACTCCTGAAATCCCTCACTCAAGAGTTCTTGCTCTGCTGCCGAAAAATACCGAGCGCGCTCCTTCGACATTTTCGCCGACCAATCAAAGGGTTGCCGATCAATGTTTCTACTATCGATGCGTAGCCCCTGTTGGGCCACCCAGTGATCTCACATTACTTCATCCAGCTATACTAATCGTCAACAACAGGTGTGTTCGGGGAACCGGAATAGCGAGCTCAGAGTTAGCGCGATGATTTGGTCTTGGATGTTTCATTTGATCTTGGATGTAGTAAGCGACGTACGAAGCACAGGGCCCAGGTCTAATGAGTGATATGGATAACACAGATCCATTGTGCTGAAAGGATTACTTATGTAAACATGGGCTCTCTGACTAAAGACACGGTCTAACAGCCTCGCTGACAGGTTTGAGTATTTCATCTGTCAATCTGAAACTCCAGCTGTGCAGGCTGGTTAATAAGGATAAAAACAGCAAAAGTGTAGTTGGATACCAAAACACTGTGAAAAACTCATTTCTTTATATTTTGGTTCCAAGTAGCCTGACTTTCTTGTAATTTTTTTCAGTGGTCTTTTAAAGTTTGGGTTTGTTTTGGACTTTTGCTGCTTTTTCCACTCATTTTTAGTCCAGTCCTTGTACTTGCCCCTTTTCACAGGAATGTTTTCTTTGTGTGTTAAGTTGCTTAACACTGACCCATGAATCATTCAAGTGTAAAGTAGTTACCTAAATCAAGGGATGAACCAGTGTTTCTCATGACAACAAGTTACTAGTCAGTTTACTAGCAGCCTGGTAATTTCCCCCCCCAATTTCTTTAGTTAAATCTGAAAAATACGCCAAAGATAACAGTTTTAGAGGCATAAAACTGTATTTTTGCACCAATAAGGTGATTACCAAAGAGCTATTAGCTGAAAACTCAGTATATGTCAGCATGGCGTGCAGATCAGATCAAACAGAGCAAAGAAAACATCCGGAGAAAAGCATTGAATGCCCTTCAGGAAGTCTGTGGAACTATTCTTAAGACTACTTAAAGAAATAAAAGCAAAGCATACCTAAGAGAGTTCAGGCTGAGTTGAAGAATAAAGGTGGTCATAAACATCAAATATTAAAACACGAGGAGTGACTCAAGACTTTTGTACAGTACAGAACTTTTGTGTCTTTATCGCACAATCAACTATAAATGCTGTACAATCATAAAGATAAAGATCATATAAAGATCCAAAAACCCTAAAACTAAAGACAGCGCACTCAAAAAAGGAAATAAATAAAACTAACATCTCCCAAATCACGTGAATCCAAAACCTCTAAAATCAAAAAGTTGTAAGTCACACCTCTACATCTCTAACATCCCCACCCCACCCTCCCAAAGGCGCTTTAAAAAGACATAAATGATCAGGGAAATGATGTGACTGTTAGGCTAAATCATCCATAACTGTATATGAATAAGGTTAACTATTATTACGTGCCCTCATGTGGTTATAACCTGCCGTCTCCATTTCTCCATTCAGGGATCTTCGATTCATCCCACACAGCTAATGCTATAGCAGGTGGACAACATCGCTGAAATCATTTGAAAATTATGCCATGAACCTTTTCTGCATAATGTTCAGTAAAAAGCAAACGCACTTATCGGCCAATAATAAAACCAGTATATCAAGTGTGCACTAGCACTAGTGCCGTGTTTGGTCTACCACGTGTAGATTGCATTTAATAGTCCATTTAATGTGTTGAACTAAACATTTTATATGAGCAACATTTCATATAGAGAAATTTGTACAGCGTAACTGAATGCTATAAAAAAAAAAATCTACATTTTTCCAGAGATCCATACAAATGGCAACTTGGGTAAAGAAGATTTGCTATGGGCTCTAAAAATGAAACTCCAGAGGTGAGTCAGGAGAAAGGCCTTTCCAATAAAACATTAACTACACATCTCTCTCAGGTGGCCTAAGCTAATTGGATCATCTCCTTATAAGGACAAATCGGCAGGTTGTCTGCTGTAGGTTTAAAAAGGGACTTGCTTTTGGAAAGTCTTACTCAAGAAGAGTGGACAAAGACAGGAATAATGACTCTGGGGTGTAATGCAGCACAAGGACGAGAAACAGGAGATTTTAGTATGGAAACCAAAAAAAACTGTAAAAGACGTAAGAAAATAAAAGGATGAGAGAAAAATGGGAAATGAAAACATCACTACACTTGATAAAACACATTATCAGGAGACACAGCAAGAGAGACTGAGGTAAGCATTACGTAGACTTCCAAAAGGAAACCAGGGACATAAGTCACGGCCAGTCTACCTCTATGAGCTCAACGCACACACTCCTTCTGTTACAAACACAGCCAAAAGAAAGACACGGCTGACTACAAGAGCCAACAAGACGCACACAAACAAAGAAACAGCCACTGACGATGCTCCTGTTTACACCACAAAACACAGACGGTGCTTCAACGCGTTCACCAACGGACATTCGGCTTTCAGAATAAACACATCTGATCAGACACCTGTGCAGAAAAAAACGCACGTGCAACGTTTATTTTAGACCTCGGACACAATCCACGTAATGTCGATTTTTGCCACAGATCTGGTGCTTTTAATTATTTCAAATCTTTTTCTAGTGTGTGGTTTAAATGAGACCAAGTAAAGGTGAGAGAGTGGGGGACTTTAGAGCTGCTAAATGGACTCAAGTAAGCAGTAAAGACTTTGTTTTATTTGGGGTTATGCTGTCGGCCCGTTTGGTCTTCAACTTAGCATCACTAAAAGTACTTTTGGGGGGGAGAGTTTAAGGCAGCAGCTCCACATTTCCACATGAGCCTCTGTGCTGTTTTAGCTGGCCCCGTGCATTGGACTTCCCTCAGGATGACAAATGAAATCTTTTTTTCCCCTCCTTTTGGGGGAGGGAAGTGTCCGATATAAAACACACACACAAACACACGCACTCAAAGGTTTTTGTTCCTCCTTAATTTATTATCTGCAGGCTACACATAATTCACTGTGACCATGTATGGTGAGAAAGTTTCCACACACACAAAAAAAGCACTACATCACTGGATAGTTTTGCAGATCAGTCATCTGGTTGCCATACCATTCGGTGCTACGCTGCTAGGAGAGATGCTAGCTGAGGTCAGAGATGTGTTGCATGACATCGGGGTAAAAGCAGCCTGGAGATCTGCCATGTACAACTTTGCACAAAAGACAGTTTCTCTCCTTTTGTTCATTTCCATCTCCTGCCTTTCTTTCTCCTCGTCTTCTTTTGTGTTTTCATTCTTCCATATTTCTATTTTTTTTATATACATCTTTCTCATACGAGCACCAAAGAATGAGGCTCTGTGTTGTGTCCTGAAGGGAATTTTGTAGTTTTGTCTCATCTTCCAACATCCAATTCTCAACCTCCTCGAGCTACAAGTGAGAAAATGGAAACTGTCTTTTGTTTAGGCGAGGATATATGATTCATGTAAAAAAAAAAAAAAACCCCAAAAAAACCCTGTAGGAGGCATATAAGAGTAGACTACATATAATACAATCGCTGTATTCCTCTGTCGCTCACTCGAGCGGAGGATACAGTAACTCAGCTTTATGCTCTTGATCCTAATGAAACCGCTGTTCCATTAATCTCTCCCACCAGGATTCAATAACATTAATCCTGCAGTTTCTCTCTCTCTCAGTTTCAGCCTCATGCACACACTGACACACCATGTGCTTCACAAACTGATGTCATCAAGCCCGGCCGCCTGCCCGATGTGACCTCAAAGACCTTTGGTTAATTTGTTGGCATTGTAAAGCTGCTCATCAGTGGCCATGATGGCCTTTAGCTTACCAGAGCAGCTTCCAGCCCCTAAGTATAATTGGCTGCACCAATGTGTTAAAGGTCATCCACAGGGCACAGGCTCTTTTGAAGTTTATGGCCCCTGACTGAGGGTAAAAACCATCGCATATGACCTCGGCATGTGGACAGAGACAGCCGGCTACAAAGTGAACATCTGAATCCAAACTGTCTGGCAGGTTCAAGAGGTCAAAAGTAAGGTAACATCAAGTGTGCAGTAAAGTCTGGAGGTAGACTGATTCAGAAAATTAAGTCGAGCTTGATTTGATGAGCTGCGTTTAATAAAAGCAATCCGTAACCGGAAATTAGCTCTCAGTATTGATTTAGAAGTAATTAAAAACACAGGTGCACATGGAGAAAGACACAAGCTCATCAGTGCACGACCCTTTTTAATATCCGACAAGAAGAACAGGATCTAGCCTTCGGAAATACCAGCGTGACGAAGCGCGGGGTTTGATCGCTCAGCTGTTGATGGACGCTTCCTCCTGCAGCCTTCCTGATAACACTAGTCATCTCACAGCAAACCCCTCATCCACATTTAGTACTTTACCGCACTACCGACCATCCAAATAAAACCCCAATACAAGAAAAATGGAGTAGCAGCAAACGCTTCTTCAGTACCAGCGAAACAGCCGCCGAATTTCAGAGCATGGCGGGTTTAATAATGCATCTCACTCACACATCGACAGACAGCCAACATTTCAGAGAGGTGAAATTTAATTAGCAAATCAAACTTGTTTGGTTTTGTTTGGGCCTCTAGGCTGTTACTTTGGCTGACTGAACACTATTTGACAACTGCGGTCCTGTGCTCTTACAAGTGATTACCGCTGAAAAGATGAGTTGCTTGCAATATAGCAGTAAATTCACAAAAAACATCTTTGTGCAAACACAAAAATGCACCTAAACTCATTTTCTTTGGTGTTTGCCAGCTGCCAGTGCACAGATACGCAGGAAACAAGAGCACGCATAGAAGAGACAAAGGTCAAATGGCTAGTTATCAAACCTTGCACACTAAGTTTAAGTGATATAACCACTTTATTTTTGAGTTATTACCATCGGTCAGTGTCAAAATTCAAGCCTTCACATGTGAACACGTGAAAACATCCTCAAATACGAACCATTATGCTTTTTTATTTTGATCTGTCATATTTATATAAACACGCTGCTACAATAGTGGATGCTCATATTAAACCCAGCCAAGGTTTCAATTAATGAAGTCCTCGTGTGTGTGAGTAATTCTTTTAAGAAAACAGCTCCGGCTTTATACGACTCAAAATACTTGCTTTCAGATATTTGTTTCTACTTATTTTATGATATCAAAGACAAATGGTTTCTAGCTGTGGGCATAGAGGCCCCACCCATCTGCTACTTGAACCTCCTGTTTGTGAGTGGCAGCCAATCAGAAAAAAGTTAGGCTGGCCTTAATGGGAAAGGAGCTACAATACTTTGTTTCAGAGGCTGAACTGAGGCTGGTGTATAATTTTAAAAAACAGGATTATTTTAACCCTGTAAAGCCAAAGCCATGAGGTGATTGGTGTATTTATTTTGACAATTTAAAAAATAAATAAAATAAATATCAATTTGCATATTAAGTTTCCATTTGCACCACATTTTCTGCATCCTTTTATTAATTTTTTGCAATTTACTGCTTAGAAAAAAACTATCATAATATTACATATAGGTTTTTGGTGGGAAGCAAAAATCACACTGATGATGGTGACGCCTCAAAACTCTGAAAAACTCATCAAATAGGATAGACTTGGCATTACAGGCTTAAAGTTATTCTAGCAGAGGAGAAAAAGAAGCAGCTGCTCCCTTATTCACAAGTGGTTGCCACAGCAGGTAGCTCTGCATGATTGATTTGTCAAATCTTTATGCCAGATGCCCTTCCTGACGCAACCCCAAAGGGATTAGCGTCTCCCCCTGGGATCAAACCGAGGATCTTTTGCTTGTTAGGCGAATCTGTAAAGCACTAAACTATAAAGCAACACTAGCAGACTTTGAGAATAAAAGTATGAAGGTGGAAACGAGGATAATAGGTCCACTTCAATCTTTATTTGGCTAGTCAATTTCAGCACTGCTATAAAAGCAATATCCATACACTGACTCATCAGCTAATTACCGGGCCTCGATACACATCGAAGGATAATGTGGCCGGGAGCGCAGTGATTCTTTGAAGGATGCTGTTAACCTCACCACCTCCCTCTCCAGGCGAGATGCCCAGTTCCACGAAAAGTAGAGAGAAACAGGGTGGCAGGGAGGGAGAAAGGAGGAAATGTGTGACCGAGTAAGGCACTAGCTGACCCGTGACTGTGCTCTGCTTGCACACGCATCACACATTCCAGTCAGCAACCGCAGGACACATCCACTTTCACATTCATCTGAGCAGGCACCCATATATGTTGGTACACGCATGCATGACCTGCAAGCAGCTCTCACACAACACGGTTGAGGTCAGCAGGGGAAGAAGACCAGCCTTTTTTTTCATAGAAAAGAATAGGGATGCTTGGTAGTTGAGTCACAAATCCCAGCGTTTGGTTAAAGCCACTTTTGAAGACCTTATCTGAAGGCAGGAAGCCCACAAATTGCTCCAATGGTCAGAGAATAAGAGAGAAAGTGCAGAGCTTTAGTAGTCCCCTGTGACCTGGTGGCTCATTAAATTCAGTAGCCAACAAGAGCAATGTAATGAGACGCAGCAGGATTGCGGCTTTACAGCGTGTATCTGGTGGCAACTGCACATTTCTTACCCCCATTTTCTACCACGGGGGCAGATGCGTCTCCGCGGATGCATTGAGCAAATGTCAAAAAATTTAAAAGGCAGAAATCTCAAAGAACACACCCTCAAGCGCCCTACTGTACACACAATCAGTCGAACACTGAGCAGTCAAACTAACCCTTCCATCACATCCCGAAGAAAGAGCTAGCTAATAAACAGTCCTGTTACTTTTAATAGCGCTAGCCCACTGAAACGAAGACTTTTTATTACTTGTTCTACCTTCAGTGCCTTGACCTGGATTTTTTTTTAATGCCTTTGCTTAGTCATGAAAAAATTCACAAGCCTTTATTCTTCTCTGTCTTTTGTGTAACTCTGATTAATTACTACAATATAATTACCACACTGGGCTCAATCCCTCTGTTATTGATTGACCTCAAATATAAAACGCTGTACACTCTGTCTCCTCACTCTCTGAATTCAAGCTAAGCAGACATGCTTTTGGGTTTTTTTACAGAGCTAATACTCAAAAAGGGCAGATAATAGGTTTAATGTCACAGCCTTTTAATGATGTCATCGTCAAATGATCCTTTCCTCTATGACCAGGTGCAAACAAACTCTCACAAACACCTGCTGGCTGAGGTAACCCAGCTATTCAGCTGTGCAGTTTGTTTTTTACAGTCTGATCATTTTACAGTTAGATGAATTCCAGCTTCTCAGCATTACTTTCTCACTCTAATACTGAAAGCAAGCCACGGAGAGTATCCCACAGCTGCTATACTTCAGCCTGAGGGCTAGGCCAGGTGAAACCCATAGACTTCTCTATCTGTCATACATAATGCACAATGCGTGATAACAAGCAGTGGATTCAGGGTTATTTTCTCACAGGAGAAACCAGTGAGAACTTAGTGCTGCATGTGGAAAACTTTGTCTTTCATTTAATTCACTTCTTCCTTATTTTAGAAAAAAAGAAGCGGCACTGGTTTAAAGTTGAGTTGTTTATTTTATTTTTTTTATTCAACAGAGGCCAGAAACATGATTGATACCTTGAAAGCTAGGAGCCAAAGTCACTACACCCTCTGTCTTTAATGTTTGGTCACACAGTGGCATATAATTTTAGACTGGCATGTCATGATTTATACAAATTCCCGGGAACAAATAGGAAACTGTGTGCGGATAAAAGAGCATCTATTTTGGGATAATTCATCCAATTTAGCACCTCCCATCCTCTCTACTTTAATCCAGCAAAGCAGCCAACTTGTAACTGCATCCCATTTTTAAATCTAAAAATCGTCTGTGGTCCAACAAAAACTGTGGTACATCCTCAACTACAAAGTTGTGTTTTCGCCGAATTGTTTTATGTTCTCAGGATTTTGTATTTAGGTTGTTTGGCTCACCTCTTTCCTGAGATTTTAGCAGTCGAATTCAGTGTGAAACATCGAAAATGCTCAGGACAAGCTTGAATTTTTAATCTCTTGAACACTTTAATTTTTGGTGTGATTCAGAATCCAGCCCCCTAAGGGTGGATGATTTTGATTTCCACAAACCATTTTATCATTTTATTCTGTATATCAGCAAGATTTTCAACTTTCAAAGATCCAATGTGTTTACAACTTTTATTATTCTGTGTGCAGTTTGCATGTTCTCCGTGTGCATGTGTGGGTTTTCTCAGGGCACAAAGGTCCAAAAGCATGCTTAAAAGATTCATCTGTGATTCTAAATTGGCCACAGATGTAAATGTTAGCAGGCATGATTGTCTGTCTCTCCGTATTAGCTTTGTGATAGACTTGCCACCTGCCCACCCTGCCTCTCACCCTAACACAGCTGGGACAGCCTACAGCCCAGCCGCAGCCCTGAATTAGATATGCAATCAAGCTCATTTTAAGCGGATTTACAAAATTTAAAATCAAAGTTTATCTTGAATTATTTTTTGCAGCTTCACAGCTCATCAGGGTCTCATGGCCCTCGATTTGGGAATCACTGCTCTAAAATCAATGAACTCGAATGCAATGTTGCATATAAAGATAGCCCTGGTATGACATTGACAGCATTAATATATCTGCTAATTTAGCTGGTTGTTGATATGTGGTTCAGACGAGCAGAATGTAGGACGACTGTAGGATCATTGCAGGTTACAGAATGATGCTCAGATTTCATAAAATCCTGACTTAAATGCTTCTACATGGTATAAGCAGTGATCTCAGTGAACTGCTGAAGAGGAACAAATGTCCGACTGAGGCTCCCCTAAAAATGATTCCTGAGCTCCTTTAAAAGCTGATCAGATTTTGGATTTCACAGAGTAAACATCACTTATTCACAAGGTTTCGCCATAGTGGGTAGCACCACATTTTTTGATTTGACAGTTTGTTTATTCCGGACACCCTTCCCGACACAATCCGAGTAGTAATTGTCTCCTCCCAGAATCGAACCAGGGATCCTTTGCTCGTAAGGCGAAAGTGTAAACTGCACCCAAATGGACCGTGTTTAACAGTGTGCATCATTTGGGAAAAGGCCTAACAAATTTTAAGAACATCTACAGACATGTTCACAGTCTTACCTTTCACGATCAATTGCTGTAAATCAATAAATCACTGAAAGGGCTACTTTGTCATAAATAGTATAAAAAATCCCAGGACAGGCGAATTGAATTTATCTATTCCTGGACACACATCACAAATCTCTCTGCATGTTTCATCCCGTTCCCTACACCAAGGAGATATCTTTTGTTATCATTCCAGCCTTCACACTCTCATCTTTCTTCTGGTCATTATTTCCACCTATCAGTTCTTTAGTCTCCCCTCTCACCATCAGCCACTCCCTCATCCCGACTTTCGCTTTGCTTCTCCATCCTCTGGCTCCTCAATCAATATCTTCCCCTCTGAAACTTTGAGCATTATTTTCAGCAGTCACACCCTTCAGTGAGCCTCTCAGCAAGGAATCTGACAGGCAGAGAGAAGGAAACAAACCCAGGGAAAAAAGAAAAATACGGTAGATTCCAGCCTGAGGTGAGCCGAGGTTAGCCTCGCGCTCTTTAAAGCATGCATGAGGGAGAGAAGAAAGGGAAAGACTGACAGCAGACTTACAATATCCCCCAAAGAAACCCAACATCTCCTGAAGCATGTGTGAACGATCACTCTGACAAACATGTTTCCTCAGAGCCTTGAAGTGTAGCTTCAGAGGCTGAGAATTTACATCTTGCAGGAAAACAATCCCGGTGATTCATGATAGGTAATGTGCATTAAATCACATAAACAAACAGAATAGCAGCGACCAAAGAGGCTTGTTTGTCCATGTCTGTCAAACAGACTACTTCTTGGAGTCTATTTCACCAGTTGCTCGAGGTACTCTTAAACCTCTCACGGCCGCATGAAAAAAATAAAAAATAACTGAATAATATGGTTGTTCTAAAATGCCTCAAAGCCCTCCAATGCCTTTTTGTCCGACCACACATTCCTCACACGCCCACAATTCAAAGGCGCAGGCTGGGCTTCTCGCCGTTCATCCAGGACATGCAGAAGATAAGGCACAGTAGAGAGTCAGCTGGAGTGATATCATTCACGGGGCTTTTGCTCAGTAACACTATCCAGCCGATACCATCTACTAAAAGCACTGAAGGTTAATCGGCCTCTATTTGCTAATATGCTGAAGCCTCTCCCTCACTGGGGACCCTCCAAAATCATTACATGGTGTTTCATACAGAAACACAGACAAATATTTGTGTATACTTCTTAGAAAGAGACCGTTTACGATTATCACGCATGTGCCAACTGTTGCGTGTAAATAGGTTCAATTCAAACCTCTGGAATTACTGGCCAATCTTCATGATCAAGCCAAAAAATTTACAAACTCACCACAGGAATGCCTGAACTTCTGTAACATATTGTTTCAAAATAAACATCCTCAAAAAATGCAATTAATAAATACCAGTCCGTTGCACCAGACAAAATATTCCTTATTTGTGGAACCAGTATTGGATTGCTATGGGTGGGGTTTAACTTGTGAGTTGATACTTCAAAAACAAGTGGAGCTAATTCCAAAGACGAAAACAAACTCTTTTCCTGGCTAAGTCTTGTAACAGCATTTTTCACTGAGAACAGCACTCTCCAGTGCTCTCCATCAGACCTCACAGGAGAGAAAAAAATAGGCAAAGAACCAGAATAAATGGTCAGTTACACAGAGACCCAGACAAGACGTCCAGTACAGGGTCTGCTTTTGCACTTATACACATGTGAGCTGGGGGCCAAACTCACGCCTAAATCAACCAACAGACTGTGTGACACAAGAGAAAGACTGCCTGTGTGTTTTTTATCTGTACACACACATAAGGGGGGGAGAGCAGAGCAGGGGTCCCGTATGACCGTGAAGCCAGACTATCCTAGAGCACATGGTCTCCAGCCTGCGACCAGTTCCTTTCACCCCACAGAAAACTGCAGATTGATAGTAGCTCAGCTGAATTTTTGTCTTAGCCTTTATCATTCATCTTCTGTAACCTGCAGGGGATAAAACACTCATCCTGATGCGGCATCAGTGACAGCGGGTCGTTGGTCAAGGCCTTAAGGAGGACCCTGCTGGGGCCTGTAGAGAATACTTGACGATTCTTTACAGAGGATCAAAGAGATGATCCATGGAGTAGATTTAGATGCTGCAGTTATCTTTTTGAAAGCTTAGATCCTTTGCTTAAAAGAAAAAAAAAAAGACCTCGCCAATACTGATGATGTTTTTACTTCTGTATGCACCAGTACATGCAGTGATTAATGGGGCTACATTATGTTCATGTCCAAAAGTATATTTTTTATTCTTGGACTCTATTAGAGTAGCTTTGCATGACTGACAGTTCAAAATAATGCTTATTTATCTTATACGGGCCTTGGTGCAGACTCAGTTCATCCACAGCCTGACAGAAGGAGTTTCAGCTACTCTTCCTTTACTCTCTCCTTTCTTCTGATCGGCTGCCCATTGTAAACTGAATTTTCGGTGCTCACAGCCAGAGTCGAATGCCTCAGACAGATATTAAGGGTGTTCGTCCTCACTAACAGCATACAGAGCCACAAGTTAAAAAAAAAAAAAGTTCGAAACCAAGTGCTTAGAGCAGCTGTAAGCTAGAACTTGTGCCTCATATATGCTGACTTAAATATTCGAAACTTTGGCCATGTTTAGTATGAGCATGCATTGTTATTAAGAGTACTAATATTACAGTTCAGATGCAATACAATACCAAATGCACTTTTTCACTGGGTCCTTTCTGTATAGGGAAAATGTAAATGCAGGTCTTGTGATTTTCCTCGCTTCTCTTTTTTTCCAGTTGACTGTTTGAACGCAGACATGAAAATACAACTCTCTTTATAGATTCAACTTGGATGGAGTGGATTTAAGGCCAGAAAACCAGACCAAACTGCATGTCTGGAATTAAAGGTCACCTTTAAATAGAAATCATCTTCCCTCAGCGACTTCTTCCACATTTTCAGACATTTTCAGTAGCTTGGTCAGTATGACGATTACTGAATTTCTATGACTGCTTACAGTACACAACACAGAAAGGGGCAAAACTTTTTTTTATTTTTATTTACAATAAAAAAGCGGAACTGTTAAAGGGATAACTTGAGGAGGTGCACAAGTTGAGAACCAGCAGGAACTGCATAATTCATCAGCGATATAGTTGGCATCTTCCCACTGAAGCAGACCTTTGTGGTGTAAATTCCCCCCGTTTGGATGGCAGCTGTGCAGAAATGTGTCTCGAGTTAACTAAAACTAGGTTTGGAAGAAGTTGTTGTTTTCCAGTCTGGGATAAAAATAAAAACTAGACTGGTGAAATGTAAGTAAAACTAGAGAGACAGTGATGCCTACATGACTGAGTCAGCTGCCTTCAAAGAAAATGCTGGGTTTGTAATGTAATACCTATTCTGAACTTCTTAAAATTTCCCTCTGATAACCACCAGAAATTCCCCCTTTGTTCCAAAACAAAACGTTGAAACCAGAAGACCCACTCTGGAAACTAAGTAAGAGTAAACCACATTTTTTAAAAGAAATACTGAAAACTAAATAAAGGTTCACGTATTGACTATAAATACTATAGATACTCTTTCTGCATCAAGTAAAATCACCTGGTTGCAAGAGTAGTATGATTTAATGTCCCGCTGGCTAAATATAGACCCAGCCTCACAGCAGTAAAATCAAATTTAGTTTGACTTATCAAATTAGATAACAAGGAGGGGACAAGGAAGCAGCAGCAGCAGCAATTCTGTCATGGGTTAGCTGTCTGATTTTCAGGTCATATGGCTTACTCGCTCACATACCGCACAAATGGAGGCTGCAGACAAAGCGTGTCGTCAGGGGCTTCACATACAAGCAGAGCCTGCCAGCAGATATCCGCCACTTGTTGGCAGCGGAGACTTAAGATTCGCTTTGCTAATGGAAGACAGAATAAAGCCAACGATGTGAAATAGCTAATCCAACACCTGTTTGATTCTTATGACTTAGAGAAGTTAAGACAAGGATTTAAGCAGCTTTAAAGCACACAAAAAAAACTACAGAAAAAAACTGTGCAATGCAGCAACATGTTCATTACAAAGCTTGATTGGGTAAAAGGTACTGATGTAAGTACGTGTAATGTCTAGCAAGCACGACATCTGTGCAGCATCTGAGAGCACACAGCTAAAAATTTCAATAATAGACAAGTAAACTGCAGCTGTAAAAGAGAGGGGAATCGGGGTGCCTTATATGGGGTTGTGTAATTAGTTTCTTGGCCAACAGTCAAAGCAGACAAAGCAGAGGGAGCGCCGTTAATGGTGACCAGACATATGAGAATCAAAATGTAACAACTGAGCTTCACCTGTCATCGCGGGGCGAGTCGCACAAACTTGTTATAGGACGGCAGCCGTGAGCATTACCCACAGTCTGCTGAGGACTGAGACCTCTATGTCAGGAATGTTGTGAGCAATGACGTGTGTGTATATGTGTGTGTTATATTAGATTACGAGTCAGCTTAAAGTTGTATCCGTGCCATTGTTCACCCCAAAGTGCCTGGGATTCCACACGTAACACCGAGGAGGTTATTCAATATTTTCAGGGCGTGGCGGCAATCGCCAAAACTCCAAACACCAAATGTTTGATTTCATGAGAGCAGCCAGACACCACACCGCCGCACATTAGCACCTATACTGATATGATCTCAGTACGGACAAAGTGTTTCCTGAGTTCTGCTCATTTAAATGTATTCATTAGCTTGGAAAGGTTCTTCGGAGTAAAACACCTCAACCCCGCGCTCCACTGTGAGCGCAGTATCAGTAGAACATCAGTTAGTGGCAGAGAAAGTATCACACTGATTAGTTTAGACTTTGAACTTGCAGAGAATGAGACCAAATTCATACATCATTACTCAGGAATGGAGATTGCACACAACCTCCTTTGATAATAAGTCCTAGCTGACTTTTTTTTTTTTTTTTTTTTTTTACTTTAAAAGCCCAGCAAATTTACAGGAAAACTACTGTTTAGTTACAAAGACATACAGTTACTACATAGATAAGCCCAGTTGATACAATGCCAAACATGGACTTAGTAAGATGCTGCACCTCCCCTTTGATCAAGAAACCGTTTGCTGGCTCATCTTTAGAAGTTTTCAAGAGGCGGGAGAGAGGTTTTGTTCCTGACTATCACAACCTTTTATTGTGTTATTTCAAAGCTGAGGTGTGTTTAACACAGGAAGCTGATATTTAGAGGTTTAAACGTGGAGTTAAAACTCTCATCGTCTCGGACTCTCTCTGAGACGTGTTTGGCTTGCAGCAGATGGTTGTGTCAGTTAATTCAGCAGCAGGAAAGATGTCCCTATTGCTTTTTAACCCATCGCAACATCACGATTAGTGTTATTACTATTATTATTATTATGTCATTACCTAATCATTATCCTTTCAGCTTCTTATAACTTAGGCTGTATGTTAGTGGCTGCGGCTTTCATTTCTACTGGTCAAAATAACCAAAGCGATGACAATAAGGTTTGAAAACCGAAAGTTAAGCCAGATTTAAAAGTTTCTATTTGTGGGGAGCAGAGCGTTACAGCACCAGTCAGACAACTTGGATAATATCTTACCTTTTTAAACACCTTCTAGTGCTTTTGTGGAGCACGATAAGCCGAATCAATGTAAAAAGGTATTTGAGCGACATATCAGATCGAATGTTTTGTGTGCACAAACGCAGACACACACATAGATACACAAAGAGGTGGCTTTAATGAGCTGTCAATCAGCGATTTAATGAATGTGCGATTGCTATGTGATAGACACTCACTATCTAACATATCTCTGTGCAGTTAACTCATACAGCAGGCGACTTGTATAACAAGTTGTACACCATCAATAAGGTAAGTGTCAACGACAACAAAAAGAGATAAATGATGCATAGTTTTTTCTGGCAGGGAGTAAATCCTGTAAACAACAACGTTAGCAGACAGAGACAGCATATAAATAATGTAGCCTATTTCACAACTACAGATATTTCAAGCTTAAATCATCAAAGAACTCCAAGGCACTTGCTTTTCAAATAAAGTTTATTCTCACAGCATGGTCAAGTTTAACCTTTAAAAAAAGTGTTTCGGCACACAACCCTTTATCAGGCAGTGAAATAGGGTTTATTAGAGTTCACTGGATCTTTTATAAAGGTGTTCCAGCAAGGACCTTGTGGAAAGCTTCCACTTAGAGTGAGAGGGGAATATTCCACCTGTGAAGCTCCACCAGTCTTCAAAACCTGGACACATGCAGGAGCCCAGAAAATATCAATACCAAGCCCAAAACATTCATCATGCACACAGCAGCAGCAGCCACAGACAACAGGAATGCAAAGGCAAATAAGGTTTATTTTTAAAAAAAGGAAATAGAAAAAGCAAAGGGCGGGTGGGGAACGGGAGTATTTAGTGGTCTGTGATTTATAAATCCAGAAATGTTCCCTTTGGTTCAGACTCGTGTCTGTCACCAGTTCATAAGGAAAGAGGAATATGGTCAATCTTAAACGCTTGTAATGTAGATGGGTTACTATTGTAACTACTTGTAAGCTTGTTATAGGTTCGCTAAGGTTCAAATTTGATGTTTTTGGGGTTTATTTTAACTTTTTTTTTGTTTTTTTACAAAAACCTATTCTGTTACAAAATAATGGTATATGGAGATTACTTTGACACAGTTAAACATGTGGCAAACCAAAAACAAAACCCCCATGGAAACGCCCTTCCCAATGGCAGAAGTGTATCCCCAGTACAGCTCCAGAGGGACAACGAAGTCACAGGCTTTGCTCCAGCCTCCAAACCCACATTAAAGATGCATATACGTCCTTAAGAAGGCCGATCCTGCAATTCACCAAAGCATGAAGAAGCAAGTTCTTGTCTGGTATCAGACACAATCAGGCAACCCCAGAAGAAACCTGTCCATGTCTCAAAACAAATTGTTAGGTTGATGGTTCAAATGTTGCGTTGATGTATATTTACATCTTCAGTTCAATTTTATTCATATATTACTAAATCACAACAACGGCCACCTCAATGAGCTTTAAATTACAAGAAAAACTCTTTGTTCTCCAAAACTCATTTTAACAGGAAGAAACCTCCTGCAGTTCAGGGTGAGTGGAGGGAGACAGGACAAAAAATACTGTGAAAATCTCAAACATGTTATTTTGTGAGATTAACAGAATTTATCCACAAGCACAAAAAGTGTCAGAGCTTTTTAAAATTGTTTTTTAAATAATTAAAATGTGAAAAAAAGGAAAAAAAACTGACAAGTATTTTCAATTATTTTAACCCCAAGATCCTGACAGCACCTAAGCCCTGTGAAAACCTTGAGTTTGCCTTTGTTTTCCTTTACAAAAGAGTCGGGTAGCCCCAGGGCTTTTATTACAATCTCATGTGATTTTCCTTGTCCTATCTGAAGAGGCGTTATCAGCATTTGGCAAATATCTGCCTCACATTTTTAACGTTTTGACAGCCACTTCAGCTGTGCCCCCACACTGTCACAGTACAGAATCTGTCTGACTGGATGGGAAACTTTTATTTCAATGCCAAATTTGCTTTAGGTGCTTTAAGTGAACTAAAGATGCACTAGCTCGTAAAAGAATATACTTCAGACCCGTCCCTGTTTACATGCTACAACTTGAAAACATGGTAAACAACAGATTAAAATGTGGACATCATAACGCTACAAGTGCTTATTAAATTATTTATCCTACGGTTGGATAAAACCTTCAATAACGGCACCAGGCTGCTAAGTTCAAACAACATGTCCCACAGCAGCCGTAGTGTAATTGTATTGTTTGTTTTTATTTTTAAGAGTCTGTGCAGCAGATATTACATACCATGTGATGAAATGCAGCAATTACAACTTTCAGCCAAAAAAAGAAAGTCTCATAAAAAAATAAATAACTTGGATTTTATTGAGATGATTTACTGCCTTTTGCTTTTAGACACTAGTCGGTAATTATCAAATGCAGAAGGAGTCCCCATATTTTCTCGGTTATGCCTTAGGAGCTTTAAATGCAGTCCTGACTTGCCTTCGCTTTGCATCCCTGCTTTCTTTCTGGCTAAAGTTACGTGCTGAGAAGTCTCTGAAGAGAAACAGAAGCACAGCTCACCTAAAACTGTCTGCCTGTTCGGAGCGAACAGGCTGAAAACACATTTTCTGGTATGTGAGTCGAGTCTGCCAAGTTAAGTTTTACACCTAAAAGAAAAAAAAAGAAGCTTGCCTTTAGCCCCAACAATAAAAAAGAAATGAAACAAGCTGGTTCGTTTCTTGTGTGTTACTTCCCTCTTATATTCCACAGGGACACCTAAGGGAATGAGGAAAAGACGAGGGGGTAACCAGCCTTGTTCTTGTAAAAGGCTGGGACAACCTGCTATGCTAGCCTTCTCTTTTGCTGTATGCAGCTGTGCCCTCCAGCAGTGGTCGGGGGATTTGTTAAGCCCTCTCCTCATGGTTAAGTTGATAGGTCACAGCACATTCCCGGCATTTTCTGTATGTTTATTTTTCACCAGGAAGGCTCACAATGCAGCTACAAAGGGCCGTGTTTGTCTTTGATCAGCGTATCACACCTGAGTGGGTCTAGACATTGACTGAACAGCGAGAAAAGAAAAATCAGAGTTTGTTTTTTGACTTTTCAGACAGCTCTCATTAGCTTTTATTCCAACATCAAAGTTGGGGTTTTTTTGGAATCCATCCCAAACTATTATCAGCGCAATCTAATTGGGCATCAATCTCTGCAACAAACAGCCCCAGAATCAAAATTTGACATTTTCTCAACAGCACATGCGGTCCTTATCATCCTTCCTCTTTACTGTTACTGACGTCTGATCGCCGTCTGGCCGGGTTCAGCAGACGCCACATGGTGCCGTCATGCTATGTAGGTTGAGCTCTGCAGGCTCCCGACCAGAAAGACTCAAAAGAAGCTGGTATGTGCCGACAGCGCTGACCAGACGCATCTCTGGAGTGAATTAGCATCACACATTTTACTTGAATGTGGAATTTTAAACACTGGCTGACTTAAAACAATCACAAAAGAAAAGGTGCTTCCACACAAGACAGTTCCACTCCTTATTATCCTGTGAATAAAATATCACCTGAAATACTCGACTTATTAGCTTACATCTTCATAAAGGCATTAATGAGTGCAGTGGATGAGATGTAGTGGTGTTGACGCTGTGTCAGAAGATTTTAACAGAAGCAGCCGATGTTACACAATGAATCTATGCATGAAAGGGTGCACGGGTAAGTACAGCTCTGATGTCTGGAAACGTGTTGTGAATATATTCAGCTGCAAATCAGAAGTCAAATATTAAGCACGAAGAATTCTGATCAAATAAAACAGCAAGAGTGATGAAAGGCTGTGTGGATGAACTGATGATTTCACCTTGGGCTCTGAATAACTTTGTACAGTGGGAAGGCTTTCGGCACAGCTCACTAACCTCACGCCTGCACACCCTTCAATACTCTGCAAGCAATTCACTTTGCACTTAGAAAACACTGCAGTAAAAGTGTTGTGGACACTGTGTTCTTGTGGAGGGAAAATTCATTATCTTTTGGAGGTTTAATTTACAGCATTTAGGGAGATAAAAGCTACCCGATGAGAACACGCTGCAATTATCCCACTTTCTGTCCTGAGCTGGTTTCTACCCCTAATGTGAAGCCGTGCCTTTGGCAGGAATCAAGCACACCCACATACAGACAGGTGAACTGGCAGGAAAGAATTTACACCAGAAAGCTGATTGAGGCATAACGAAAGCCTTTTGGGGCAGAAGAATCCAGTGGACAGAGCGTGAAAATTGCAACGTGTCCTTGAAGTAAGGCATGCGGCTTGTTTGGTCAGCAGATCTCCCTGGCACCAGTGCCTGCCGCACAGCCATGCTTTCTATGCACATGCCATTTCTTCAGCAGCAAGGACACATAAACTGAGTCACCGATAGCACCAAAGACACAATATCTGCCACACATCAAACAAAGGAAGCCATTCTGAACTTAAGGTGCAAAAAAAAAAAGAACACACCTTTATATCTATTTGTATTTTAACAGTGAGTAGCGCTTCTTAGCAGACTACAGAGCTCAGTGGAAGCTATAGGCAGGATGGTGTCATAGCTGGAAGCTGGCACCATTGCACACAGCTATGTAGGTAGTGGAATTAGACAGAAAAAAAAAACCCAAAACCCCCTAATGATCTTAGTGCACAGAGACGCGATATACAAGAGAGCACAAAAGCAGGACACTCAAGCTAACATAAAAACACAGGGAAACATACATTAGACTGTATGCAGCACATGCAGTAGCAGCCAGGTGAGCTGCCAGCATTTACCAATGTAAGTATAGCACAGCCTCTACTTTATAATAATTAATGAGCCCTGACCAGTGCAAAGGTCCAATGATTTCGGCTCTTTAATTAACTTTTTTTGGCTTCGTAATCTGATATATACCCACAAGAAATGCTAGAAAGTCCTTGTGGAACCAAGGCTCATCAGTCATCTTAGTAATGCCTCCAGTCAGCTATCTGAGCTTTCTAAATGAATGGATGAATGGAGAAAGAACTATTCTTTGCATTGCCACTGTCACTGGGAAAGAAAAACCTATACAATTAAATATGATTACAAATATACTTAAAATAGCATTTTTGGATTAAAATAGGTGTTAGTCCACCCCATAACATGCAAAACGTTAAACAATCCACAACCCACAGTGCACTGCAGATATAATCAAGGTCACTGCTTCATCATACCAGAGTGCTGAATACGACAAGTACACTTACATAATTCGTTGCAACAATAGCAAGCAGACATGCATGCCACACTACAGTTAAACCTTCATGAGCCTTAACTGTGCCCATGTGCCAATGCAACAACTAAATGGGCTCATTTGCTTCTCATTTCGGCTGCTGATTGGCACTTAATCTCTGATTAAGCGTAACGTTTCTATAAAACTGCAAAAAAAAAAAAAAAAAAAAAAAACACTCATCAATTTAGTTTTATGTTAATTAAAACAAGTCTACAGTCATTTGATCTTAATCGCAACATGCATTGGACGCTGCTGTATGTTGAGAGCTCCATACAGAAGATGGGTTTCACAGCGTGACCAAAATCAGCACTTTCTGCTATGAGTTTCAACCACAAGCAATAAAACACTGTTGAGACAGCACCAGTAAGTGTGTGTCATTTTATGGTTAAATCCATTACCAGAATCAAATGTCTCACCGAGATATTTGCTGAATGTGTTCAGAGACAGAGCGAGAAGCACTTGTGTGTTATCTGAGAACAAACTTTAAAATCCATCTAAGACAAAGTCTGTCCCAATCCTTCCACGGAGAAAACAGCAGGGAATTTAAAAGAATGGTAAAACGTCACAATATTAACATGTATTAAAATTGTACTGACTGTTATTAATAAACATCAGTTGCACTTACAGAAACTGAAAGCATTATAACTCTAACACAGAGTGACACCAAGATTACAGAGCTGTTGAAAATGTAACAATGTACACTCATCCACAGCTGAAAAAACAAGTGGAGGAAAAGGTCATATTTTAGATATTACATTCACACACTACATCTATTAAATATTCAGAACTCCCATAAAAGACAAGAGTCAGGATGTTGAGACGTATTTAAAAAACAAAACAAAACAAAAAAAAAGGACCTACAGTAGAGAGGAACAAAGCAGACTGGTATGACAATAGCTGCTTCTGTGGATCATTGCTGGTTTAAATGAAAAACACAGCTATGTGGTTTTGCATCCCATAAATAGAAAGGACCACCTCGACAAAGCATTCAGAGACACAAGCCGAGAGCAAACAGACTGGCATAAGCAGGGGGGTCTGTACATAAGAGCAGCGGGAGAATCCGAAGCTCTGCTGTGCTCTGAGGCACACCCGTGAAATATTTATGACCCACCACGTTCCACGCTCCACCACAGCAGGGGCACAGCTAAAGCAAAGCTGCCTCTCCATCCGCGAGCTGGACTTTGGAGCAGCTACCGCAACCTGCTAGATCACTCCAAAGCTCAACATTTTTCTCCTTTGGATCCTATTACAGAGCAAACTGGGAACCGTGTACAAAGCCCTCTAATCGCCCCAAATCCTACATGTTCTCGAAGCTCTTAGCATACAGCGTGATCCCATATTTATCTGATGTTTGGTTCTGCTCAACAATAGGCTGAACTCCATGTTTCTTTCTTCATGAGTCGGGCGGCGGGACCACAAGTGACCACAGTAAGCCGTGACTCAGGAGAATTAAGTGGGCTCACCCCTCAGTGAGTGGTCTTTCGTTAACAAAACCTCAGAGCCAGCTCACAGGGGTTTCCTGTACACTCATACTTTCCAAAGAGGTTCTGTTTTACAAAAGCGCTGGCCACCAAAGCTACTCACTCTCCACACCATTATTTTGCTCCATATTGGGATCACGGTTACTGCGATTTTGCTCCTTACTGGACTTCTCGTCCTGTCTCGTTGTCTCAAGCTAAATTAAACCTACCACAGCCAGTAGGGGAGATAGTTTGAGGGGGTGTTTAGAGAAAGATGAAACCGCTGCAAAAAAAAAAAAAATGCAGAAAATAATTGTTTTATCTCATTTTTAGCGTTTCATAAATTCCGGAAGCCATAACTGTAATCCATCCGTCCATTTCCTTAACCACTTATCCGAGTGAGAGTTGCAGACGGAGGCTGGAGCCCGTCCCAACTGACCAACTCTCAGCTAGTTTCCTTCTAACATGTATCTCAGTGTAGTTACAATGTGTGCTTTTGACGGCTACAATCCTCTGGGAAATTGGAAAAATCTCTCACAACAGCAACTTTCGGTGGCTCGTTTTGTTCTCCATCACAGACACATTTGTTTCGTCTCTGTCCTCTCTGGCCGTTTCCACTCTGTCAAGTGCTGTAATGCGGTCTTGCCATTACTGTTTAGGGAGAATTTACTGCTGCTTGTTTTGACGCAGTGCATCCCCGCTCTGCAGCACAAGTGGCAGAATTGTCAGGTAAAAATGAGACTGTAGAGATGCAAAATTGAAATTGATTAATTGTGCAGCCTTTCATTAAGGCATATTTTGAGGGAGGGAATGGTGACAAAGTAAAGGTTTTTATCCATTAGCAGCGATTAGATGCAAACAACTCGTCATTACACCAGCAAGCCTTTGCTTGTGCCATTGGTTGACAGGCAAGTGTGAGCTTAATCGTCACCATCTCATTACTTCTTTACTACTTGACAGGGCAGTGCCTGATCACCTCTTTACCTGCGAGACTAAAGTTTCCTCTTATCTAAATGACTGGATAAATCGTTAATCTTTAATGATCTTCAGGGGTAATTGGGTCAGGACAGCGACTGAAACTAGAATATAGGTAAAAAAGTAGAACAAATTAAAAGAAAACCATGGCTTGCTGAACTGTGATAAGCACTTTTTTAAAATTGTGTTTGCAGAAAGCATTAGCCACACTTGTGCTGCTGGATCTTCCAAACACCTCAAAACTTCTACAAAGGTTTCAATGAGTCTAAACACTTATAAAAGAAGTGAGACGACATTTAAACTACCAGCAAAACTTGCCACGCACGTCTGTAAATGTTTACTGAAAGGGAGCAGGCAAGGAAAGCACAATGACCAACCAAGAGTTTGGCAGTTTCCCAGCAAACACCAGCAAGCACTGGACTAAAAAAGACTTCGTAATCAGAGGGTTTAGAGAGCAAAGAGAGGAGGAGGGCAGAAAAGCAGGGAATGATAGAGTGACCCTATGAATTACTCAGCAGACACGTCTTTCTCCCTCTTTCCTCCCTGCAGGAGATAATGGGGATCATTCGTCTTCTTGCCCTCCTTTAAGCCCCATCTCTTGGCCACTGATCTGCATCCAGGTCAGCAGAGAAACAACACAGGTCCGTTTTAATGATGTGTAGAATTTGGTGGGAGGAGAAGCAGCACTTTTGAAAAAGCTACGTGTCTCACAAAGCCAGCCTACATAAAGACTGAAGGCCGAAAACAAAACACAGTTTCTCAATCAGCTTCGTACTGCAAGTTTGATGAAAGTTGGAAAGTCTGATGACACCACACTTATCTCTGTAGAGCCGTTTTCACACACGCAATGAAGCCTGAACTTTTCAGAGAACACATTAGCTGAACTTCTCTCGCTGCTACGAATTCTGTGATAGGCAAAAGAGCCCACATGAGAAAGGAAGGGGTAAGCGTTCTGTTATATAGACAGCAAGCGTGTGGGCGCCGTGTATGATGCCTCCCCTGCACTCTAACCGGGCAGCTCCCTCAAAAACACGTCAAGATCAGACTATTCCCTGCTGTTGCCACACTTGGGATAGAACAACTGTGGAAAATATCCAGATGTGACTCCCGTGTATCTGTCTGAGGTCTACATGAGAGAAAGAGCAGAAATAGCAGCAACCAGAATGGATCTGGCTTTAAAGCACCAACATCTGGCTACCAGTAGCTATATTGCTGGAGATGCTTTAAGCTTTGAATGTCACTGGTTTAGTCATGAATTTCATGGAGGAATGCTAAGAATCGCACTTTTACTGACTTTAAACCACTTTCACATTTTATCCAGAGTTTAAGTAAGTCAGTGTGTTCACTTATCCTGCTCCAGCGGAGAAGCCTCAAGTCTGCACTGCAGAGCATTTTCCAATTATTAAAATATATGGGCCTTTTGAATAAGGAAACATCGCTGAAGTACGCTGCATATTCGCAATATTAAAGGGACAGAGAAAGAGTTACTTAGGCGACATTTTCCATGAAAAACAAAATCGGCTGAGGACACCAGCAGAGTGAAATCAAGCATTTCTGAACACGTACTCACTGTGATCCAAATACAAGATTTGAAAATATGAGAATCAATGCATCTCTGGAGAAAACAGTTTTTATTATAAGCTCAATCAGAGTGCACAGATTGTTTATTTCACACATCAGCAGGCCTAAGATGCTGACACTGGAATATCATCTCATGCTATCCAAACAGCTAGCTGCAGACAAACTGCTTAAGAAAACATACATGACGCATCTATTCAGCTTCATGAATTATACAATGCTAGTGCTCCCTCTCCCTCACAAGGACACACACAACTGTTGGCACTCTCGTGCATGGTAAAAAAAAACAAAACAAAACATCAAGATGCGTCTCGCCAACAGACATAGACGTGCCTCATGAGAAGTCCCAGAGAGAAGAGCTCAATGAACAGGATAGAAAACCTGTGCGACTCTCAAGTTCTCATCTACTTCTCATAAAATGAGTCATTTACTGAGCCCTGAGCCAGGATGGCAGAGGGGAGGTGACTGAGGAGCAACATCACAAGGTGAAAAGTTCACAGCAGCACACAGGGATATGCAGAGAGAAGGGGAAAATAAATGACATTCCCTTTTCTTTGATGTGAGAGAAAATAGAGAAAATACAGAGGTGAGGAGAGAAAGTGAGACCGAGCGGGTGGGGGGAGCAGGAGAGACAACAGCGTGTATCAGTGGAAGAGAAGCTAGAGGAGATAGAGCTATCAGAGCTTCAACATGGCAGGATGTGACATTTGGAGAGCAGGAAGAGGAAACTGGACAGATATAGATTAGTTTGGTGGCTGCTCCTGAAAACATGTCTATCCCATTAGAGGGTTTGGGTCGCAGTTAATGTGCTTATCAAAGCATGCACCTCGGGTGTACTCCTGAACCCGGCGTGATGCTGCTGCACGACACACAGGAAGAGAAGACTCAGTCCAGATTTTGACTTTTGACTTTCTGATCAGTGGGTTTTCTTTTACTTCACGCCATTTTTTTTTTCCAAGTTTATAGAGTTAACATCTTCTCCAGAGTTGATGGGAAAAGAGGTCCCACCCTGGGGTCAAATTCCAAATCTAATCAGACTTGAAGTAGGTCATTAATTAGTCAGACTTTGCTGCAGCTCGGCTAATTTCGCCACGTGAGAAATAAAGAAGTGGAGCTCAACAATGAGTCTCATTGAATTAACAGGAAACAATGGAAACTGTTGGTGAGAACAAGAGTCTTTTTCATCAAAAGCACTGCACATGAATATAAGCCCATCTTTATTTACTCTGTGCCGAGCTACGTGCCAATGCTTCAGTGTAATGATCACCAAATATGAGGAAGTTTAGGAGCTGTTTACAGAAAATATCAAGCGAATTTCAAGCTGCAACATTTAAAATTTCTTTAACTCGCTTCACTAGTAGTGAAATTAAATTTTTATGGATATAACCGCCAATAAAAACTCATTACTACCTTCTTATTGGAGACTATTATAACTGTTACAGTCTGTGCTGCAGAAACCTTAACTTTTATAAGTATTTGCAAGCAACCAACAAAGACTGAAAACCATCATGATTGGTCTAAAAGATTAAAAAACAAAAAAGATTCATAAAAAAAAAATCACCTAAAAGTAAAATATAAAACCAAAATAATTGAGCAAATGATGAGATTTCAGCTTGTTCTAACTTTTTCTTTGCTTGGGTTTATAATTAAGAACTAATATAGCGTCAAACAGAAGACACGCCTACAAGTGCGACTTAAGCACAGTAATAAAACAAACAAGCAAATGAACAAGGAGCAATATCCACAAAACAAAATCACCCACATGCTTACTTTTCCCCTTCATTACACTTATTGGCACATATTTGAATAAATTGGCCAGCTTGTTAGGGTCAGGGTGTTAAGTGAGGCCTCTGACTTTGTAACTTACTTTTTCTACACCTTTTCAAATCTTTCCTCAGACCCTTTGGTGTTATGCTCTCACATATCAGTATCATGGGTGTGTCGGTGCATCTGTTAGGACAGAGCCACCCGATCAAATACTTGGAGTCGTAACTGTGTGGTATTTAAAAACTTCGGCACTGCCTTCATTATTAGGGAAACAAAACGCTGTCTGGTCTGGTTTAATGTGACCCGTCCCTGAGCAGTAGTCACCAGCCAAACTAAGGCAGAAGTTCAGTTTGATGCAAGATTCTTTGGATTGTTTTTTTCTGGTGATGCTGGCATATTTTCAAACACGAGTACAAAACCCAGATAAAAGGGCGGTGGTTCTGATTGCTGTCACACGCGTGGATAATGCGTAAAGCGCGCTCCGGGCCACTCGCTGTGCTAGTTTGTGTACATGTTGTTGGCAACTTACCCTCCGACAGCTCCAGTTCCAGCTCCGCCAGCTTCTCCCGGACCTCAGCAGGCAGGGTCATAGCGAGAGCCGGCGTGGGCTCTAACATCATCGTCAGCAGCCCGGTGGAGCTCCTCTCAGCCATGGTGGTCCAGCACGAAGGGCGAACGGATCCACTGGTGCCCGGTGAGGAGAGGACAATGCGACCAAGCCCAGAAGATTATCAATGAAACAACAACAGCCCCTCCTCACCTCACTTGGTTCAGGCTCAGAGCAAATAGGGTGTTGGTGCCTCCTCTCCCGTGTGGCTGCAACGTCGCACAGATGTGTGAGAAATGTCTCCAAACGTCATGACACGGCTAGCTGCGGGGCTAGCAGACACACCTGGATCCGTGTTTCCATGTAGGGTGTTGGGACAGGGCCTTGCCAGCGTCTCCCAGCCTCTAGTCTGTCCCTCCTCGGCACTGTCGGCGGCTGCCTGCCCTCAACTGTGGAGGGAACTCATTCAACTCCTCGCTCGCTTCCCACGGCGCAGTCGCCATTGCATCATAGCAACAGCAGCCCCAACCGTGCGCGTTCACGAGGCCCCCACTCGTGCGCTTGCACGGTGCATGTTTGTGCGCCGCCTGCTCCTCCGCGTACAGCTCGCCTGCCTCCTGCTGTCACCCAGCGGTTTCGTGGCACACATTATGACCTTTACCTTTACTGGATTTCTTTTGTGTGTTTCATTTCCGTACGTTGTCTTTCTTTTCATACATAAAAAAACAAACAAAAAAACAGCTAATTTTGATGAAGCTTTGTGAAGAGGTGGAACACGTGCTGAAGGGAGCTGAAGTTTTGATTTAAGTGTCTGCGCTTAAAGATTAAAGTTCAAGCGCTGAAAGAAATGTAAATGTTACACTTAGAAATCCACTGAGCTAAAAGTGGAAGCTGGAGTGGAATTCTTGAAATAAATCACTGGCGGTTCAAGTGGGCTTTCAGCTATAGAAGCATTATATTATAAGGCATATAAAGCATTATAAGGTAACATATAGATAGATGTGGACATTCTGTATATTATTCGTCTGTGTATAACCAACTGACATTTTAGGCTCTAAAGGAAGCAGGAAGAAGTATAACCTTATATGATCTTATCTCTCCTTCCTTTCTTATGACAGCAACATTCCTCTCATTTTTAAATGGCCAGCCAATGGCTTCTATACGCATACAGGTGCATTCATGCCTGCACATTCATATGCATACAACAAAGATATACAGTTAAACATACCTGTACCACAGCCACAGACACCATTACACTCACAGACCTACATAATCTGTGTTCCATTGTTTTATATTTATACTACAATATTTATGTATGTAGTCTTTCTCTCTGTGTGCCTGTGTGCATATATGTACATTTACCTTCAAATACCTCTGTACATTCACATATAGACATTCAAAGTATATTTAATTAATTTTTAAAAAATAGTTTGTTAAACTAGAAAATGTTTCATCATTGCTTCATAGCGTTTTTCATACTATTCCAGTAAATAAAGTTCATATGGCAGCACTCAAGGCTGGAAGCCTGGAGAGGTCAGCATCATCAAACCTAGTCCTGCTTCCAGAGCTTCACTTCGTACTGCTGTACTTCGCCTTTACAGAACCACAGCATATTTCATTATATTTATGTATACTTTCATTTTTTACATGTAGCATAACTGATATTGGAAGACAGAATCTGCAGTGTGCAGCTGCACATGGTTTGTGATTTTCTTGCAGAAGTGCCTGTCAGCGTTACTGAGACCAGTGGATCCAACTTTGATGCTCCCAGCAGGTTCTAAAGTGGACAGTACCACAGTGTCTGTGAAAAAGAGGTCAACATATGTCATAAAGAGAAAAATAATTACGCGTTAATTTCACATTGATGGCAATTGTGCGCAGAATCTTTAAAAAGCGTAATGAGGGGTCTTTAAGGTTGGATTTGTAGACTATTTATTTTATTTGCAGAACTCTTTGTTCAAAGTGGAGGCATGGGCATTTACATTTACATAACATGTGATGTCACTGCTTTTCTGTGATTCCAGAGTTTCTTGGGAAATAAAATACTACATGGCCTCGGTGAGTTGAACTTCTAAAAGGTCAAGTGATGCTCAAATCTAACCATTGTACCAGTCATTATTTTAATTTTTCTTTTAACCTTGTTGTAATACAACATGTCATAATATGATAGAAAATGTTAAAAATAAAAGTAAAAAACACATATAGACTATGCAAACATGTTTTTTCAGATGCAATATTAAATACAACACAATTAACTTTTATTAAAGGCGAAAAATAGCTTATGGATGTCAAATTTAACATTTCAATTCATACAAAAATCTTTGTATGAAATGTTAAATTTGTATCAACTATGTTAGCATCCTTCCAATTGCACTGCAGCACACTAACATAGATACATATTTTAAAACAAACGAAAAACTGTAATGTACTTACATGGTGACAAAAACAAACTACAGTAGTGGGTTAAATTACAACATGAATTAGAAGGAATTCTATTTACATATACATAAATATATATAAGTACTTAAAAAAAGCATGATAGTGTTTCCTTCATTAAGAGAAATTTTCAAGGTTTCTGCATACATTTTAAAAATAATAATTTAAAGTACAAATTAGCTCAGATTGTTTTCAACAAGACAAAAAAAAATGTTACAAATGCACAAATGTACAGTGTGGAGTATAAATAAATATTGCAAGTCATCTTTAAGATTTAAGCCTACTTTTTTTTGCTTTCCCCCCATACACTGTAACTTTCATCACAGTCCAGATGACTGGGCGTCCTGTTTGGTAAACCTTTACGTTTTAAAATGTTGCTGCCTGTGGAGTTAACGTTGGGAACTGTTGTAGTTGATTTATCTGCTAAAATTATAAATCTGTTGAAACACAACATATATTATTAAACATGCACCAACACGCTGGGTGAAAATTAAAGTTAATAATAACAATAAATACACATTTAAAGTTTTCAGTTTTTACCTCCAACTATAACATGTCATGACTACATATGACCATTAGGTGTCACTATATACGCAATAAAAAACGTTCTTCTTGAGCAAGTTCTGAGCTGCATCAATACTTGTGTGTCTGACACTGTCAGCCGTAGTATACAACTGGAAGGGCAACAAACTTGATTGAGGGCCATTTGACTCATTTGCTACATAAAAAAATGAAATAAAATAAAGCGAAAAACAGAAATAAAAAGACAGAGAAGCCTTCATGCTGTCATTTATGTGTAATTGATTGTGTTCTCAAAGCAAACTATGTCTGCTATGTTTGTGAAGTTAATCCCCGATGAGCTCTGCAGTTAATGAGTCAGCAGTGTGGTAGTGACTCTAACGCACTATATACCTCAGCCCGACTGCACTCTACGACTTTAGCCGATCAGCCGCTGCATGGCTTAGCTGCTTTGGTCCCTAAAAATTTCATTTCCAATCGTACCACTGAGCTCTTTAGAATGGCCCATTTTTTCCACAAATGTTTGTAAGGGCAGACTTCACGGCTAGGTGCATGATTATGGAGACCCGGGGCATTGGGATGGAGACACCTGCATTCAAAGATTAAGAAGTCCACAAGTATAGTTTAGCTGCGCAAGCTGATGAATGTCCTATTTTTTTTATCACAAGGAAACAGGACCTGAACAGGTGCCTCCGCTCCAAAGTCGGTGGCCTCAGTGCTGCAAAAGCACTAAGTTACTGCTAAGCAAATAATTAACTTGAGTTCGAGCTGCCTTAACTAATTATCAGTGTGGCTGTTTAACTTTTTCATCCCCACACTAACTGTATTTAACATCTAGTTACATAAGGGTATCAGCACAATTCAGCTGAGGAGGCACAGTGACTCTAAGGCCTATCTGTAACACCAGTACTGGTGCCAGATACTTCACGGTGTTTAGCAAATAAAAAGTAAATAAATTCTTTATTGTAAGTACAGATCTCTCCTCAGGGTGTGTTTTACATCAAGGTGGTAGCTGGCTTGAGGATTACTTCTGCTGTGTTCAAAGATGACGTTGTTCACCTCCATTTGAATATCATCAATCTTAATTTTCCTGTAAGAGCACAAACAAATAACAGTTTAGCTTATAAGAAACTTATAAGAAAACTTCCATGATGATGAGGTAAAGTTAAATAGTGTTTATACCTGTTTTGGGCTTTGTTTAAAGCATTTGTCAGAGCCTTCACATACACAGAGCTATGTTCCTCTTCTTCCAGCTGACACTCATCTGTCCAGCAGTGACTCCAGAACACATCTGCATCCATAGGAATAGCTGCTGTGACAGCCCCATCACAGCCATCTGTCTCGAGGTGCCCATCGTCCGGGTTCATCCTGGGGCGCAGGGACAACTTAGGTACGTTGTATCTCTGGATGAAGAAAAGTTTGGGCTTGCCCGCCAGCAACGGGCATCTGTTAGCATTGAAAAGACGCCTGACCTCGTTGATAGAAAATCCATTGCCAGTCGAATCTGTGCCCAAAAGTTGACTTTCTGTGCCACGGCTAATGATGCAGCACACAAAGCTATCATTTCTGAGTTTCTCCATCTTATCGAGAATATTTTCGAGAGCTGAAAACACCTCATCAGAACTCAGATACTGGTGGAGATTCACGCTGAAGCGAAGCGCCTTAAATGTTTGTTCCAATTTTTCTGAAGGAGTGAGCAAAGATGAAACGAGAATTTAAGCATTACCTTGACAATAATTTAAAAAGACAAATGTAGCTTTACATTTTTAAAACACAGATCAGTGGCAACCAAAACTACTGAAAGGGTAGGTGAACATTTATGATCTTAATACAATGATTAAAATGCACATTTTAACAGCAAAAACTTGCTACGTAAAAACCTGTTACGCAGTTATATGCAGCTGTAAGGCACTTTTAATTAAATTTGAGCTACTGTGCTACTCTGTTTGTTTTTGAATTACACTAAATTTATGTTTCAGCTGTAGTTACAACAGACTTTTTATAATTATACTGCTACAATAAAACACACGTTAGGCTTATAAAATACAACACATTGCTCTTTCTTTCAGAAGCTCACAGCCTTTGAATTTCCCCTGCCTTCTAAAATAGCTACATTTTGACAACTGTTAATAAACCACAAATAAGTAAAATGAGCTTTCCTTTTCACGAAAGCTGCAGACATAAAAGAAATTCCCAAAGAAATACAAATCTGAGTAGCACAATAGTTTTCTTGTTCTTCTCCCATTAAGAATTTTTCTAGGATGGGGCTGGTCCCTCGTTTGGAAACTACCCAATAATACATCGAATACAGATAAGCGTATAACTGTAGGTTTATCCGGCGTACACAATGATGCATCAGCTTTAAAACCTACTACAGCATGTGGTGATCATCCTTTTATTTTTCTCCCCCAGCAGGATTATAAATGCACGACTATACCTCTAATTAAGGATTTCTACACTGTGATTTTGGTACTTCCGTTTAAGTAGAAAAGTACAAAGTGCTTTGTGTCTCACCTCCATCATTACCCACGCAGTCTATGATCACACAGTGTCCTCTGGGATTAGTGTTAAATTTATAGCAATCTGGCTGACTCTGAAATTCAAATGAGATTGTGGGGAAATGTCGTAAATGCAATTGAGTCATTCAACACTTGAAAATATAATCAAAATACTCAGAGAAGGAGGGGAATCCTCACCTCAGAGCTCGGCTCTAGGCAGGCACCTGATCGTGGGCTCACTCCTACTGCAAACAAAGAGTGATATGGTTAACAGAAGAAGAAAGTAAACACCAGGGCCAACAGGGGGTTTCCAGCTGTAAAGCCCCTGTGAGACTAGATATCAGTCTCATGGGGATGAAAAGGTATTTTGATTAAAAATATAGTCTTAGGCTACACATCTGTGGTATTTTGCTAGACTTACCAATGCGGCGCTCTTGTGTAACATGCTGTAGAGGAAACAAAAGAGGAGATATTTTTATGGTTTTAGTGGAGAAAACATTATGGGAAATGTGAACTAACATCTGCAAAGTGTCTCACTCACAGAAATTCTACGGGGTTGCTGCAGAGACAAATTTCGCTGCTGTTCAGGTGCCCCAGCTGTAAAAGACAGGCATATATACATACATAATGTCTCTGTGTTTGCTGTTCTATTGTTGTCGCTGTTTAAAGAAAAATTATCCTATTACATTTGAAACAAGCCAACACGTTAAATAAACAGCATTAAATTAGTACTGAAAATTGAATCTACCCTACTGCTGTGGTTGCAGGGGTTAAATAAAACTGAAATGCATTTGGATGTCATTTTTTCATGATCATAATCTTTTAACTTTTGCGTCAAAGTTGTTGAACATTATAACAGAGCACAGTCACAAAAAAAGTCCATCCATCCATTCATGTTATTAGCTGTTTATCCAGTTTTGGGTCAAGGGTTCCAGTCCCAGGTGAACAAGGGCCAAAGGAAGGCTACATTCAGAACAGGTCGTCACAAACTAAAAAAAGGTGTTTACCCTTAATACTGAGTTTTTGGTGAGGAAAATGTAATAAACTTCCTATTCTTTGCTTACTACACTCACCAGCCACATCATTAGGTACATCTTGCTAATACTGGGTAGGATGCCTTTTTGCTTTCAGAACTGCCTCCATTCTTCTCATTGGCATAGATTCAACAAGGTGAAGGAAAAACATTCCTCAGAGATTTTGGTCCATGACAACGTGATAGCGTCACACTTTGCTGCTAAGCATCAATGTGGAAAATCTCCCGTTCAACCACATCCCAGAGGTGCTCTATCAGACTGAGATCTGGTGACTGTGGGGGCCATTTGATTGCAGTGAACTCATCGTCATGTTCAAGAAACCAGTATGAGACGATGCGAGCTTTGTCGTGTGGCGCGTTATCCTGTTGGAAGCAGCCATCAGAAGATGGGCACACTGTGGTCATAAAGGGATGGACATGATCCGCAACAATACTCAGGTAGGCTGTGGTGCCAATAAAATATCTCCCACACCATTACACCACCACCAACAACAGCACGAACCATTAATGCAAAGCACAATTGATCCAAATCCATGCTTTTTTATTATTTAAGCCAAATTTTGACCCTACCATCTGAACCATCAGAAAGTGAAACTCGGCAGACCAGACCACATTTTTCTGATCGTCTGTCGTCCAATTTTGGCGAACCCATGGAAATCACCTGGTGTGGTGTTCTGCTGCTGTTGCCCATCTCCTTCAAGCTTCAACCTGTTGCGCATTCAGAGCTCATCTGGGTACCTTGGTTGTAACGAGTAGTTATTTGGGTTACTGTTGCCTTCCTATCAGCTTGAAGCAGTCTGACCCTTGTCCTCTGACCTCTGAGATCAACATGGCATTTTCGCCCACTGGATAAGTTCTTGTTTTTGTTTCGTTTTCTGTAAACCCTAGAGATGGTGGCGTGGGAAAATCCAAGTAGATCAGCAGTTTCTGAAATACTGAAATAGATATTTGCATTAATTATGAGTGATTGTGAGTATCGATAGTTTCGGGTATGCTATACTGATGAGGAACATAAAACTTAACCCAGTTCTGTGTAACTAGTAGGGAAGTGTTTCCCACTTCTCACTGCATAACTGTTACAAACCTTTCTCATGGCGATGCTATTTCAAGCCCTTCGGTATATAAAGCGAAAAGGGAAACACAGACTGACCTGAATTCTTATAAGTGGTCAGTTTTTTGACTAGATCGATCCTGCCAATGTTTGTCAAGCAGTCCTCTACGAAGTCAAGTCTTTCTGGAGAGACTGAATCCAGCTTTTCAAGTTCAACAATGATATCCAGAAAACTCTGTAACACAAAAGAAATGGCAAAAATGTCTAAAATGTTTTTTGTTTTTTTTTAATTAATTAATTACTTTATTTTTTTTATTTTTTTTGGGGGGGGGGGGGGGGTCCCATCATTGACTGCACCATGTTAATAATAATTTAAATTACATTAAAATTACCATGTTAATGCTGTTAGTAATAAATCCCCACCCACATAAATTTGAAAATGAGTGAAAACAGAATCATGTCTCATTCATTTGGGGTTTTTGTTGTTGTTTTTACCTTTGTCTTCTCAAGCTTTTCACGAGATAATTTGCAGCTTAACAGGAATTTAATACTGTCCAAATCTTCAGTGTCCAGCTCCTCACTTAGTTCTGTCATCAATACTCTGCAGTAAGTGGAACACTGTTAACTTCGATTCTTCAAATCTTTACAATTCATCAGCTCATCTTAAAGGATGTCTTACCTGAAACGTGGGACCATTTGTCTGGTCCTCTCCAAGTCATCCCTGTTGACTTTACACACCTTCCTTAGGATATCCAAACGCCCCAAACGCCACATGAGCTCTGCCAGAAACAGGTGAGCGTTTTGATGCTGCGTCACTTTTGATCTGAGCATCTCCTTCATACAAGCCACACTGTGGTCCGTGTCCAAGCTTTCACATAAATAGAAGAGCCTACTGCGTTCATTGCTGCTGAGAGCTTCCGCGATTTCATTTATAGCAAGTAGCTGAAATTGATCCGGAACAGCCATGTGGACTTTGGTAAAACTTTAAGAGGAGATGAGCCCTTAATAAAGAATTATAGTCAAAGCCTGTGGGTCACAATAATCACAATGTTAAGATCCACAAAAAGTCGTGAAAATATAATAAGTCTTTGCTAATGGATAGTTATTAAATTATAGAGAGACCTTACCGAAAAGAGTCCTGCAACAAACACGTAGCAAAGCAGAAGAAGGAAAACTATAGAATGACGCACCGCCTAAAAACGCGAGGAAGGGGATTTACCAAATACTCCCCAACTTAAAACGAAACCAGCGAGGATCCGCTTAACAAGCAATACCATATAAGTAATTCCTGATTCTGTCCTTTTACAAAAACTGCGCAACGCACTCTGTCTAATCCAACGTAAAGCGAAAGCAAAGAAAAATAGCAGACCACACCCACAAATGAAGTCATGGCGGAAGCACGAGAGGTGTTCAGGGAATCCATCCTTTTTTTTTTCTTTTTTTTTTTTTTTTTTAAATTGAAAAAGCACAAAATACAGATATACAAATACAAAATAGCAAACACAATGTCAGGGGGTTTGTATAAAAAAGCAAAATAGACACAGTCTATTATAGAATCACATGATATTGAACAGGGAACATAGGTTTATGGTTTTGACAGCTTTTTGATTTTGAGAATGTTGTATGGTTTTAACATATTGTTTGGTTTCATTTAAAAAGCACCGAAAGGATGGTTTTGCGTTAGAAAATTTCGACTTATGTATATGAAATTTGGACAATAATATCAATAAGTTAATCAAATAAAATTCGTTTGCCCTGTGCATGGGGTACTTAAAGAAACCAAACAATATTTTCTCATAACAAAGAGAGAACTCAGAAAGGATAAAGGAAACAACAAAAACACAAAATTCTTGCCAGAAAAGATTCGTGTATAAGCATGACCAAAATAAATGAGAAATATCTTCCTTCACACAACTACAAAATGTACAGTTAACATCAATGTCCTTTTTATAACGTACAAGAAAAGACCTAGTTGGGTAAAAACGATGAATAACTTTAAAAGATATTTCCTTTACTTTGTTATTTAATAGAAATTTCGACGGTAAGGTCCAAATCTTCTCCCATTCCAAGTCCTGGTATAAGTTATTCCAGTAGGCGACAGCCGTTGGGACACAAGTTCTGTCTTTTTGAAACAGAGTTCGTATTTCACGGTTGTTTTTCCTCCTTACAGAAGGGAAACACACCTGACCGACATAAGTAACAGCAGGATCCAGTGGTAAAGGGGTCAAATCACTAACAACAAGATTTCTAAACAACATTAAGACCCCAGCAGGGATAGCATCAAACACTATGGCATATTCCTTTGGTGGAACAGGAAGACCATATGTATTCAAAAATTCTGAGTAAGAGAGTAAACCTCCAGCTGGATTTATAAGTTGTGCAACACGATGAATCCCATTATCAAACCAATTACTTAAAAACACAGATTTATGTTTGTATAAAATGTCTCTATTGTTCCAAATATAGTATCTATGTGGAGAAAAATTGTGTTTATAAATCAATGACCAGGAAAGAAGCATTTGTTTATGAAAGTTGGATAGTTTTAAAGGGATTTTATCGATATTGTAATTACAAAGCAAAAGAAAGTTAAGACCACCAATTTTTGAGAAGCTGTTGAGAAATGCTAGGAGCTAACTGGGCGCTAACCGCATCATTCAAATATATTGAATGTCGCAAAGAGAGGAAGTGACGTAAGATTTGCGCATGCGGGGTACCGATCGGGTTTCCGGTACGGATCGGGTAGTGACACTACCCATTGTTTCTGCGCATGCGCCCAACACGAAATGAAGTAGCGAACCGTCCTACTTTTGTGAATATTAGCCAGAAAAATACTCTGACGGGTAAAATTAAGTGCCAAACCATCCTACCTTTGTGAGTGTGACCTACAAGCATACTAACAGCTAAAATTTAGTGGCAAATCGTCCTACCTTTGTTAATCTCAGCTAGAAGCATATTTTAACAGCTAAGATTTAGTGATAATGTGATGGGCAAAGTTAAGTGGCAGACCGTCATACCTACTTAAATTTGTGCTGGAATTACTCTGTGACAGCAGAAATGTACATAAACTACTTAGGGTAGGACGTTTTGCACCTTGCAAAATTGTGCAAGATTGCTATTGTTTTGCCTTTGCACGGTGTGGGATTTTCTACTTTAAAACTATATATATATAAAAAAAAAAAACACCCAGCACGCCCCTGCGGGCGGTTTATCCTTCAAGCTCGGGTCCTCTACCAGAGGCCTGGGAGCTTGAGGGTCCTGCGCAGTATCTTAGCTGTTCCCAGGACTGCGCTCTTCTGGACAGAGATCTCCGATGTTGTTCCCGGGATCTGCTGGAGCCACTCGCCTATCTTGGGAGTCACCGCACCTAGTGCTCCGATTACCACGGGGACCACCGTTACCTTCACCCTCCACATCCTCTCGAGCTCTTCTCTGAGCCCTTGGTATTTCTCCAGCTTCTCGTGTTCCTTCTTCCTGATATTGCTGTCATTCGGAACCGCTACATCGATCACTACGGCCGTCTTCTTCTGTTTGTCTACCACCACTATGTCCGGTTGGTTAGCCACCACCATTTTGTCCGTCTGTATCTGGAAGTCCCACAGGATCTTAGCTCGGTCATTCTCCACCACCCTTGGGGGCATCTCCCATTTTGACCTCGGGACTTCCAGGTTATACTCGGCACAGATGTTCCTGTACACTATGCCGGCCACTTGGTTATGGCGTTCCATGTATGCCTTGCCTGCTAGCATCTTGCACCCTGCTGTTATGTGCTGGATTGTCTCTGGGGCATCTTTACACAGCCTGCACCTGGGGTCTTGCCTGGTGATAGACCCCAGCCTCTATGGATCTTGTGCTCAGAGCTTGTTCTTGTGCTGCCATGATTAGTGCCTCTGTGCTGTCTTTCAGTCCAGCTTTGTCCAGCCACTGGTAGGATTTCTGGATATCAGCCACCTCCTCTATCTGCCGGTGGTACATACCGTGCAGGGCTCTGTCCTTCCATGATGGTTCCTCGTCTCCCTCCTCTTTCTTGGGTTTCTGCTGCCTGAGGTATTCACTGAGCACTCGGTCAGTTGGGGCCATCTTCCCAATGTATTCTTGGATGTTCGTTGTCTCATCCTGGACTGTGGAATATATATATATTCTTTTGCGGCTATTTTGTTGACGTACTTTTTTTGTTTACATACTTCACTGCAGAGGTATGTGCCACCGTGCCTAGACCTGCACATGTAAAACTTTCGACATCTGCCACTAAAGAAAATATACTGTCTGCAGATTTTTTTTAAAAGCACTGAAAAATATGGAATAATCAGGACACGAATATGGTTCACAGAGAACCTAGTTCTTCAGTTACAAAATTAGATCTAAATGCGGTGAGGGTGTTTTCAGTTAAGGTTGACTTCTGCGAAATGTTTACAGTCTAATTTATGACGAAACCCCCTTTAACTGTCAGCTGCAACCTTCCACACGCCACTCAATCGTTGTCGGCTGCATCGACCCCAACGTAGGGTTACATGTCTTGGGAGGTGCACCTCATGTCATTTAGAAGGTTGCTGCGAAGGGTTAAAGGACTTTTCGAGGTTACATTGTAAGTTATGATGCAGATTTCCCGCGGAAGTCTAAATCAGGCATAGCTGTGGTGCTGAGGTCAGTTACAACTCTGTCTAATCCAAAAACAGACTCAAAACCTTGTTTTTTCTCACAGGCCTAAATTTAACTGTGTTTAACTCTCTGTAAAGTGTTTTTGCTTCTATGTTAAGCATTTTGATTTTTACATACAATTAAATGTGCTATATGAATTTGTCATTGCAATAGATTTTTTTGTTTTGTTTTGTTTTATTGTTTCTTTGTTTTTACCAGAGAGAAAATACATTTCTCATACAAGCTGGAAAAAATATAAATGTATCACTTAACTGGATCATAATTTGCAATAACCTGACTTTTTCCCTTAGCAAATAATCTTTTTGGCCGTTTGAACGCCTATGACTGCATTTTCCACAACAAAGTGACATTAGTTCATTCTTTGGATTTTGTGTGTATCATGCTGTGTCATGCTGGGATAGTCGTGTGCTGAGAGATTTGAGCCTCACGTTAAACACTGAACCACTACGGATGATAATCCTGCTTCTCTGTCTGTAAAATCTCTCGAGGTTCAACCAGAAGCCTGACTGAACTCTGTAAAAATAAACTCTTTAGAAACAGCTTCCTGTCTAACACCTTTCACCCACTGAGTGTTGCAGCAAGGGGTAGGTGGACCCTCATACTGTGGAACAAAACAGTCATGCTTGCCCTGTTGCACAGAGGCAAATCTGTGTCAGAGGCAAATATGCTGTAATAAGTCCCTTTATTATTCATACATTGTCTGGTAACATTATGTTTAAATTGTAACAATTTAAAGTTAATTTAATGTAATTTAAATTATTCTTCATTAAAAATTAAACAGCAAAGCTCTGAATATTTGTTTAAGTTATGTATTTGCTATGCTGGTGTAGATAACCTGCTGTTAGTTTGGTATTTTGTCCTAATCCGCTTGCCGTACCTCCGTGGAGGTGTGTGTATGTTTTGAGTGGTATAGGCGCCATTCCGTTATTGAATCCAAGCATGTAAGTTCTTTGCTGCTGTGCTGGTTAATAAAACCACGTTAACTGAGATTACTGCTTCATCATTATCATACTGGTGAACATACAACATGGTGTCAGAAGCGACGGAACACGTACTTCGTAGTTGACGGTGTTTTTTTTCCCCGTCTCAAGTCTATTTTGTGGGTGCGTTTTTTGTATCCGGACTGCAGACAACATGGCGGAAGGATTCAGGAGGCCCGACCCGCTTGTTTTCGATGGTAATGTTGCTGAAAATTGGCGCATTTTTGAGCAAGAGTATGACATTTTTATAGCGGCGGCACACTCTGACAAGCCAGCGCGCACACAAGCCTACATATTGCTCAACTTAGCAGGTCCCGAAGCTATAGAACGGGAGCGGTCTTTTGTTTACGCGCCAGAAGTGAGAGAGCCCGGCGAGGGAGGACGAGTCCTCATTCCTGCAGAATCGAAGGAGGATCCTGAGTGCCTCAAAAGGAAATTCAGAGAAACGTGCAGCCCTCAAACCAATGTCACGATGGAAAGACACAAGTTCAACACGCGGAATCAGAGGACTGGCGAGACTGTTGAATCCTATGTAAGTGATTTACGGATTAAAGCAAAAAGCTGCAGATTTGGTGATCTGAGTGAAGAACTAATAAGAGACAGACTAGTTTGTGGCATCAACAATGACAATTTAAGGAAAGTGCTACTGCGTGATAGTGATTTAACGCTAGCAAAAGCCATATCTGTCTGCCAGATTCATGAAATGACTGAAGAGCATAATAAAACACTTGCTTTTCCTCAACAATCTGCATCAAATGTTGATGTGCTCCAGCCCACATTTACGAGAAAGCACAGAGGAGATAAAAAGAAAATACAAGGAGACAGGTCTGAAACACAGCATGTCACTAACTGTACTAACTGTGGGGGTGCTCATGCTGCAAAAAAGAGCAAATGTCCAGCTTTTGGGCAGCAGTGTCATGCATGCAAAAAGTGGAATCACTTTAAGAAACGGTGCAGAGCTGTTCGGCCTACCCAAAACGTAGCAAGACACAGAAAGTCAGTTCATCATGTGGAACCAGACCAAGCTGATGACAGCGGAGACGACACATTCTACGTTGATGGTGTAAATCTGCAATATGCAATCCATGCGACTGATGTGGATGTGGAACACAAAGAGGAAGTTTTTGTCACCGTGCAGATTAATGGGATTCCTGTTGAAATGAAGGTGGACACAGGTGCTAAATGTAATGTGCTTCCCAAGAAAACGGTTAACATTATAAGAGCAGATAAACAAATGAAAGCACACCCCAAGTCCGTTAACCTAGTAGCATTTGGAGGCAGCAAGATTCAAACCTCAGGTGTAATTAAGCTGCAGTGTTTTCTGCATGGGCAGCCACATGTGCTATCATTCTTTGTTATTAATGAAGATGTTCAGCCAATACTTGGACTATGTGCATGCAGAGAAATGGGACTTGTATCATTCAGCAATGACGTCCACCAATTGAGCATGTCTGCAGATGACCTGTCACAACAGCTTATCACAGAATACAGCGACTTATTTTCTGATGAGCTTGGGAGGTTGCCAGTCACCTATCGCATGACACTGAACCCAGATGTGAAACCAGTTGTTCGCCCAGCACATCGCATCCCTTTGGCCATGAAAGACAGGGTCAAGGCAGAGCTGGTCAGGATGGAGAAATTAGGCGTCATTACTCCCGTCTCAGAGCCGACGGACTGGGTGTCTTCCATGGTAGCCACCAACAAGAAGGGCAAAGATGAAATCAGGATATGCATAAATCCTCGAGATTTAAACACTGCTCTGAAAAGACCACACCATCCCATGCGCACAGTAGAAGAAGTGGCTGCAATAATGTCAAACGCTACTGTGTTCTCTGTTTTGGATGCTAAGAACTCTTTTTGGCAGGTGTCATTGGATCAAAAATCATCCATGCTAACCACCTTCAGCACTTGTTTTGGTCGTTTCAGGTTCCTCAGAATGCCTTTTGGTCTTAACGCTGCCAGCGAGGTGTTTCAGAGAGCCATGGAGCAGATATTCGCTGGGTATCCATGTGCCATCATTGTTGATGATATACTCATCGGCGGAAGAACCATGAAAGAACATGACGACAACCTGAGAAAAGTCCTTGATCGTGCCAGAGAAGTAAACCTGCGACTAAACCCATTAAAGTGCAAATTCCGGCTGAATCAGGTCAGTTATGTCGGACACATTTTCACAAGCGAGGGGCTTAAAGCAGACCCTTCCAAAACAGCCGCAATCAGAGAGATGCCAGTTCCAACAGATGTCCAAGCCCTGCAGAGGTTCCTGGGGATGGTCAATTATCTTGGAAAATTCATTCCAAACTTCAGCCATCTGTCAGCTCCTCTGCGACAGCTCACACACAAGGACAGCGAGTGGATGTGGGACACACAGCATCAGACTGCGTTCAAAGCACTTAAAGAGCACATGTCTAATCCACCTGTTCTGTCATATTATGATGTCAGCAAACCTGTGACACTAACGTGCGATGCATCACAGTATGGTCTTGGTGCAGCTTGCTTACAGGAAGGGCGACCTGTGGCATATGCTTCACGTACTCTGACAGACACTGAAACCAGATATGCTCAGATAGAAAAGGAGCTGCTGGCTGTTGTTTTCGCATGTACAAAGTTTCATGACTACATATATGGCAAGCCTGTGGTCGTAGAAACAGACCATCAGCCACTGGTCACCATACTAAAGAAACCTATTCACGCTGCACCAGCCAGATTACAGAGGATGTTGTTAAGGCTCCAAAAATACAACATCACCCTCACATATAAATGTGGAAAACACATGTATCTGGCTGACACACTGTCTCGTGCTCCCAACAGCTCCACTTTCCAGCAGCCTGAAGAAGAGGACAACTTTGATGTCATGACGGTGAGCTGCATCTCTTCTTCACGCCTGGAGGAACTTAAAGGACACACAGCTGAGGATGAGACACTGCAAGCGCTCAGCTCGTTCATCAAACATGGTTGGCCACAACGACTCCACAACCTTCCCACAGCAGTTCATCCATATTTTCCTTTCAGGGATGAGCTGATTGTGGATGATGGCATCATTCTTAAAGGTTCCAAAGCTGTGATCCCAAAATCACTGCAAGGAGACTACATCACCATCATGCACAGAGGACATCCCGGCGTAGAAGCTACCAAGCGGAGAGCACGGGGGATCGTCTTCTGGCCGTTCATGTCAAGAGATATTGAACAAACAGTTACTTCCTGCTCGGTGTGTAACAGCACTAAACCTCATCAACAAAAAGAGCCCCTTCATCTGCATGAAGTTCCAGAGCTTCCTTGGTCAACTGTGGCTACAGATATCTTTGAGTGGCACTGTCAGCACTATTTAGTAGTAGTCGACTCATACTCAGGCTGGTTTGAGATTGACCTGCTAAAGGATTTGACATCAGCGACAGTCATCAAAAAGCTGAAAAGACACTTCTCAGTTCATGGTGCTCCACACACTCTGATCTCAGACAATGGCAGGCAGTTTACAAGCCAGCGTTTCAAAGACTTCGCTTCACAGTGGGACTTTCAACATGTCACCAGCAGTCCAGAGTATCCTCAATCCAATGGGCTTGCTGAGAGAGCAGTGCGCAGTGCTAAACAGCTGATGGAGAAGTCACACAGAGATGGCACTGATGTATTTCTCAACCTGCTGAACCTCAGGAATGTTCCACGTGATGTGAACCTGGGTTCCTCTGCAGAACGACTTCTATCCAGACAGACTCGAACTACGCTCCCAATCACAACGAAACTGCTCGAACCACAACACCTTGAATCTGAGAGAGTGAAAGCCCAACTACTCAACAAGAGACTGACTCAGAAGGTCTGTTATGACAGATCCAGCCGACCACTTCCACCTCTCAATGAAGGACAAGTAGTGAGGTTACAGACCCCACAGGGTTATGACCGCACAGGTGTGGTAAAGGAACTTTGTAAAGAACCTAGATCCTACCTGGTACAGTCAGATGGAAACACTTACAGGAGAAATCGCAGACACATATTGCCTGTGTCTGAGCCTGTTACTGTTCAGAAAGACACTGATCATCATCATTATGATGGACTGCAGGTTGTGGGTGAAAACAATGATGTAGAACAGTTTAAAGACAGCACTCATGTTGAGAGCTCTTCTGATGTTTTGCATTCTCCAAGACCTTCCAAGAGTGATGGTGTTTACAGGACACGCTTTGGTCGTGTGTGCAAACCAAATCCAAGATATAAGGATTAATTGGGTACTAGTTAAAACACAGAACATTTTCAGGTTTGATGTTTGAGCCATCAGTAACTGATGTCAATGCTTCAAGTTAAATTCTGTTTGAGGTGATTTTCAGTAGTAATCATATTTAACTTTATACAGCAAAATGATATTCTTGTCATGTTTATTTCTTCCATCTGGTTGCAAATTTAAATGTTCCTAAGGGTCAGCGTATGTCACCTTTTATGCTGTGATTATTATTATTCAGTATGCATTAAACTTTATGTCCGGTTGGGGATGTACTAAAGAAGGGGGATGTAGATAACCTGCTGTTAGTTTGGTATTTTGTCCTAATCCGCTTGCCGTACCTCCGTGGAGGTGTGTGTATGTTTTGAGTGGTATAGGCGCCATTCCGTTATTGAATCCAAGCATGTAAGTTCTTTGCTGCTGTGCTGGTTAATAAAACCACGTTAACTGAGATTACTGCTTCATCATTATCATACTGGTGAACATACAACAGCTGGTTTTACTACATTTATTAAGCTGTATTTATTCTGATTTCACAATAGTCTTACCTTCTCTAGATATATGCTTTGTCATGCTGTATTGTTTTACTGAGCTGCATACCATTCAGCTATTTAAGATATCACATCTCATATATTTGTTCGGTTTAATTTTTTAACTGCTGTAACAACGGGATATTAAATTCTTATCTTAATCTTTTTATCTTTTCTTTCTTAAACAGATTCAGTGGCTTATGGTGGGTTTCAGACTCTGAAGGGATAATCATACACATTTAAAAAAATAAATAAATAAATAAAATAACGGCTATCTGTGGCAATATGAGCGTGTTAAACCACTGATTGTAACTTTTCCAACGGGCTTGAACGCACCACTGCTACTCCCCCTGCAGGTCGCCGGAGATTTCTGCTTACCAAAGCTCACTGAGTTCCGCTCAGCCTGGCCAATCGTGTCTCGCTGTGCCTCAGCACCATCATTGCAGTGTGGAGAGATCATACGGAGGTACTGCTGGCGGAGCGAGGGACCATTTGAAGAAGGGAAGATACACGACCTGGGTGACCGCTCTGACCAAACACGGTTCCCGATTCCCCAAAAGAGCCACTGTGTAGCATCACTATAACCAGCTTCAGTTCGAGTGAGTATTGAATTTACTATTACAAGAGGAAGGATTTTCCAGGTAGTCGCAGACCGGGGCTGCTGCTGCTGATGAGTTGTAACATCACAGCACAGTTGTTGTGTTGATGTGGATGTAAAACCGCGGCAAGGAAGCTTCAACGTCTGCGGGGTGTCTTTTAGGAAAAGGACCACACAGCAGATTGCTCTGGGCTGGAGCCAGGCTGGCAGCAGTCAGCAGCCCCGGCCTGGTCACGACTGATGGAAAAACGAGGATGTCCAACAGCTGCTGACTGTAACAGGCGTGCTAACGGCATTCGAGCCGAGCTAAGGTAGCTAACGTTGGCGTACAGGTTCAGGCTTCGTGGCAGTGTCGGAGCAACCGTTTGCTAGCAGTTAACTACCTGGCTAACATAGCTGCGTGACCGTTAGGACTGCACGGTGTCTTCAGTGTTTAAGGTTAAACAGTGATTGTGTTGTGACATTACCCCGCCAACTACATGTATCCACCGCAATTTATACAAACATAAATTTATACGTAGTTGAATCGCACAATACGTTGCAGCATATTTTTTTTAACAAACGGTTTTATTTTGATATTTTTATAAAAAAACAAACCAAAAAAAACAAACAAACAAACAAGCGGAAGTCCCAGGTTTAAAACTCTCGACTGCATTTATAACTTTTTTTTTTTTTAAGGCGGATTCGTTGCTTCTGAATAAATAACCCATGTGTAGAAACACGCTAGCATGGCCAGTCTGTTTATGTGTGTGCATTTATACCATAATAACCTTAAACTTGCAGCAGCTTCAAGGTGATTTCAGGTCCCGTCATAGATGCATTCCTATAGTTATATGCTGGAATGGCTTAGGTATGAACAAATAACTTAAACAATGCTCTGCTAATTCACCTAATACATGCCTCTGCTGCTCAATCAATTAATCAGTCAATAAGTTAATCAAACTTTATTGATATAGCATCATTCATGGAGGTTAGGGCTGTTCAAGCTGTTTAATAGATGACTGATAAGCTGATCATGAGGAAAAATTACTGAAACTAAAGTAAGGCTGGATTTAAAAAACAAAACAAAACTGGGTGCTGAGGTCTATTTGTATGCTTTGACCCAAGTGCCTTGGAACTGAGTGTCAACCAAGCAGTATTAGTGTAACTGCACCTACATTTAAATATGCTTTATTAATACACATCAAATGGCCATCATTGAGATGGGGAGGGGGATCCTGATTGATGGTGGGATAACTAATGCAAGCCACTTGAAAACCCACAAAAACCTCCTTTAAAACAGCACAGGTTATGAACTGGAGATGGTGGAGGTTTTTCAAAGTGATCATAAAGCTAAGCATGTTTGTGTCTTACTTTTTACATTCCTTCTTCCATACTGACATTTTGCTGTGGCTCAAGACAGCAAACAGTAAATTAAAAGGATACTGCTTGGAGTGATATTGGTCTAGGCTAATAAGCCACCATTACACTAATGGCATAATGAGCAAAGGTGTGGAGCTCAAGCTCTAGATAATTCCAAGTTATCTGCTGCTCATCCTCAGCCTTCATCCTCCTCTGTCCTCCTCCTGCCTTGCTGTATTTCCACCACCATGTGTTTTGGGACTAGGCTATCATCAGAGCAGCGGCCTATTTTAGACAGAAACTCCAGTTACCCACTTAATCTGTGTCTCATGTCTCCAGGAGTTGGGTTTCATGTGCTGCTCAGTGGAGTAAATGGTAACCTTGTCGGTGACTTTGGATCATATTGTGAAGCTGGTGGATTTGCTCGATGAAGGATTGTATGCTCATAAAACTATTGGCTGATGGTTTAAGGACTCTTATGACCTTTGTATTAATATAGTGTATGTAAGATTTGACAGCATATTGGTTCCACCTCTGCACCGTTTGTGAGTAAATGGAGACATCTTTGAGCCAAGCCAGTTTTGCCATAACGGTATTGAGCCCAGTAGTGTGTTGCCTCCTTCCCACCCACCAACAGTGATGCACACGCTTAGGGGATCAAAGCTGTAATTAGCCTGCCATGGATTAGCAATGGGGACTATTTTCCATTGTACTCACCCACAGCGCCAGAGGATCACACAGGCAGGCAGCCCCCTGCCCTTCCTTTCCTTCCAGCAGAGAAGAGCTGCATCACCATGTTTGTTGTTGTCACTATGAGTCCACAAGCAGACAAGAAACCTCACAATTCCTCCCTGTAGAGTCTGAATATGTGGGGATTTCAGATTAGAGCCTTTTTGTTTTTGTTGGCTATTATTTAACATTTAAATTGGTTTCTACGCATACTTTAAAGTCTTCAAAGGAGTCCGTTTTATCATGTTGCGTGCGGTCTTGAGTCAGCTGGATATGTGGTTGGCATGCAGAGAGAGCCGCGGGGTGGTTGATTCACTGCGCTGCCAGGTATGAGCTCTGTCAGTGTGTTGGCTGTCTCAGTGATGTACAGTGAATCTCTCCAACATGAGTTCATGAGAGGCCGAGACGCATGATGTTTGTGCTGAACTACTCCTACAGCTACCAGTATTCGTAGGGATCCACTGATGTATAATCACGGCCACGTGTTTCACATTGGTTTTGTGATGCCTAAATGTTCACTGATGTTAACTTTACAGTTAATCTTAATGAAGGCTTCTTTGTTTCTTTTGTACAAAAGAGGAAATAAATTACACAGAAACAACAAAATTAACAAAATTTTAACATTGGCATCAGCACAGAATTTAACCATCATGCATATATCGCTGTAACAATATTTTTTACCTGCAGATTATTTACTTAGTGTTTAAAATATAAGAGAATATTGTAAATGTGTGTTAAAGTTATTGATGACCAATAAATCTTACAATATGTGATTAAAAACACTGCAAAACATTCCTTGACATAGATTAGGAACTTTCATCTATATGAACCTAATGGTTGCTGTAATGTTCAAAATAGTATTTTTTTTTTTGTTACAAATAAAGCAGAAAGTAATAGCATCTGTATAGCCAACATATATCGTTGCACTGTTAAACATTGTCGCATAATTACAGCTTTTTGTCGTATCGTGAAAGCCAAACTGTAGTTTTGAACATCTTAAAGTGTATTCAGAAGGTGAGCAAATATTCAAAACCCAAAGATAAAAGGTTTATATTAAGTCATACATTTTATTTATTTGATCTAAATGGATACATAGTGTATGGGTTTACACACTCACCTAACAAGCAAAAGATCGCTGGTTATGTCCTGGGAGTAGATATGAATCACTTGAAAAGGCCATAAATCAGGAAGGGTGTGTGAAAAAATCCAAATATGCTGAGCTATCCAGTAGGGGTGGGCGATATAAACGATATACGATAGAAACGATATAAATTTGGCCAACGATAGAGATTTTGACTATACTGCTCTATCGCGATAGCATATGTTGATGATGTCACCAAGCTGCGCCTGTTTTGGTCAAAAGCATCACAGTGGCTACAACCATTATCATCTGCAAATTATGCCGAGAGTCATAGCAAAGAGATGAAGCACTTTTGAAATATGGGGAAAGCCAAAAACTCTGCACAACCAGAATTCATACATAAGGTACACTCTCGATTTTTGAGAAAATTAAAGGATTTTAAGTGTGCCTTATAGTGTGGAAAATACGTTATACAGAAGAAAAGAATATATCGCGATATATATCGTTACCGCACATGCTTCAAATTATATCGCGATATGAATTTTAGGCCATATCGCCCAGCCCTACTATCCAGTGGGATATCATAGCCACTAATATCTGCTAATATGATAAATTTCTTATTAACTCATTCACTGCCATTGACGTCTATAGCCGTCAATGGCAGTGAATGAGTCAATGGGTTTAACTCATTCACTGCCAATGGCTGGCAGTGAATGAGTTAAGGTGGTTGTTGAGTAATTTTCTGTCAATTCATTCATTGACTTACTGACACATTAATGCCGTAGTTGTTTTACTTATGAATTGCATCTTAAAAAAGCAGCCATCACTTCTAAATTGTCAGTTGTACAAAAGTGTATGAGAAAATACCCAAAGCCTTTAAAACACACATATAGTTGACATATATAGGAACTGTTAAACATACTGTTTGGACAGAACATTTAATAACCAGTGCTTGTGGACACTGCATCAAATATGAGACAAAGGGAGAACACATCACTGTACCAGCTCTTTATTAAACACCTGTGTCAAACCTGTCTGATATGATGTGAAAGACATTTACATGTGCTTGAAGCGGAAACATTTAAAGCCGTCCCTGTTTATATTTAGGTGGTGCTTGCTGGCAGTATTTGCTTTTATGTTTGCGGAGTCTGTGTGAATGTTTTGATTGTGTAAGATTAACTGTACTATCCCCTAAGGGAAGTTGCCTATTCCCATGTGAGACAATATCAGGCTTTATCTTCGTTCTTTTGTACAGTAAGACTGGTTGATACTAGTGTCACAAGCTTTCACCTGCTTTAGTGCATTTCTGTCACTGACTGCTATGTTTGCATACCTCTGTTGATAAAGTTGTGCCGTTAGATCAAGTTAAATTTTAAGCCGCCGCTATACTCAGGCACAGCGAATAGGTAATTACCGGCAGGTATTTATCAACCATGCTCAAACCTGTCTTATACACTGTTAATGGCAAATTGAGAAAACAAACAAGGCTTTTAGTGCATAATGAAAGTTGTGTTTTTCATACTTTAAAAATTGACATTGACATTAAATGGAAAACCAAAGAAGTAGAAATGTTGCTAATGGCTCAGTCACACTAGAATTAAAATAGGACCGCAACCTCCTCCTTGTGCACATTTGGTGACCGATTCGAAGTACTTGCAGCAGCTAATTGATCTCTGACAGACTGAGCATGAAACACCTTCAACCTCGATTGCTTTTAAGGTAATTGCAAAGGTCGCTTAGTGGGAGGCAACCTGTCTCCAGAGAATCCTGGCCCAACTCATACTAACTGCAATCACTCACAGGTGGATTGGCAAATGTTATAATTGTCTGGTTTAACAGACAGGTTGCTTGCACATTGCAGTCGATCTCCGTCTGCTCCAGTGAGCATAACTCATCTGCAACGTTTCTTTGCAACAGAGGACTTGACGCAACTGGTTGCCAACTGGTTGTTGTCTTGTTATAGTCATATATAAAAGCAAGGTTAAGACACAGTGCCTGTGTCTTTTTGCAGTTATATCATCACAATTTTTGAATTTCTTTTTCACATCTGTGAGGTTATGGCTAGACTCTGAATTAACGTAGTTAACATGAGTTTGCATGTTCTCCTTCTCCCTGTGTGGGTTCTCTCAAAGTACTCCGGCGTCCTCCCACAGTCTAGAGATATGACTGCATGTTAGGTTAATTGGTGATTGTGACTTGTCAAAAGGTGTGATTGCAAGTGTGAAGGGTTGTTTTGTCTCTGTGTTAGCCCTTGAACAGACTGGCGAGCTGTCCAGGGTGTAGCCTGCTTCTTGCCCTGTGACAGCTGGGATAGGCTCTGCCATGACCCTGAATTGGATAAGTGGAAGAAGATGGATGGAATGATCAGTGAGAGTCAAAGTTGGAAGCAATAGGATACATCTTAACCTTTTTTCATGACATGGCATGCACTACCTCCATGTGGGTGCAGCTGTAGCTGTGGAGAGAGAGAACCCAGCAGGATAGCAGTGCGAGTAGCAAAGCAATATTGTCTAAAGATTTTTTTCTTAGGCACTTTTGTGGCAAGATTTTACTAAATAGGTTTGACAGGTCGCTAATAGATGATGACAAAGTCACTAATTAGAAACAGTTAGGTGACCTGAAGGTGATCATCGCTTCTGAGAGGTGAGAGAGATGTCATGTACCCAATCCAGAAGTTGAAAACACAATATTTACACAACAACACAATATCCAAACAGTTGAATATTTGAGTGAATCCCTAATTATTTGATCAACTGTTGGGGTTTTCTGGAGCCCATAATGTCTACCTTTAAATTGGTAGACATTTAACTACGTATAGAGGGGCATCTAGTTTAATAATAAGTTTTAGCACAAGTAGAGCAGAAACCTCCACCCACTAATTTACCACCCTGGGTTTGTTTCTTCACATCAGGCATTATCCTTACATCTGCAGACAGCTGGCTTAGTGGTGTTAGCTCTAGCACTGATTCAACTAAGTGTGATCTCCAGTTTAGTCTGGTTGCTCCATTTCTCATAAACAAATAACACTTTGTCAGCAAGCATAAACTGATGTGCAGTCATCAGTTAACAGTAAAGCAGAAATCAGCAAGTCCTTAAGAAGGGGGAGCTTGCAAACGTTTTTGCTTCGGATTCCTCCTCTGTTGTAGAGACCGAGAGGTGACAAGGGCCAGTAATGTTCGGCCATCATATTCTTAGAAGTTCCTGTTCTCTGCTGGGCTTTACCTTCCCTTCAGTCAGCTTTCCGCTCTCCTGCTTAGCTTGCCAGTCACGACTCAGCGCCTGTCTGAAGTTGAGCAGATGCCAAAGCTTGTTTGATTCCAGGAGCCTTTGAATTATTGGCAGTTATTTGTTGTTGTGATATGATGGAAACGATAAGGAAGAATGTGGAGGCTTGTGATGTTTTCTGGAGGGTTTATATAAACCTTGCCCATGAAATATACATTTAGAGAAACTCTGAAATGCAGTAAAATTGGTTTACTTAGTCTGATTGTTTTAAGATGTGTAGGTCCTAAAGTAACTGAGCAAGAGAATGACCAGATCTTTGAGGCTAATGCTTATTAACTTGGCTACAGTCCCTTGCAGATTTCATAGAACAGTGCCATGCGCAGCTGATGTAATTTCTTTGAGTCTGCTGCAGTGATATGAATGGAGCCAAAATGCGGTCCACATTGTTCTCGATCATACAGTATGACTGGGGTGGAAGGAAGTTCAGGGACTAAGTTCTCTGATCCAAATCCTCGGGTTGCGGTCTCAGCCTGTGGGCAGTCCAGTGGTCTTGGCATGTCATGAAAGCTCAGAGTTGCTCATTGTTAAAAAGACTGAGGGCTTAAACAGCAGTAGAGCGCTTTCCTCTATTTCACTAGAGTGACATTAAATATATGACACACATGCTCTGAAAACACTGCCAGTAGTGGGATTAGTGGTCATGTGTCTTTATTTAAAATGTCAGGGAACTTGTGACTGAGAAAAGCACTCTCCTCCACCTCATGGCTCCTGTTTTACAATTGTAAATGTAATGCAGCACAGTAGGCATTTGTGTGGTGCAGAGTAATGTTAACACGTAGCTTGTGTTCGTGCATTGGAGCACAGTGGTGCCTAGCCCTAAGCCAGCTTTGCAAAGTAGCTTTGCACTTATATCTATCCATTAATAGATAATAGACAAAGATCTTATTTGTAGTTAAATGTTAAAAATAATAATAGGTTGGCCATTTAACCATTATTATTATATTAAAAGAGGCAGCGCTGGTGGAGTCAAACTCTGCTGAGGAACATGTCTGAGTTATTACTGGTAATGTGACCATGCCTCCCAATAGGATACCCCAGAATGTGGTTTACATGCATTTTCCAGTTCAATAAAACGCATATAGACTGACTGGGCAAAAGCCCACGAAAGCCCACAGACCTGGTACAATCAAGATCTCTACTCTCTTTTGCAGATGATATGGTTCTGTTAACGTCATTGGCTGATGACCTATAGCTTGCATTGAAGCTGTATGCTTCTGAGTGTGAGGTGGGTGGGCCTCAAGTGGAGGAACTCAACTATTTTGGGTTCTTTTTCACAAGACCTGGATGTACTGACGCAAGTATCACGGGAAGAGGCATGAGGGTGACTGACAGATTAAGACAGTCTGTAGTGTTGTGGATGCTGTTGTGGTGAAGATCGAGCTGTGAGTGGTGGACTTGAGCTTCCTGAAAACCTTATCTGAGATCTTTTTTGGAGATATGATCTGGAGCTCGGTTATTTAGAAGTGGCTTCAAGATAGTCTTGGTAGAGATGGGCTGCACTTGGTTGCATTTTTTAAAAAATCACTTCCTGGGTGTCTCATTTGGACCCTTTGCACTTGTATGTGCAGTGTGTCAAAACAGTGACATGTCAACTTGAATTTCATTTAGGGATGAGGACAAAGTTGCATGGAGCAAAATGTAATCTGTGGGGCAGATGATAACCAAGGCTGCATAGCTTTGGCCCAACACTGTGCTATATGCCAACATGGGCCTAGTAAGATGGTTTGTGCTGAATGCTTTTCCTTAGATGTTACAGTGGAACTCACCAGTGCAGGTGGGCTGGGTGTGTGGGTGGGTGGGCAGACAGCATAGACACCCGAATTTGTGAATGCGATAACTCAAGAACAGGGTGATGTGGATTTTGGAAATTGATACCCTTGGTGCATTTACTAAAAATTTCAGTGATGTCAAGGTCAACGTAAGAGGTCAAATTTAGAGAAAATCTTGTGAATTCGATAACTGAAGAAGGAAGTCACTTAGGACTTTCAAATTGATACCATAGGTGCAGGTACTAAAAATCTTGGACGAGTTTGAATATCAGTGACCTTGGAGTCAAGGTCAAGATCAGGGTCAAGTTTTCTGAAAATCACCTAAGATTTTCAAATGTATAGGTGCATCTACTGTGACACTGCAGGGTAGCAATGGTGGCCATCAGTATTTGTTTATTTTTGTTAAACAGGTGATGTTTCTGCTATATCTGTAATTTCCTCACTTGTATACATGTCTCTGTGTGTAGTAAAATTGTTTCTGATATCTCAAGAATATCACCTCAAGGTACATGTTTTATTTATGATAAAATAAACAGTACCACTCCGCTTTCTTCACAGGAAATTGCCCTACAGTATAGTGGAATTTACTTTAAAAAGAGGCAATAGCTGTGTAAAAATTATGTTCACTCAAACTCACTGTAGATTATTCACTGTAAAGAATCAAACTGAACGGGCACTATGGAGAACCCTGCTCTTGTCAGACTGCACCTGTTTATCCTGTGTCTGGATTTGTGTACACACAACATTTGCATTGAAAGCATTTGTGTGTCTCAGTTTGATGAGCACAGGATGGGGGCTGGATGCCGTTGGCAGTCACCTGTGTTGTTGTGTGTTGTGGTTCACCCTGTCTAATTGGTGGAACCTCTCTGTGTGTGTGTGTGTGTGTGTACGCGTGGGTGCGTGTGTGTGTGGACTTAGATGCACGGGCCCATCCCAACACGTCTGGCCCTGCAGCTGCAGCAGAGCTAATTTTAGCCCAGGATGTGCGTACGCCTCAGTTCCCCTTTGCCTGGCCTATGAGAGATGAGGGGAGAGAATGAGGGAGAAATGGCAGCCAATTTTTCACTTTCTCTACCTCTCCTATTATTCACACCTGTATTTTTTTTCTTTCTATTAATATCTGCCTGCTATATATATATATTTCATCTGTTAAAGAAGTAGGTAGTTGTGACTCTGTCCACGTGTCCGAGGGGTAGCGGTATTGATTTGCACAGGAGCACATTGATCTTTTAGTCATTGTTGCCTGCTTCTTAGTGACCTTTACTCACCAAAATGTCCTTTTGGTCAGTTAGTGTCCCGCAGAGGCGTGTGTTTACCTGTCTGCCCCTCTCTCTTCAAACTGTATGTGGCTATCATTCTGTGCAGACTGGGGAAAAGGGCTTTAGGTTGTTTTTTTGTTTTTTTTTAACTATAAATAAACTTATTCCATTCCTGAGTGGACAGCCTACTCTGCAGGTGAGTGGCAGGCTGGAGTTACAGTGGGTATAGGCACAGGGAGATTATACCAGATTGCCCCACCATAGTCAGGTATTAGAGTTAATCCACCTACCAAGGGAAAATGTCTGGATAAAGTCTGTGATGATAATAATGAGCACCAACGAGGAACATTTTAGTCATCTGGTAACGTCAGTGATTTGAATTTTGCTGCATGTTAATGGGCAAGGTTGTGACTGATCATTCTCTTTGCACAGTATTAGTACAAAAATAGCCTAACTTGAAACACGTAGTACGTTGACGACCTAAAAATAGGCAAAACAGTTCTTATAGATCATTGTATTCATCCAGTCCATCTATCTTAAGGGAAATTATCTCAGAGGAAAAAATACTCCCTGTACCAGCTTTGTCTGAGATGTGTGTAAATGTTTAGTCTAAACCAGCTATCCGGTTGTTCAGTGATGACACGACGAATCCTACTTCCGGGCCTAAAGTAGTCTGCGTTTAATATGGCTTTTGTGTTGTTAACATGTTTAATGTTATGTATTTTCTTCTATTTGATCTCAAAAAGCTCCTAAAACAGTCAGTGATCACTGTTGACCTCCCTCGGCTTTTATTACCGCTAATCATTTATTTAAGCTCAGTTTTTAAAACCTTAGGATGTAACTACAGCCCAGCCCATGCAGCAGTATATGAATGACTAACCTCCTATTGTGGATGGATTATCTCAGTTGTTCTCCTGGCTGACGTTTGGTCCTTTTACAGCATCCTGCCATGCGATTACATTTGTTCCTGACCACCGAGAACACTCACGTTAACTTTTATCGAGTGGAAAAAAAGTTAGCTTGTTTATATTATGCTAACATAGCTGTGTCGCTAGCGGTCACGTAGCACATCATTATATACCAGCTAGCCAAACTTCAGTAACCCTACAAACGTCACTGCTGTTTAGTTTTCTGTCTTCATTTATGCTGGAAGTGATAACAGAGCTGTACGTTTGAATTTGTTTCCAAAACCCCGCAGTCAGGACATGCTATATTGTATTTAGATAGAAGCTTATAAGGGCGACCGTGGCTCAGGGGGTTGGGAATCGCATCTGTAACCGGAAGGTCGCCGGTTCGATCCCTGGGCTCTCTGTCCTGGTCGTTGTGTCCCTGGGCAAGACACTTTACCCTACTTGCCTACTGGTGTTGGCCAGAGGGGCCGATGGCGCGATATGGCAGCCTCGCTTCTGTCAGTCTGCCCCAGGGCAGCTGTGGCTACAACTGTAGCTTGCCTCCACCAGTGTATGAATGTGAGAGTGAATGAATAGTGGTATTGTAAAGCGCTTTGGGTGCCTTGAAAAGCGCTATATAAATCCAATCCATTATTATTATTATTATTAAGCTAGCTAGCTAACTCCCTGCTAACTTCTAACTCCGTTAAATGTCATAAATTCCGTTTTCATGGATGCCTGGATGTTAAACTCAATTGTTACACCTGGTAGAGCAGAACGCTGATCATTTTATTAAAGATGAAAGACTTTAGACAGTTTTTCAACTCTCAGTAAGCCCATAGTGATCGTTTGATATATGGACCTGCAGCTGAGTTTAGGTCCAGACACGGCTAGTGACGTCAGACTGAACAACCGGATTAAGCCTCTCTAGACTATCTTTACAAAACTATATAATGGTACTAGAGTATAATTGGAGTTGATTGGAGAATATCTGTTTGTACTGATGGTCGAAACATAGACTGTATTTGACTCTGGGTTCTGACTTTCTTGCTAAACAGATTTTTAAAGCAAAGGAAATGTACACAACAGAGATCATTAAACGGTCGCTGGTAATGATGTCATTTGTTATGGTCATAGCGAGCAAACTTGAAGGCAAAAGGATGGCGTTAGAAGGGGGCCAAACTGCAGGGAGAGACAGCTTGCTCAGGTTCAATAATTCATGGCTGACTGAGCTAAGCTGACCTTGAAACGTCCCCAGTGTTGGACTGTTGAAACCTGGCCCAGCTCATTTAGGGCAGAGAAGTTGAAACAAGTACTCATATGTGTGCAGCCTCCGTTTAGGGAATTTTTTTCTTGTCCCCCATTTTTTGGGGGATGTGTCACTATTTCTCACATAGCATTTATGACTTTGGTTCACATGTGTTCTTGACTTTGATTATGTTTCATATCAAGTTTTACTTCACTTTTAGGATGAGTAGAGGTGTTGTTGTTTTTTTTTTTTGTTTTTTTTATATGACGAAAAGAAATGCACCCTTGCCATGAGAAATAAGTTTTAGTGTCATAAAGTGAAATAGGTAATGCAAAAAACTCAATTACACCTACCTCTTCATGAGTATCAAGAATTTGATTAGATTAGATTACAACAGAGTGAAAGCAAACAGTAATCCCAATTTGCTCTTGCCTGATAACTTACCTGTGCAAATATTAAAATGGCAAACAGCCTGTAAGCATGAGCTCGCCTCCTTTACCATATTTCCCATAGATACATTTGCATGTGCATCAGCAAAGGCGTTTTAAAAACGAATCATTATTAAATAATACCATTTAGAAATTTCTCCTCTTTGTGACAGATAAATCATTGAGCAGTAGTATTAGCTGCCTCTTAAGCGAGTCCACCAAATGGACTCTAACATCTTAGCCTACAGTTGGGAATTATAATCTTTTTTCTGCTTTGCTCTTGATGGGTTCAGTGTACCAAAGGAGTTCCCTACCTACTGTGGCGTGATCCTGTGGCTCACAGATCTCCTCAGCAGAATAAAGACTATTAACTCCAGCTGCATTTCAACAAGCTATAGCTGAAGTCTAACTTTCAGATGAGATCCTCTCTGGAGAAGCAGCTGCTTGATATCAAAGTCTGCCATAATTGTGGGAGTGAGCCAGCTTAAACCCAACTGTAATCCAAATAGCTGCCAAAGTTGGAGCAAGGGGAGTTGCCCACTTGTAGGTTGATGGTGGCATAATCAAAATGTTAATGACTCACCAAAAATACTTGGAAGGCTGTTGGTATTTGGTGTTGGGAAACACTGCTTTGCTTGCTGAAGTTATCCGGTCGTTAAGTCTGACGTCACTAGCCGTGTCTGGGCCTAAACTCAGCTGCAGGTCCATATATCAAACGATCACTATGGGCTTACTGAGAGTTGAAAAACTGTCTAAAGTCTTTCATCTTTAATAAAATGATCAGCGTTCTGCTCTACCAGGTGTAACAATTGAGTTTAACATCCAGGCATCCATGAAAACGGAATTTATGACATTTAACAGAGTTAGAAGTTAGCAGGAAGTTAGCTCGCTAGCTTCTATCTAAATACAGTATAGCATGTCTTGACTGCGGGGTTTTGGAAACAAATTAAAACGTACAGCTCTGTTATCACTTCCAGCATAAATGAAGACAGAAAACTAAACAGCAGTGACGTTTGTAAGGTTACTGAAGTTTGGCTAGCTGGTATATAATGATGTGCTACGTGACCGCTAGCGACACAGCTATGTTAGCATAATATAAACAAGCTAACTTTTTTCCCACTCGATAAAAGTTAACGTGAGTGTTCTCGGTGGTCAGGAACAAATGTAATCGCATGGCAGGATGCTGTAAAAGGACCAAACGTCAGCCAGGAGAACAACTGAGATAATCCATCCACAATAGGAGGTTAGTCATTCATATACTGCTGCATGGGCTGGGCTGTAGTTACATCCTAAGGTTTTAAAAACTGAGCTTAAATAAATGATTAGCGGTAATAAAAGCCGAGGGAGGTCAACAGTGATCACTGACTGTTTTAGGAGCTTTTTGAGATTAAATAGAAGAAAATACAAAACATTAAACATGTTAACAACACAAAAGCCATATTAAACGCAGACTACTTTAGGCCTGGAAGTAGGATTCGTCACGTCATCACTGAACGACCGGATAGTGACTGAAATCCGCTTTTCAAAATGGACACTGAATATTTGAATTACTGAACTTTGTGGGTGTTTATCAGTTTTGATTACAGCTGCTGGCTCATATTAAGTTGAAATGCTGGTGGTGTAGATGAAAGAAACTACTGGTGTGATCACAAACCACTTGTCACAGTATCTGCAGAACATGACTTACATTTTTGCCAGAGTGTTAGGACTTTGCAAGTTCTACTTAAAGGTACTGCACCCAGTTTTCACACTGCTGGCTAACGCTACTCGAACATTTGCATCTGTTGTGAAAACATTTCTGTTTCTCCTTTTTGTTGCAGATGGTTCTAAAGTCTGTTTTGAACCCTCACTTTCCAACATATGTTTGTTGCATGTGGTGAAAGATAAATTTGTAGCACATCTACCTTGACTTGGTTGTGAATTTATTTATTTATTTTTTTAATTTCCAAAAAAGTTGAAAAATTTTTCCTCGGCATGCTCATTGAAAAAGTCTGATTGTCTGATTGGGTCTGTTCATGACCGCTCGTCATTCAGGGATTCATTCAGCAGCAAAAACAACAAAGCTGCCATCACTTGCTAGAAAAAATAGAAACTGTGTCGCCAAAAAGTCCAAGCTGATTAGTTTATCTTTGTTTACACAAACAAGCATAGTTTGTTTCTGCTGTTGATTATAACCAGGACAGAATAACTGTAACGCTCTTGAGTGCTGATCTTGTCTCCCCTGCTCCGAGTGCAAAGAGTGGCTCTCTGTACCTTGTGTGGCTTTAACCTTGCGTTTGTTGACATTGGTTTAATAAGTCTCTCAGTCACGGAAACCTGTGTGATTCATCTGTCTGTAGTGAATGATGGCTATTGTACACACAGCTGCTAAGGCGTCAAGTTCCTAAGGTTGTGTGTTTTTTCATGTCACGCATTGTCGCCCATGTGTCTCCTGTTATTTTACTGACACAATCATCGGTTGTACAGTATATTGCCCATCAGTAAAACTCAAGTTTAAAGGGTTTACGTATTAAGACAGTAAGATAAACACAGATGGCACACATACTCATTACTTAATGTCATAAACGTGTTTGTCCATTAGGGTTGAACACGTCTCAGTGTTGCATCTGTTAGCCGTGTACGTCCATCCAGTCAGTACAGGAGAGGAGACGGCTCATGGCACACACAGCAGCTTTGACCCAGCATTTAAGATTATGTTGTTTTTGGATTTTACCAGCTTGACAGATTTTAAGATGGTTTTTTCATTTGAAAGCTTAGCCTATGGGCACAGTGTTTAGACTCAGAGATTCCAGGTTTCACAGAGTATGTCTGTGTGACTAGGCTACTCAGCTTTCTAAGTTGTAACAGGTGATGTGAATGAAATCACTCTTTCACCTTAATACTGTGAGGATTTTAATAAAATATTCTTCTGTTGAGACTAAACTCTTGCAATATTTTTATCAAATAGAGGAGGTTTTTGCTAGTTATATGGACACGCATGTTATTTCATCAGGTTACCATTTATCTTCATTATATCAGCGAATATAGTGAGATCACAAAAATGGCTAGCAAAAACGTATTTACAAATGTCACATAATTTCAACAACATACACATGAAGTAGTTGTAATGTTGCAGTTTGTTTTGAGGTCATCTAAAGTATATCATTTGTAAGGATGTGAGTTTTTTATATAGCTTTGGGGAATTAGTTTATATGCTGATTATCCTGGTACCCTAGGCAGTTTTATATAGTACGTTTCACCCAATTCAAAGCAATTTAAAAAAAAATATGTATTTATAGTCCCAAATCACAACAATAGTCTCCTAAAGGTGCTTTATCTTGTAAGCTAAAGACCCTACAATAATTATATAAACCAGACTGATTAACACGTCTAGGAGGAATTGAGGAACAGGCATTCAGACATGTATACATGCATATGCACACTACGATCATTATAGTAAGATTATTATAAATATTAAGAAAAAAGTCCTCAGACCATTTTTACAAATTCTGTACTCTAGTCTATTACACCGTAAACTGCAAAACTTTTTACATCCCAATCAATCTTAACTTGGTATCTTTAGCAAAACACATATCGTTAGCTTCATAGCATAAGTGCCTAAGTCATTGACTTAGTCAAATGACTTAGGCAATTATGCTATGAAGCTAACGATATAAGTTTGAATTTCAAAGCATCAGCGTTTAACTTAGTATAGCTTTACGGAGCCGCCCTCATGTCTGTAGCACTGTGCAATCTGACGACTGCTGTGAACCCTTGTGACTCCTTCCACATGCTAAAATGATGCAGGACTCCTTGCAGCTTCTGAGTTAGGGTAATAGGGGTAATGTATGTTGTTGAATTACAAGGCTGAACAACTTAAAACTGGGGTTTGGGGGGTTTGTTAGTTACATGAGAGTCGAGACTTCCACATGGCAGCTTTGCTCTCCAGTACTTAATGTCAGACATGCCTGAATTAACTTCTTTTTTTACTTTCCATTGAATAGCTGAGCTTTTAGTTTTTTATCAAATAAAAGTTCAAATAAAATGTTAACTTTTATTTGCCTCATTGCAAATTTACAGTGGAGCGTGTTGTGTGTTAACTGGTCTGTCTTGGAACAAAGTGCACAAATTACTTAGTGTAGTTTAATAGGTTGGTTAGTTGGCTTTGTTTTAGCTGTATGCACTGTTTAGCAGAGTGTTGAGCACAGGAATTGTGACACAAGATTGGAAGCGTTGTAAACAGGATGGGTTGGCACACTACTGATCCCTTGTGAGCCCCGCCAAAGGACAATGAGCAGGTCTTGCATAGAGGAAGAGCATTCCTTCAAGGAAAGTTTGCCTATTGTCATTGGCCGGGACCTCATTAGGTGCATGACATATTTAGCCAACAGTGACGGCTGGCTGGAGTGCACAGTTTACACGCAAATATGGGAATGAGATGGTTGGAGACGGGAGGAATCACCCAAGTAAGTGTCAGCTAATTTTGTGTTGTTGTAATTGGCTGGTTTAAAAGTTTTAAAGTTTGGAGGCCAGATTAATGCCTTGGGATTATGTCATGTTCTTCAAATATTCCTGAGCAGCTTGTGTGTTGGGTAGGGCCTGATAAAGTCCTTTCATGTTAATGAAAAAACTATTATAGACCCACCCTGGGGTTGAAGATACTGCGTTTTATACCATATAGAGTCAGTGAGACACAGTGATCACATTTAATGGGAACTATTCTAACTTCTGTTTCTAAAGAACTAATGATAAAATCTTTCAAACCTTATCTTTATATAACACGTTTCTGTCCTCGTACATGTAATCTACTTAGGTCACAGATTTTGTTTGTATTCTATTATTCAGTCCTTGTCCCTCTCTTTGATCTATTCACTCAACCCGGAGCCGCTGTTACCCTTAGATTTGATGAGTCATACAGAATGAATATACTCGATCTGGTGACGGAAAATAAACACCTTCTTTAGAGCTTACAATAGGTGGAGAGGGTACACACATCATCCCAGACAGATGGGACTGCCTTGGCTCTTAGTGATGAATTGCTAATGTAAGACTCGGTCAGATAAACACAAGGCTGTGTTCGAAATACTTAACAGCAAATGGGTCGCTCGGTGATGTGGCTCTTTCTGCTTCTCAGGGATCTGCAGAGGCCTTTTTGCGTGTCACTAAACAATGATTTATTTTGTCAAATGCAGTGAAATGTTATGGGTGTGGATCCTCAGGATGCATTTTTAGCAGGCGAGGACAACAAGTTGGCCAGCTGACTGTTGCTATGCAACAATAAGAGCTTGAAAATTTCCTTGTGCCGTGACTCAAAATAACCTTCAAAAGTACTAGAGAAAAATGCACACGGGTTTCCATTATGACACAGAAATGATTTTGCTTGTTGGTAATGCATCTCTCCATAGTAGAAATGTTTCTCACAATTGCTGTGTGTCTTTTAGTGAACTGTTGTAGCAACTGTCCCCCTGGTTTCCGTATCGTCAGCTGCTTTGTCCATTTTCATGACTGCATATTGAGTCATTTGAGTCACTTGAGTCATTTGCTGTTGCTCATTTTGGAGTTTATTTGCAATTACTACAAAGCATCAATCTTTAGAGCAGAAAAGATAAGTTGATGACTCAGTTTGCTGACATTTTTTGGACAAAATGGGTGTTTAACGTCACTCCTTGTGGATGTGCTTTTTTGTTTTCAGACGTGTCATAGACCAAACAGGCAATACACTGGAAAACAATTGACATGTTGATTAAAATGAATTGTTAACTGAATCTTATTTTTTTTGCCATAGATATTATAAAGGCGGTCGTAACCAAGGCGACCCTGGGTAGTTACGGATTAGGTATTTTGAAGCCATTAGTGTTTTGGTCAGCACCGTGGGCTATTTTGGAACTGTTACCATTTTATGAACAAAAGCCTAATTAGTGCTAGACAGCAGATTAATAAATACAAAATTTTAACTCATCAAAACTTCAGCAAAAACATCTTGTACAGTTTATATAAGGCAGCGGTAGGGCTGCTCGATTATGGCAAAAATGATAATCACGATTATTTTCACTGAAATTGAGATCACGATTATTTGACGATATTTATTTAACCCTTTAAGACCTACTATAGAACCAAGTCCACCAGAGCTTATATTATTTTTTTACATGCTGTAGTGCCATTTGTGGGAGCATTTCAAGTTGCTATACATCAATACAACTGTTATAGCCCATATTTTAATAATATGTATGCATTAAGTGCATAGTAATTACATAAATTGCAAAAAAGTGCAATAAACTACAAAAAAAATTGAAAATCGCTTTTGTTTTGTTTATATATATTTCTACTTGGAGAAATTTAAGAGGTTTATCCCTCAAAACTTTAAATACAATAAAGTTGCAAAAAATAGTTTCCCACCACAGGAAATTTATTTTGAGTGTCTTCATAGTTTTATTTTGGAGATACAGCAATTTTTATATACTGCAGGAAAAACGAAAAACAATCCTATGATGCAAATTTGCAAAGAAAACAGCATGTGCATCATTTCACTGTGGGAAGTGTTACGAACAGCTGATAGGAACGGCAAAGCGTGTTTCTGGAATATTATGTTTTTGTTCCTGCAAGCGCTTTTTATGCAATTTTTGCAAAGCTATATGTGGAACGAAACCGTGACCGAGGACAAGCTGATGGCATAAGATGTAAGTACAACTCCTCCGGTTTCATATGCAAAACAAATTATTGCGCTAGCTTACACGGTTCAGGTTCTACAGGGATTTAACAATAGTTACGCAAAACGGAGCGTGCAGCTCTGACCGGCTTTAAAGGGTTAACAATGACTTAAAAAAAATAATATAAAATAGTGTGCAACACCACTGAAGTTTTTTTTTTTTAAACTCTCTTTTCAACCAACATCAGTCACTCTCCAAATAACTTCTGCTTAGCTTTCCGAGCTTCCCTCGGGTCCTCTTAATCAGCGGTCTCCAACCTTTTTTGCGCCACGGACCGGTTTATGCCCAACAATATTTTCACGGACCGGCCTTTAAGGTGTCGCGGATAAATGAGGGAGGGGCTAATAATCGGCTCAGTCATTTTTAATGATCGTTGAAAGCCCAGATCGTAATCGTGATTAAAATTCGATTAATTGAGCAGCCCTAGGCAGCGGGCCTTATTATTTGTAGTATAATTTGATTATAATGCTGTAACAGCACAAAGATAGCTACAGCTCCTTCTGTGGGTGCACCTATGACAAGGTGGCCGTGCCTCTGGCCCCGGTATCCAAGAAGAGTTTTAAAATAAAGATTCACTCACTGTCAGGTTGTTGTAAAGGTGTTTATTATCCATAGAGACCAACCTCTCTTTGTACTAGGCTGTAAACATGCTTTTCAATTCTCTAAAAGTTAACATGACAGTCTGTGGGGATTGTCTCTCTCTTGGAGCCAGCCTCAAGTGGCCATTAGATTAACCCCGCAAGGTCGTCCCTGTTGTTTTATTTTTGCAAACCTTTAGTACCAGGTTTTATAATCATTTGGGCTGGCAGATTATTGAGCATATGAGTATTGGACTTGTGAGCTTGTGATTTGCAGAATATTTTCCTGTTATATTGATTGTTGGGTTTTTCTCTGTATGTATTATTGTAGGGTCTACCTTACAATATAAAGCGCCTTGAGGCGACTGTTGTTGTGATTTGGCGCTATATAAATAAAATTGAATTGAATTGTTGCTGCACAGCAAGAAGGTCCTGAGTTCAATTCCACCATAAGGCCGGGGTCTTTCTGTGTGGAGTTTGCATGTTCTCCCCGTGTTTGCATGGGTTCTCTCCGGGTACTCCGGCTTCCTCCCACAGTCCAAAGACATGCAGTTAGTGGGGATAGGTTAATTGGTCAATCTAAATTGCCCATAGGTGTGAATCTGTGAGTGAATGTGAGTGCGAATGGTTGTCTGTGTCTCTATGTGTTAGCCCTGCGACAGACTGGCGACCTGTCCAGGGTGTACCCCGCCTCTCGCCCTATGACAGCTGGGATGGGCTCCAGTACTCCCCGCGACCCTGGAAAGGATAAGCGGAAGCGAATGGATGGATGGATGAATTGAATTGTGACATCTGTAAAGCCATACACAGGTGTTTCTAAACAAAAGCAACTAAACTAAAAATTTAAGTGATAAAAATGGGGCTGTTTAAAGGTTGCTAACATTTCAGAAATTTCCATTCCTACATTGATTTATTCTGTGTCACCCCAAGTTACTTGCTTGACTGACTAGCATGTTGCTTACACTGCATCGTCTGTTTGGATGTCAGTTTCTAATGAGGATAGCACTAATGTTTAAATTTTTTTAAATTCTAGCCAATGCCAGCAAAGATGGGTCAAACACATTTATGAAATCTCTGGGGAAATTATGGATAGACACTGTTCACCATCATCGACGACAGTAATTTTAAACAGTACGACTGTAGTTAAATGTCTTGAGGATGATTCTCCTGTGATGGTGATTGATGGGTCTCTTCTTTTCTTGTTGTTGCAGGTGACCCTCAGTGAGTGACAGATGTGTGACACTGTGGAGAACCATTTGCATCTCCCAGCGGAGATTTGAGTTCTGGGACACTGAGGTAAGTGCATAGATGTATACTGCATTATGTTGTTCACATTGTTTGTAGTGTTGATATTCATGACCGTCTTGTTCATTGCTCGTTTCTTGATCATTTTCTGCTTATTTTCTTTGAAAACCATTTTAACATTGCGGTGCTAAAGACATACGAAGGAGAACAAATGCTGGCACACATCATGTTGCGTTGTATCCAACCTCTGACTTACAGCGATATAATCTAAATTATGTTTGTGAAAACGAAGAGTTATTATTTGGGAATATTTACCAGTGGCTGAAAAGGACTTGACTATTGTTCCCATGGTAACTGACAAGCTTGCCTCAGCGACTCTGCGATAGTTTGACAAGCCGGAGGAAACAAATGAGTCAGCCTCATAAAGAGCCGAACAAGCTGACTAAAAGAGAGCCTTTCAATTCACAGACTCGGATTTAAGAAGTGCGCACACACACACGCGCGCGCGCGCGCACACACACACACACACACACACACACACAAAATTCCACCAGTTCATCTCATCATCTGCTCAGCTCCTGCAGCCCTGCAGCAAATCAGATATCTTTCTCCTTTGAGCCTGTTTTGTAACATTGTCAAGCTTATCTGCAGCACCCTGAGATTTGTGCATTAAAGTTTAGCCTCTGGATGTGGATGTTCTGCTTCTACACGTCTGTCTGCAGTTCATTTTTAAAATAAAGACTGAGAGGTACAGTTGGAGGAAGACATGTTGTAAGCTGTGAAACTCTTTGACCAGTGTGCAAACAAATGATATCTGTATTAATAAGTAGCCAGACGAAACTTTATTTAAATTGTTTATTGTCAACAAAAGTCACATGATTGGGAATGATCTGTAACTCTCAGGTTACGGACAAGTTACAGACAGGTTACAGGTAGTGAAGTAATTAAGTATTGCATAAAAACATTTGAATTAAGGAGAGTTGATTACAGATCATTTGCTTTCTTAGCATTGATTAATGCTATCAAGGTCATTCCATAGAAAATCCACTTGTGCATCTAACCTGACCCGCTTATTAAATTTTTCTCAAAGGGCCATGTGAGAAACTGAGACTACTGTGGAAGACTGCACCATAGAGCTGGGCGATATGAGATTTTTTCATATCACGATGTTTTTTTCATTTCAGGCGATAACGATATCTATCACGATATAAGCCAAATAACTATATTTGTAAGATTTAAATGTGCCGTTGCTCACAAGTAAAATGTGAAATAATCAGCAGCTTGTTTTTAAATATTTATTTCCCATAATAAGTTCAACAGGGTAGATGTACTTAAGGAACATGAGACTTTTTCAGATAAATAAAGGCAAATATTGCAAACTACACAAAAGGCAGCCGCTAAAGCGTTTAAGTTTCAAAATAGAACAAATGAAACAGACTAAATTGTCAATTCCACTTAGAAATAAAGTATTAATTCTAAAAATAAATCTTAGTTTGTTTTACAGAAGAACAGACAAAACTGACTAACTTTTGTCAATATCAAATAAACTGAGAACTAAAAGGAAATTCTCAATCTCTCCTTGTTGTATAGCTTAGCTTTTCAAACAGTTGTAACAGTTACTTTAGTCTGACAAAAGCCGAATGAAAAATTAGCGCTTCCAGTCAGAGACTGAGGCTACGTCCACACGTACACGGGTATTTTTGAAAACGGAGATTTTCCGTTTTCGTTTTGAAAAATAATCCCGTCCACACAAAGGCAGAAATGAAGGAAAACGCTGCTATGAACATGCCAAAGCAGCAGGTGGCGCTAGATTCCTAACCGTGCCGAAATGTTGGCCAATCAGAAGTCTAGAAGCCTCGGTGGGAAAAAGTAAACAAAGCTGGGGCATAGAAGCAGAACAGAGTCGTATGTGTGGAGGGACAGTAACTGTGTGTATATGTAAGCATTTAAACACTGCAGAGAGTAGAATTAACAGTAACAGTATTGTAGAAATTCATTTCACCGAAACAATAACGTGGCGCACAGTGTGACGCATGCACCAGTTTATTGTATTTCCAGACTTGCTTTCGGCACAATTTACAGTGCACGCTACTCTGTTTTTTGTCAGACTTGAAATAGCCGAAATACCTTCACACTACGGAACTTCTATGGCTCTTCCGTTCGACAATCTCTCCGGCATTGGAACCATCATCTGTTTTCTCTTCGGTCACGCTCGGTTGATTTTTCTAGTCGGCACACTCATTTCCTCCATTACCCGCTGGCTGCTTCCCAAACAAACACACGTGCGGCTTGGCACTTGTGCTGTACGTAACAAGTCACGCGACGTGACGCTGCGGCTGTGATTGGTTCGGCTCTGCGCTACTGAATTTGGATCGGCTGACCTTTTTTTTTTTTTTTAAGAGGACAAGAGTGGCGAGGTCTATCGCGATAGCTTAATTTCTCTATCGAGTAAAAGTTATATACATATCGTTATCGTTCTATCGCCCAGCTCTACTGCACCAATAATCTAAACTCAATTCTGCGAAGTCTTCATTTTATTTCTTTATAAGCCAATTGGTGGGACCCTCCAAAACATGTGAGCCCTAGGGAAAATTAATTGCCCATTTTTCATTTGTTAAACAATTGGTGCTCTCTTTGCAGTTTGTTTCTAAATTGCCTGATTAGCTTGTGAAAATTTTCTTTTGGCACAAGTTGTTCCTTGTACCTAATTTACTAAACTTTAAAGGGGAACATCCTATTCCTTGTGATTAGTGTCAGTAGTTCTCATCTGCAGCTCTATTGATCCTGAGACCCTCTGTGAACCTTCACATTTTAAGTATTTAAAAAAAACAAACGGCAACAACTAATTCAGGACCTAGAGATTCATCAGTGTCCACACTGGTGTTTAGATGTTCTATATAACAGTTTTTCTTTCTATTTCACAGCAATAAGCTACATTTGTGGCTATTAAAATGTAAAAGTATGAAGATGAGCTTGGTATCAAAATGTAGATTTAAAAAAGAGAAGCTCAACTGAGAGCTTTTCCACATTTGATTCATTTTATCCAGCTATTGGTGTCTGTATCTGTTGGCAGGAAGAACACAGTTTTGTTTTTATTTATATTTTATTTAAACTGTGCAGAATGGTCTAAATTAAAAAAAAAAAAAAAAAAGCATGTACATTCAAACAGGCCTTAGAGTTTGTGCCCATTTTCTGGCCTGGAAGGATTCGAGTTTAACGAATAAGATTAAACAGGGGTTTCACAGCAGTATGGCTTACTGTCAGTGTGAGCAGTGGGACTGTGCACATGTAGTCTTACAATGTTTCAGGCTTACAAGATAAAAGCAGTTTTTTGCTAAATCTAGTTGTCTGACAAAGTCATTTTTATGCATATTTCCAAATTTGCCCACACGCAGCTGTTGAATCTAAAGAGTACTGTGTGCCGTAACTGCCTGCATAATCTCTGTTTTTATGAACTTTTTCAGTTCTGTTAACTTGCACATTTTAGAGTGTTATCTCAGTACACTGACCCAGATGCAGCTGTAATGAGTTTATTTGCAACTCTCTGCTATCACATGTCGCATTCTGTGGGGGCACGTTTTTGTGACAAGGCAGGAGCAGAAGACCGAGCGATTGAGAGTGTGGTCAGCACCATACACGTGTATAAATGGAGACGGCAATGGTGTCACTTAATGTGTTACTGTGTTGGAGTGTGTTAGTGTTTTGGGTATATTTACGTTGGCCAGAAGTCACCATATTTAGACCACATGACACATTTAAACGTATCTATCAGCAAGTTAGTGGTAAGCAACAGCAAAAAAAAGAAAATACTGAAACCACACCTTCACCAAAACTGAGGCACAAACCTATTGCATGGGCTGAAATTTATAAGATATCTGCATTCAAATGCTGTAAAAGACTCCAGGGGTCAAGTTCACTGACCACGAATTAAGTGGGGAAAAGCCAAACAAATGCTGAATGCCTGACAAATAAATAAACCTCTATATTGTTAGGAAGGGAGAAAAACATTTTACTGTTTAGTGTACGTGAGTGAAGTAACACCCCCCACCCCCCACCCCCACGCCCAGTGCTTAATTTAGAATCTGCATTTTTGTGCCAGTAAGAGGCATAACACCGCAAAATTGCTGGCCCCACAGCTAGAATCACTGACATAAGTCACTTTGGGAGTGACTGCTGTGAGAAATTCACAGATAATTCACAGATGCAGTACAGATTCTTCCCAGCATGATTTTCCTCGTCATTTAAATTTTGCCAATTTCCACTGAGCACCTTTCGGTTTTTCACTCCCACAGAAATGTGGGTTCGTTTTCAAAAGGCACCAGGGCAAAACAGACAGCGCTCTAGCACCAGAGGTTGGTGGAAGGAGACGTCAGTGAGTTTTTAGAAAGGTTCAGTGTCCTCGAAGTAACAAGATCATTAAAGAAGACTCAGAGGTTTTTCCTAGAAAAAGCACTGGGCCGAGCTGATGTTATGTTAAATGTTGAGTCATATTCGCAGAAAGTCTGACCACAGCTCAGCCAGTAAATAGGTTTTACAAGACCTAATAAGCAATGTGAATTTTGTTTTTAGTTTAAAAAAAGTCTTTCTACTAAAATACAATTAAAGAACCATTAAAGTGGATGTGGACGTGAAAGAGCACAGCATCTTTAACTTAATGTTACAGTGTATCTTTGGGTTGTGAGAGTAGTCAGACTAATTGTCATTCTTGTTAAGCAATAATTCTTCTTAGGCTACGTTCACACTGTAGGCGAAAGCACATCAAATCCGACTTTTTTGACCCTATGCGACCCATATCCGATCATGACAGTGTGAACAGCACAAATCCGATATTTTCAAATCCGATCTGGGTCACTTTCGTATGTGGTACTGAATCCAATACATATCTGATGTTTTAGAAAGCGACTGCTGTTTGAACGGTCATGTCGCATTAAATCCATCTTTTACGTCACTGACACAAGACAGACACCAATTATCAGCGCCAGAGAAGCGCCCGAAAAGACATCGCGAACGCTTCCTGGCCATCCCGTGTAGATGTTAGTGAAACTGTGGGGAGACAGCGTTGGAGAAACGTGAACATTTTATTTGTATTGTATAATCTGCAGATTATTTGTAGTGTGAACAAGCAGACCAAAAAATCGGATTTGATCAAAAAATCGGAATTGAGCTTTAGGACCTGCAGTGTGAACGTAGCCTTAGTAGCTTTCCTAAAGGTTAGTGATGGTAAATTAATCCTGGTAGTCTTTGGTGAAGGGCATTGGTGTCAAATCAAGAGAGAGGATGGCCTTGATTTTAAGCTGCAGAGTGCATCTGCTGTTACATAAGTATTGTTTATTTCTGTCACTGTGGCAGCTTGGCACACTGGGTCCATGCAACATCACCTTCAGTGTGTATCCAAACTGTCACTGCCTGTGACTGTTCACCACCTCTCACTCAGCCAATCCACACACACACACACACACACACACACACAGTTCCTCTCCCTTGCTGAGACACACGTCTCGTTCATAGCAAATCTTTTCACAGGATAAATAATGAGAATATATTTTCCATGGGGTGAGTTCTGTAGGAGAAATGGCTTTGCACAGTTTGCTGAAGTTAATTTTAGCTGCTGGAAATGGAGAAGAGAACCAAGGATAACTGTGCGGCCGAAGCCGAAGATGCTATCCCATTACTCATTTCTCTTTATGAATTACAAGCTAGAAAATGTCCTGTTTGTAAATGTTAAAAACCCTCGCCATTTTTAACCACCATATCGTTCTGCTCTGTGACGTTCTTTGACGTTACAAATATATGAAAGAAGACATGAGCTCGTCATCTATGATTTGAATTGTAGCGTGAAAGCTCAAAGGAATTCCTGTGGTGGTTCATGTTTGCAGTGACAGGTACTAGCTCCGAGCTGACTTGTTACATAACATTGTAATGAGGATAAGAACAGCATGCTGCTGATTTTATATGTTGCCGCTTGTGTTAACTGGAACTGATGTGCACTTAGCGTCACTGTGTTTCATGTTTGATTGTTTATTTCAAAACCCATGAGATTTAATGTTGTCTTTCAGAATGATTTTTTTTTTTTTGCTGTTGCTGGGTTATAATCACAGGCCAAGGTAAATGGTTTCTGGGGTACTGCCTTTGCACTGTACAGAGTTTTTTTTTTTTTTTTTTTTTTTTTTTTTTTTTTTCCCCCCCCTGCATATAAAATCAAATGTTGGCACACACCAGAGAGCTTTTGACCTGACACCAAAGGAAAATCACCAGTGTGTAGTACACAACTAGTTGGTTAGTTATGTTGAGCTTAAATGAAGAGTTCCGTGTCATTAAAGTAGCTCTCTTTTTATCTGGCCGATTTAGGTTACACTGAAGATTTAACCTGGTTAGAAGCTGGTTATGTGGTAACACTTCCAGAAAAAAATGACATTCATTTTCTAGTGAAAAATACAAATGTCCTATTAAATACATATGAACATGAGTTGCCTGAAAGAGCTTTTGTTTTTGACCTTCATTATCACTGAAAAATCTAAATCTAAATGTTAGCTGTTATCGAGAAACAGATGGGACTTTGTTTAATAAGGAAGCCCAAAAAGCACCAAGCACAGCTTTTACTAAGCCTGGTTTTTATTGGGCTTAGTCACAGCTTGGATATTTTCATACTTATGTGGAGTACATACACTTGCCTGTTCTGTATTTGAAATCTTTGGGAAGTTTTGTTGTGTTGTTTATTGCCTTAAGACATTGTAAACTACATATTTTTTTTATGTTATCTTCTTTAGTAAGCACCTTGAGGTTATGTGTAATGAAAGGTTCCTTGTAAATAAAATTGACATTGCTGTCTTCATTCTCCTCCTGTGTTTTCCTTTCTCCCTTCCCATTACTGTACCCACCACCTTCCTCTGCCTCTGTTTGTCCACCAGGCAGCCAAAGGGGGGGGTGTCTCTGAGGAAGATGCTGGGCTCAGAACGCAGTGTTGTCGAAGAATGGCTCTCAGAATTCAAGGTAAAGGCCCTCGATTGCGCTACTCTCATTCATGAGTCATAACTATGAAATCTACTCCTGGAGGCTATTTTTTTTCTCTCTCTTTTTTTTTTTCGAGAGAGGAACCGCGTACTGTGTGTGTAACAGCTGTGGCGAAGAGTGTTGAGAGTAAAAACTGTGTGCATCTGTCATCTCGTTAACATTTCAGTCCTTTGTAAATTCTAATTAAATGTAGTGAACGCTAGCAAGAACAGTGGCTAGCTTAGGTCAACTCGGGCCTATCGTCAGCTGTGTTTAATCAGCATAACCTCTCTGTACTACACAAAATGTACTGTGCATAGTTTGTTCTTTGAACTCACAAGCAAAGTAGCTGCTTATATCTGCTTCATCATGTTTTCACATACATTTTTATTTTCCTTTTTTTTTTTTTGATGCATATAAATTATGGGATTATTCAGCTTTCAGTAATCAGTTAGCTTTTATATAAGAACAGTGCAAGAGTTGCTGTTCCAGCCTCATGTCCTCATGTTCTTGTAAATGCTAGTAGATACTGAAAGCAATTTCACATACTCATTAATTGTGAAGCGCTAACAATAGTTTTTCTGTGTTTGCAGTTTCTCAATGTATTGCACAGTGCCGCTTGTCATTTCCAGTATAGATTTAAGCTCAGCTGCATTGTCAGCTATTAGTGACAAAAGGCTAATATTATCTCAACAATTGATTTTTTTTTTTTTTAACAATACAAATAGCAAATCTAAAAGGCTAAAGACTACAATAGCAGGCTAGCAAGCGTCTCATTATTTTTTTCATTCATATTCTTGTAATGAAAAAATAGCTTTAAAAATATCACAGTGGCATGGAAAATATACACAAATGACCCCACTCAGTAAAATTTGGGTTAAGATAGTTTGGCTAGTAGGCAATGCAAATGATTTTTTTTTGGGGGGGGGTGCTGGTATTTGTAGTGTTTCAGTTGAAGTAGTTAGTTGACTGTAATTAATTAATAATAAATGTTGCTTCACTCTTGGTGTTCCAGACTAGTTTAAAAAAGTGTTTATGTCACTTTTCTTTCTCATTCTGTGAAGAAGGAATGGGTTCCTTTAAGCACTGTGGTTTGTACAGTGCATTAAACCGTTATGACACGGCCACAAAGTTTCTGTCACCTTAGCAATCATAAATCTGATGCAAAAGTCTGTTCAGCACATTTACAAAACAGAAAAGTGCAAAGGTGATGACGAGCTAAAAAGAAGGAAATAATGTGCAGTACATTAAGAGGAATGGAAAAAGACAGCAGAAAACTAGAGAAAGGAGGAAAGATGAGAATAGAATGGTATGACTCATGGTGGTGCAGACCAGGCACATTGTGTTCTGCCCTCAAAATGATCATACTCTCACGCTGAGAGGCTATAGCTGCCGTCTGTCATCTACAAAACACGATCTTGACCATTTGAAGGATTTCACCCCAGGATGTTCTGAGGATGTCAGACATCATCAATCTGTTAGGTTCAGAGTTATTTTATCAAAAAGCTATGCTTTCCTAAAAGTTTTCTTTTCTTACTTCACCTACCACATTGTCAAACTCATCGACTGGGGAAGTCAATCTTTTCAAGTCTTTTTTTGATGCTTCCATTTTTAATCAAGGGACTTCTTACATGTCACAGCATGCTGACACACAGTTAAGTCACTGTGTGCTGTGAAACAATTGAATACAGGATGTAGAATTACACACAGTCTTTACTTGTTCTCTAGTTTTGTGGCTAGACGTAGAAGTTGTTTGCATCACTCAACAGTCCTTTGTGTCTCCTTGCTTTAGTCCTTACCAGAAACCCACATCCCCAGCTACGCCGGCAGCCTTCATCTAAAGAAGTCCTTGGTCCCAGCTCTCTACAGAGTCATCCAGGACCCCAACAACGAGGTAATACACGGAGGACGCGCACATGCAGACGGATGGTTTTTAGCTCAAGGAAATGTGCTGCTTGTGAGTCATGATGTTGTTTCTGTTGGCACTGAGCAAAAAAACTTGACACACAGCCGTGTCTGCAGGGCGTACATGCACACCGCAACACACTCTGCTGTTGTGTATGATGGAAGGCACAATGGCGGTGCCGTCTGCGTTGCCTGTGAGACGGTACACTGTGTTCCCTGTATGCAGTGCTTTGCCTAACAAACTAAAGCGTCCGCAGCCAAAGCTGGAAAAGACGCAGTCACCGCAGTGCCCAAGCACCTCAATATCTTTTTCTTACTAAGCAGATGTTTCTTGCACCTGCACAGCTAGACCGGTGTTTTGTACTTTAAAGGGACCTAATGACACAGTTTCTAAGCAAAGGCCTGAGGTACTCAATGAGAGAGGACTTTAATTTGGCTCTAATGACACACTTGGTGCCTCCAGTTCTTTCTGGCCCCGTTTTCACCTCGATTTCACGGTCGAATTTGAGTGTCAAGCAACTAGGGATCTAACTTCCATTAGTGCTGTCAGTCTGGCTGCACAATCCCATTAATGATGACACAAGTGATTGAGGAGTGCATGCATGTCTGTGTGTGAGAGATAAAGTAGGGGAGAGTGTAATGTGCTTGAATTTTGCATGTTTTTTTGTTGCTGTTGTTTTTTGTTGTCAAGCTGAGGACATGAAGGGCAAATGCCTTGCCAAGTTCTTTGCCGCCTTTTTCCCCAGTCAGCCATGTACAACACACTTACACAGTCGTGCTGTGTGGGCATTCACTCACACTGACCCCTGGACTGTATAAACGCTGTGGCTCAGCTGGCCTCCCCTGACACTACATCTGCCGAGGCTTTCGTTGTAGTGAATTATCCCCTCTGCTTCTATGCATCTCGCACTATCAACTGGAAGCGAGACTCTCCCTCCATCTGTCCATTCTGTCGTGTTACGTTTACAATGGCGTTCGTTCATGTTTTGAAACGAGAGCTATGTGAGTCCATTTCTGCAGGCTATTAAAAAGGCTGCTGCTGAGGCTAATGGGAGGTAATAGTTTATAGCAGTTTATAGCAGTCATCCTGAACCTATTGTTCTTTAATATTAACCTAGACATACATTTCCATGAATTTAATTATCTTAAAGTGGACCTATTATGCTCATTTTTAACTCTATAGGTCTTTATATCTTATACCAGGCATTGGTGCATCCCAGCAGTTCATTCTTTCTCTGAAACGAGCTGTTTTAGCTCCTCTTCCTTTAAAGCCACCCTCCCTTGAAGCTAGCTTTTATCTTACTGGCTGTTCCTCGCAGACAGAAGGTTTGAACAGCAGGTGGAGAAGGATACTGTCTCTCATCAGCATTATACGGAGCCAGTGGAAGAAACTACCTCATTGATGAAACTTGGCTATGCTTAATATGAGCATCCAGGAGCTTAAAAATACACCCCCGTATAACAAAAATAAAGAGGACCATTTTAGATGTTCTATAAACTGTTTTTGTTTTGTGTTAATGGTATTAATGACAGCTTTTATTGGTTTTTATGATATTGGGGTTAAATATAAATGGATTAAACATTTTATATACAGAAAAATACAGTTCAGTTTCCATATTTAGTTTTGTTTACTGCCTTATTGGGAGAGCCTAACAAGCATGGTGTAAATTCCAGTAAGGTGTCAGACCTCGTGTTAATTTGTTAATTTGCATTTTCTTGTTTCCATCTGTGATCCAGCTCTTGGAGCCTGTGTGCCACCAGCTGTTCGAGCTGTACCGGAGCTCCGAAGACCGCTTGCGACGCTTCACCCTGCAGTTCCTGCCCGAGCTGGTGTGGGTTTATCTGCGCATCACTGCCAGCAGGGATCGTCAGAGCAATGGCTGCATCGAGGCCCTGCTTCTGGGCATTTATAACTTGGTAGGTGTTCACCTTTCTGGGTCTGGTTACAGTAGCATGCCCGATGCAGAGCGATGGTCTTGTTACTGGCTGAGCCTTAAACGCGACCTTGTGGATAACCAGGTCCACCATAAAGTGTTGCAGTGCATACCAGTAGAGTTCCTGCAATCAGCCGTGAAGTAACTTGAACAGAGATTTCAGTTATTTTGTTTTTAGCAGGCAATGCTAATATCTTTGTTTTGTTTCATTTGTTTAAGGCTCATTTGCAAATTGTTAAAAGTTAAATACAATTTAGCCTTAAAGGACTTTTTTAAAAAACCGAAATGTTGAAATGCTCCCTGGATCATTAATTCAACAAATCCATGTGGTATCCCGACAGTAAAAACAAACAAGCAACGACTATTCAAATCTTCACAGTGAACTGCCAAATGTGATTTGACTGTCAAAATTCAGAATCAGGGACAGACTCATTCTGAAATATGGAGCAAGGGTGGCTGCAGTGTCCAGTTTCACACTGTTAAACCCTTCACATGATCTGTCAACTGCTTACCCTGCAAACATAACCAGTATCTTCTGTTTGCTGCTGAGCTTTTTTTCCTCCTCAGTTTTGAGTACTGCTTATTAGGTGTCCTGGTTCTAGTTTGACGACTGCTCTTACAACATCATCATCCATAAAGGGATATCTCTGCCAAAGCTAAAGCTTCCCCACCATGCCAAGCATGAATCTGATTGTAATAGTTTGTAGTTGTGAGAACATCAACACTTTGTCTCACAGTAGTCAAAAGTTGATTGATCCAGACTTAAGGTTTCAAGTAATCCTCCTAACCCATAACCTCGTTGGCAGAAGTTAATTTGTGAGGTGTGACTAGACTGCTATAGGGTTATATGGATGAATATAGGTCGTTGCATTATTTTGAGCCTTTACAATTCTTAAGATGCATTTAAATGGATAAAGTGTAAAGTAAAGTGTGCGTGTTAGTCCCCATAGGGAAATAGTTCCTCTGCATTTAACCCATTCACCCAGTGAAACAGTGGGCAGCCACCAGTGCAGCGCCCGAGGAGCAGTGTGTAGGGACGGTACCTTGCTCAGGGGTACCTCAGGGTAGCCGTTCAGTGGAGTCGAACCCCCGACCTTCCGATCATGGGGCCACCACTCTACCTACTGAGCTATCCCTGGATAAGAATGTGGGAAAGTGCATTTTTTAAATGGAAATCACAGGTGCTTTAGATCTAATACAAGTGAAACATTGTTAAGGTTGAACGTCTGTTGACTTGAAAGACGACCTACAGGGAAAACCCTGGATAATGGGACGAGCGCAGATAGATTGCATCACCAGGAAACACCCCTGGGGAAATGTGCTAAGAGCTTGAGATATCAATAGAAAGAGCTCCATGACAGCCAGCAGAGCTAAGGGTATATCCATGCATAATTCATCCCTCAGTCTATACCACTCACCCTACACACACACGCATAGGTACATACTGCTCGTGCTCATTGACATCTTGCCTGTCTTCAGCGATGACTTCTCCTTGATAAACAGCCTTGCTTTCAGCAGTCGCCGCAGATATTCAGAGATGTACTGTTACCCAGTGAAGGGCACACCAAGGCATGAATCAACAACAAATTCAAGGAGAAGTGCAGATAAGAAAGATTGTCTGAAAAACCAGAAAAGCTCACCACTTTGATTAGTGTAAGGGGGATGGGGGGAGAGATCAAACTGAAACAAGAAAAGTTGTCTCAACTTTACTCATTCTGTTAACAGTGTCCGTCATGCTCACATGTAATAGCCACTTGAGTCCTATTGAGTTGCTCATAATTGAATTTCAGGATAAATCTGGGAAATGAGAAAGTTTCACAAATGTTCTCATGTACATCCGTAAATGTTTATTTTTTCCTCTTTTTAATATATATCAGGAACACAGATAATCAGGTATTACTTGTAGAAATGGCATCATTCTCAGAGAAGCGTTAATCTTTGTGCAACCCATCGCAGTGTGAAATTGGAATTGAGTGGCACCGGTTCTGGCAGTGACATTTAATCTGCCAGCAGAATAGACGAACACCAGGCTTAACCGCGTGCGTGATAGGCGGTTCTACAACAGTACTGATAAATGTTTGCACCTTAACCACCACAGAGGGAAAAAAATCACATTTACAAGCTTAATATACACTCATCAGCCTCTTCTTTAAGTACACATGTTCAGTTGCTTACAAATATCTAATCAGCCAATCACATGGCAGCGTTTGGGCATGTAGAAATGATGAAGATGACCTGCTTAAATGTGCTTAAATCACATTGTTCCAGGATGTGGAAAAATGTGATTTAAGTGACTCTGAATGTGACACTTTTGGCGTTTTTGATGTCATACGGCTGGTCTGAGTATTGCAGAAACAGCTGGGATTTTCCCAACCAACCATCTCTAGTGTTTACATGCTCAGAAAAAGAGAAACTATGCAGTGACCGGCATTGTAGGTTGCTTCAGAATGACATGAAAGCAACACAAACTCAAATAACCACTCATTAAAAGAAAGGTATGCAGAGAAGCATCTCTGAACATGCAACATGTTGAACATTGAAACAGATGGACTGCAACAGCAGGCATTCACACTAGGTGTCCGTTCTGTCTCCACTAAGAACGGACTGAGGCTACAATTCACCAGAACTGGACAATAGAAGACTGGAAAAATGTTGCCAGGTCTGATAAGTCTTGATTTCTGCTGCAACATTCAGACTGTAGGGCCAGAGTTTAGAGTAAACGACATGAAAAGCAGGGATCCACCTGTCTTGTATTAAGGCTGCTGCTAGTGTAATAGAGTGGAAGATATTTTTTGGCACAGTTTGGACCTTGTTGGCTTTCCTGACATTGTCCATCTCTTTATTACCACAGTGTACCCATCTTCTGATGGCTGCTTCCAGCAGGATACTGCACTATGCCACAAAGATCAAGCTATTTCTAACTGTGTACAAGGCTATTCTTAGTGGTTTTCAAATTTTGTTTGCTATACCTAATTCTGTAGCTGATTTAAAAAAAAAAAAAAAAAAGGTTGTGGATGTCCCACAGAGCAGGCCCACCTCACAGTATCAGAATCATTGTTTCAAATGCAAACCTGCATTCCTTCAGTAACACACCTTCTCTGTTTCTTTGGGTTTGCAGGAAATCGTGGACAAAGATGGCAACAGCAAGCTCCTTTCCTTCACTATTCCATCTCTCTCCAAACCATCGATATATCATGAGGTAAGCCTCTCTTCACTGCAACTCTGCAAGTTGCAGAAGGACTTACTTAAATGGCTATTTAGAAGGTGGCAGCTCAACATCCCAGCACTGCAGGTCTTTTTTTCATTAACATCACCTTGAGGAGTTAGCTGTCTGTATGTGTTAGTCCCTCTCTGCCAGATCTGTGTCTTTCAAAAATCTAATAAGAAAAGATTTAACAATTTATGCACTTGTCGATTTCTTTGATTTTAAAATGAGAGCATTTCAACTTTCGTTCATTTTGTGTTTGAGTCGCTTTTGGTCGCTGTCACCGTCACGCTGGCTTCGTGCAAACGCTGACCTGTCTGCTACAACAGGCACAGTATTGACTGTTGCTTTGACCTGGAATTCCATTACCAAGAGGTTTTAAAGGACATACCGACTGTTTACTGGCAGCTCATAGCCAGATTTTAGAGCCTTTTTTACTCCTCATAGCACAGAGTGACAGCCCTCAGTAGGTGCTTGTCTCTGAGTTGTGCGTGCGAGTGTTGATGAGACTTGAGTGTGTAGCATGTGCTGAGGGCGATTTATTGCTGTAATTATAAGCTTGAAAGGCTCTATCCTCCATGCTGAGAGAGTGAAGAAAGCATGGAGGAGAGTGTGTGTGTGTGTGTGTGTGTGTGTGTGTGTGTGTGTGTGTGTGTGTGTGTGTGTGTGTGAGTGAGAGAGTCACAACAAGCTTCCTCAGCTGTAGTACGGCTCTGCACGTCACGTGGCCTTATCCCTTGGCCTCCAGCATTAGCATACACTCCGCTCACTTGCTTTTTGTTTTTTCTCAGCGCCACTGCCTCGCCTTCTCTGCTCAGTGTCACACAAGATACCTAGGACAGAATATCAATTCAATTTAGAGGTGACTTTTGGTCTGCACACCATCAGAATAAAATGGCCTTGTGACACATCCTCACTTGGACATAGCCAAAGAGGCCACGCACTCGGTCGTTACCTCTTCCTCTTTTTATTTCAACATGAAGATTTAAGATGACTTTGTTTGTTAACCTGAATACCTTAGCTTGTCTCTGGAATGACACAGTGCTGGACAGCGAAATACACCTTGGTTATTCAGTTTATCCTCTGTGCTTATGGTAACCTAGAGATATCAGATCTGTAACAGGGCAAGGATTAAAATAGGAAGTTAAACCATGTCAGACCATATAGCAGTCACATTGCTGAGGATATAAAACTATCCTTAAGGCCACGTGACATGCTAATTCATGTTGTATAATTGAGGTTGAAGGCTTTGGATTTTGGTCAGCGAAACTACACAGCAGATCCACACAGCAAATTCTGCTGTCTTGTCTTATGATCAGTATGATGACAAGATCATGAATGCACAAGTGCTCTGTTTATAGAATTTTTTTCCCCACAATATTGCAGGATTTCTGGTGCCCTTCAGAGTTTTTAGCTAAAGAGAATTCAAAAACAATTCTTTTTGAACAAGTTTTGTTGATTTGATCCATTTAAGTATATGACGTATTTGATGAAATGGTCAAATAAGGAGTCATTGGCTTTACCGACTGTTCAGTAGTCATGCTTTCTGTCATGATATGTATGAACTAATACATGAACAAATTTAACTCGGGTAATTTTTGTGAAGACTTACTTTCTTTTGTATAATAAAAATAAAGAGAATGAAACAAAACAACAAAAATTACGACATCAGGCCATGAACAAGCTGGATTACTTTGTCTCTACTGTCCCCACAGTTTGTTTTTGTGACATGTAAACCTAGTCTGGTTCTTCCATTTTTCTCAACACGTTTCCACAAAGTTTTGTTATAGTTTTCCATTTAAACAAAGAAAAGGGCCATTTATCATTTACTGTCATGCTATAAAGGTGCCACAGCTGGGAAATGTTTAATGAACTGTTTTTCTTTATAGCCTTCTAGCCTGGGGTCAATGGCACTGACAGAGGGAGCGCTCTGTCAACATGACCTGATCAGAGTGGTGTACAGCGGCCTCCATCCTCAGAGAGAGACCTTCACTGCGCAGAACAGGTACTGATTTAGATTTAGATTAGATGTTTAGCTGTAGTTTATACACACTGAGATCCCTGTTTGTTCAATTGGGGGCAGTGGTAGAGGTCTTTCAAGGTGCAACTCGCCATACTGACTCAAACTTTGACTAATTTATTTTCATTAATAAAATACTTTATTTATTGTACACCATCTATAAAACCTTTTTAAGATGATCAGATCGTAAGCCTTGATGCTCGCCCAGCCTCCTCTGGCCAGACTTGGCAGGTCTGAAAGCTTTTTTGGCTCTAAAATACTTTATGCTGCTATGGTGATCTTTGCATAGAAATGAAGCAATAGAATGAGCAGATATACATAAATGCCCGTGACATATACAGTGGTGTGAAAAAGTATTTGCCCCCTTCCTGATTTTTCATATGAACTACCTTTTTAAGGTCATGCCACAGTATCTCAATCAGATTCAGGTCAGGACTTTGATTAGGCTACTCCAAAGTCTTCATTTTGTTTTTCTTAAGCCATAGAGGTGGACTTGCTAATGTGTTCTGGATCATTGTCCTGCTGCACAACCGAACAGATGGGCAGACATTCTCCTTGAGGATGTTTTCTTAGATAGCAAAATTCATGGTTCCATTTACCACAGCAAGTCTTCCAAGTCCTGAGGCAGCAAAACAGCCCCAAACCATCACACTACCACTACCATGTTTCACTGTTGGTATGATGCTCCTTTCCTGAAATACCAGATTTAATGGGACAAAAGTCTTGGGGATCATCAAGATGTTTCTTGACAAAAGTGAGACAAGCTTTTGTCTTCTTTTTGGTCAGCAGCGGTTTTGTCCTTGATAAGAAAGAAACTGGCAGAAATGGAATCCAGTTTTGCCAGTTTCTTTCTTATTGTTGAATCATGAACTCTGTGTTTAACTGAATCGTCAATGCACGCTTGGAGTAATATTGGTCGGGCAGGGGAAGGAAGGGGGCTAACATTTTGTCACACCACCATAGCAGATAATCTAGGGGAAGCACAGATAACACTCATCATCTTTAGTGTTTTCCAGAGCAGGGTGGCCCCCTGGTTTCCATAAACACAGAGCATCATAAATATACTGAATGGTTTTCAGCAGGACCAAGCCTCTTAGCTTATCTGGAAATCCATTTGTTGAGTTGGGCGTGAGATAGTGTTTATGAGAAGAAGGCTCAAAGCTCCAGATAGGTGCCAGCTCAGTGCTACTGATGATCTAGCACCAAGCAATTTACATCCACCTTGCACACAGACTCAGTTAGGCCACTTAGATTCAAGGGCTTCCTCATTGTCCTCCCTCAATATGCACTTAAGGAAATAAAGTATGCTATATGGAAGCTGAAGGCTAATAATAACAAAGGGAGAGTTCTGTATCGATTCCATTTGAGTACCACCAACTTTTTATTCTCTCTCTCTATTTTTTTTAAACAACTATCAAACAGTTTTGTCACAACACAGAGGGTCACGGATGAGTTGTTGTCATGGAAATTTTTGTATTAAATAATTCACAGTTTCTGTGTTGTTGTTTGGGGTGGCTGTGGCTTAGGAGGTAGAGCAGGTCCCCTATAAAGGTTGGTGGTTCGATCCCCTGTCTGTTCCAGTCTGCGTGCCAATCATCCTTGGGCTCCAAGTTGCTCGTAAGAATGTGTGAAAGTTGGATAGAAAGCACTTCCATTTAAGAAAATAAAAAGTGCCCATATGAATGGGTGAATGAGGCAAGTTGTATGAAAGTGCCTTGAGTGGTCAATTACAGTAGAAAAGCGCTCTATATATATATATATATATATATATATATATATATATATATATATATATATATATATATATATATATATATATATATATATATATATATATATATATATATATATATATATATATATATATATAAAAAAGAACTGCTCCATTTGTCACACTTACATGTGGGCCTGATCAGCCTTTGCCATAACTTCTAGAAGGAAGAGCACTTTCCCCCACAGAACTTATGCTACAGTTGCTTTTCAGTGACTTTATTAGTAATTTGTACATATACTACCCAAATCTCACCTGTGTGTTCTACAGCGCCACCCTCTTTAGTTTTATGCATGACTCCTAGTGATGTAAATTTTGCCATCACTGGGTAAAGTGAGGTTTTGTGTCTGACAGTTGTGTGTGTGTCCATGTTGCTCTACATTGAAATGGACCATCTACTTATGTGTCCTTCAGGAGAAACTATTTGTACACAACTGTCCGTGCTTGTGCCCAGAAGCTAGTATAATCTTGGCCCCTCTCTGTCAAAGCTTCTGAGTTGCGTAGGTTTGCCAAATATTTTAACAATAATCTCTTTACTGGGTGAACCCGCAGCAACAAGTATGCTATCCACTATGAGTTCAAGATGACTTAAATCTTTAGTGTCACTGATTCTGCATCATTGATAAGAAGTCTGTGGAGAGCTTAAGGGCGATTACTGCAGTATGTAAGGCTATGCACCTACAAGCAGCACACTGGCTGACAATGCACAAAAGTGCTTAGGCAAGCAGACTGTTTAACACTTCATAGAGTTGATAAATTGCTTGAACCACGCTGCATAATTGTTCTCAGTGAAAGTGTCATACTTTAAAGGTATGATATTGATTAAAAGTGATATTTCCTTTTTTCCCAACTTTTTTTTTGGACTAAGTTGATTAGATTAACAGTGTGTTTTTGGTTGCAGGTTTGAGGTGCTGTGTTTCCTCATGCTCTGCTACAACTCTGCTGTGGTCTACATGCCCCTTTCTTCCTATCAGTCAGTCTGTAGGATGAGCTCACGGTAAGAAAAACAAAAACGCGTGTACCTTCTTTTGTTTTGCATTTTCTCCACCCAAGTGATAACCAGCCTCTGCAATGACACATTTTTTGTATTACCTGCTTTCCAGAAATTAGGATTAAAACACCTCATAGGCCGTGTAACCATATCTCAGTACAGACTGCCATCTTTGCAGGAGGATTTGATAAATGCAGTTTTATTTGAAATGAGTTGAACTGACTGTGCTTTTGGCCAATCAAAAACCTTACTGCTGGATACCTGTCTCCATCTGTCTATTTTGGAAACACTGAGACGCCCTAAGGAGAAAGGATCAATGTGGAATTCACAATATGACGCAGATAATTATTCCACCGCAGCATGTAGACGATTCAGGATATGAATCGCTGCCTACTGTGACCGATCAGACAGACAACGCCTGAAGCAAGCTCAGTCTAGTCTAGACAGATGGCAAACTGTGACTGTGAAGACTTCAGAGCACGAGAACAGCACTCACTCTTTCAGTTTAGCCTCACAGTAAAGACGTGAGCGCCCTGCTGGCTGACCTTGCCTAACCTTCTATGAGTCTCAAGAAGTTAAGATTTTGTTCCCCTCGCTCAGTGTTTGATGTGTTTCCTCAGGAAGTGTCTGATGTTTCCTTTAGTTGTTCTTCCCATTTAGCCTCATCTTATCTGATGTGTGCTTTCCACAGAGGTTAAAGGGATGTTGTTTAACCAGTAAAAATCTCTATTCACAGGTTGTGTGTATGCGGCTTCCCGCGGCAACAGCAGAAGCTTTGGAGGGAACCTTGCAACCGAGTGCTGTTGGACCCTGAGTTCATGGTGCAGATGCTGACTGCAGTGTATCATGCCATGTACGTGTCTTTAAAGCAGGAAAAGTGTTTCGGTTTTTGCTTATTTCATTATATTATGATTTTTTGGCAGTTCCACGGCTGCAGAAACAAGTTTCATGCATCATCACTTGTTATATATGCAATATACACATTCTGTTGTTATAAAGGAACATTATCACTTATTTTCAGCTCTATTTTTAGTCTTGAGCTGGCTTTAGAGCTTTTTAGCTACCCGCTACAGCCAGAATCGGTTTTGGTTGACTTTCATGAAGGATCAATGCATCAGGTCCAGTTTGGGGTCCAGTTTCTTGCCCAAAGGCATTTCTTTATGCTGACTGGAGGAGTCTGGGATCAAACTACTAACCCTCTGACTAGTAAACAAACCCATATGTCTGTTGACCTTTTCCAACAAAAAACACTCGACTTCTGATTAGTAGCTGACCCGATCTACCTCCAGAGCTGCAACCACCTTACTGCTCTGAGAGCAGTCTGAAGCTGCACAGGCCAGAGCGAATGGTGTAAATGAAGCTGAAAAGAGATTCTGTATTTATTGTGGCTGTAGCCAGCTGCTCGTTGTGGGCAACACAACATAATGTTGTTTTTGCCACTGGAACATTGCTAATGAGGGTCTTCTTGATTCTAGTTTGCCATGAGCTGCTGCAGAAATTCTCCTCACAGCATATGCTAGTGCACCACCAAGGGCAGAAGCTACCCACTGTAGAGAGCGATTACATCAGCAGCGCATTGTGGAAGCAGGTGATTTCATCCCCTACGAGGACAGTCATTGCAAAGCTGATTATAGCTCCTCGATGACAGCAAGTCCTCAGATATGGATATCCTGATACGATGGTGACTGGAATCACTACTGTTGCAGTAGTGGTGTAGCAGAGCGGTTGGGAGAGGATGAGCATGCATTCTGCCTCATCACCTCCATGAGGATGCAGAGCAGAAATCAGTAGGTTGGAGCAGGCGATGCACAAAAAAAAGGAGAAAAAAAAGGGCTGTGTGTGAGTGTGAGTTTAGATGACAGAAAATAATGGCCTTTTTAGTAATCCCTACCATAGGTCACCTCAGTGCTCACTCACGTGAAGGCCAGATGAACATGAATCCAAGCTTCACACTTGGCACTAGCTGAGGACAGTCTGGGATTTAGGTTAATATGGCCGCTAATGCCGAGAGAGGAAGCAAAATGCGCTGGGATATCAGAACATCACAAACAGAAACAGCGTTCACTTGTGCTGTTCAGATTGGAAATTTATTCTACTGTAGAGTAATTTTCAGCCTCGTGAACATCAGAGTCTGTTTTACCTGCCCATTCATCCCATTTCTTTTGATCTTAAGACTAAAAGGAAGCCCAGAACATTTGTCCCCGCTCGCATGACTGTTGCATTTGCAGGACCACATCAAAGAGTTCAGCCATTCACTTCCTGGTGTTTTTGCAATTTTAATTTATTATTTCCATAGTACTTTTTTTTCATGGTCATCAGTCCAGGTAGTATCTTGCAGTATCTTGCTCTGCAAAGATAATATTCAGTATTTATTGGACATTTTCAAGTTAAATACATGTTTATCAGTCTTTGCTGATTTTCATTTGGAATTTTATAATATGTTTCCATATCCTGCATTTACACAATTTTACACAAATTAGCAGCCATTAATGTGCCAGTATTCTATTTAGTAACTGTGAAAACCATTTATGTGTGACATAAAGTTTGCTTTTCTAAATGCTTTATATTTTATTTCACTGCGAGGAAAAAAATTCAGCCTATTTTCTTGCATTTCAACAGCGTGACAAAGAGTATAATCCCTCTGTTTAGATACGTGCCCAAGTTATCCACCACGCCCTCGCTGTAGCTGCAGGCATTACTAAATAACTAATAATAGATTAGAGGATATGATTCAGACGTCAAGGCACCTTGTGAGACATTCCAGATAGGCTCGCAGCATGACATTGTTAAATGCCTGTGTGTGTGTGTGTGTGTGTGTGTGTGTGTGTGTGTGTGTGTGTGTCTTTTGTTGTGATTTGCAGATACAATGGAGAGTGGGAGATGGGGCGAGAAGCTCTGGAGGACATTCTGTACCGAGCCCAGCTGGAGCTTTACTCCCAGCCTCTCCTGGTAAGACCTGCAGCACAGCAGTAAACTCCCACCTGTCTATAATTAAATCCCGAGACAAAATAAAAACCATGAAGTAAAATAATGGCTTTGATCTGCCTTTTTTTTTTTTTTTTTTTTTTTTTTGTCCTCAAATTCGAACCATAACCAGGCTTTAAATCTTGTTATACCTCCTGGCTTTGCTCCTTTAATTGTTTATTGATCTGCACCTGTGCATGTGTCGACTTCAGCTGGGGAACGCCATGAAAAACTCGCTGCCGGAAAGCGCTCCCGACGCACCGCGGGGCCGCAAGGTGCTGCAGGTGGAGGTGACTCCCACCATCAGGCGTATATCAATCTCGGCCATCACCACCGCCTCGATACGACGCCACCGCTGGAAGAGAGAGGGTGAGACTTAAAATCTGCCATCTTGGCTGCAGCACACAGGAACGCGAGCCAGGCCGCAGTGCAGGAAGTAAATCTGGACGCAGAGTAGATTACTTTTTTTTTTCCCGCCCTTTCATCAACCTCATGAATTATCCGTAGCACTTGAGGATAGTTTGAAGAAGAAAGTTAAGCAAGTGCATGGTTATGATTTAAACTGTAATCTTACAGGTTATTACTTTTTTCCCTGATCTATAAAAGCCCGCAAGAAGGAGCTATTTGGTGAGAAAATGACTTCTCTGGTGTTTTTTTTCCCCCCTTTCCAGTGAGAAGAAAACCCGTTTCCTCTGTACTTCAGTTACACCATTAGCATCATCTAAATGGTGTTTCATGTCAGTTATTGTATGCAACTGTGGTCATATAGTCTGTGTTTGCAGTGTTTGTGCCACTCACTGCTCCTTATTGCTCTTTTTTTCCTTTTCTTTTCTCTGTTTTTGCTTGTCCTGTCTATTACGTGCTTTGTTTCACTGGTTACGATGAAGAGCGAAATGGTGCCTGTAGTTTCTACTGTCTCCATTTTACCAAGTATTTATGGGGTAGTTCCTATTTTTTCCAGTAGTTAGGCCTGCTCTGGCTATGATGAGGCCCGAATTGATTGAAGCTTGCTGCTACTAAAGCGACACATTTCCTCATCTGTGTTGTTGACTCCCAGATTGTTTTGACTACTCAACCGATGCAGAGTTGAGCCTCATCGTCAATCCTAGCCTCGCCCAGCACCAACACCGCCACCGCACCCACTGGGATCCCACGGCTAAAGAGGAAAGAGGAGGGCGGCAACACAGCCACCACAGCAGCAGCAGCAGCAGCATCATTCCCCCCATCACTCTCGAGGGTAGGGGACGGGGGCGGACGCTCAGAGCAGGGCGGGTCTCAGGAGGAGGTGCCCCCTTCGATCTGTATCATCCCAACCCTCCTCCTACTACCCCTTCTCGGCTTGAGGCGGTTAACTCTGCCCTTTCCATTGTGGCTGCCTCTTCACTTCCCCAGAGTATACTAACTCATCCAGTCTTATAAGACGCTCAGCCAACAACCCCTCTAATGCAAAACCTTTGCTATGTTTTTGCCTCATTTAAGAGTGGAAGAGTCGCCTATTCTGGGTTTGAAGGAAGTGTGGTTGGCTAGTGGCCATTCTGCATGGGCCTGTTGTCATGTCATGTTCTCTCTTTCTTCCCCTCATCATGCCTTCAACGTTAAACTTCCACCCTTGTCACTCACTGAGCATGTTTAGTGTCCAGCTTGACCTTCTACTCTGCGCTTTCCAAACTCTCCCTGTTTGATAATTGGGTTTATTGATTTATATTTTCTACAGCTTTGACAGGGAATATGTATCAGTTTTACAAAACGGGCTCAGAGTATCCGGCATCTTCTTTCTGAACTCGCCCCTTGAGGTGTTTGATAGCATCAAGTTTTGGGTCTGTGAGGCCAGCAGCACCCATCTGCTGCTACCACCCTTCCCTGCAGAAAGAGAACCTCCGATTTGTTTGTGGTGTTTTCTTTTTCTTTCTTTTTTTATTAGTCCAGCACCTTTACTCTGTCCTAAGTTTGTGTTCCGTTATGTTGCATTTCTTTTCACCAGCTCAGTGAGTGAAAACAAGCACTGCATGCACACGCTACAGCAAGCTTCAGTGATTTCTGCTCAAACAAGAAACGTCGGATCTTTTAGCTTATCAGAAAAAAAGGCCAAGTTATAAATTGAATGCCGTCAGTCTACTATTTCGAGCGGGGATTGTAGGCCCATTTTGCATCCTTTAAATGTGTGTCCATTTCCATTCATAAACGTTTAGAAATCTTGAAACGTCAGACGCATTTCCTGGCTTGTGGTCAGTGTATGTCTGAGTGCCATCTCGTCTTCTTCCAGTGAGTTTTCATTGAACGCCGCTCTGAAAGAATCCTTTATCATGATTTTGTTAGATAGAAATCTGCCACATATTAAAGAGAAACATGGGATTATTTCAAAAGCAGTCAGTTAGTTGCGATTCTCTTGCAGGAAGTCGAAACCTGTTTGTTTGCCTCTCCATTGCATTGAAATTGAAAGTTGCTTGTGCCTTTGCATGTTTAAACTTCTTATAGCATATTCTTTGCACCGCAACCATTTTTCTTTTTTGTTTTGAGTTCCTTAGAGGAAATTATTCATTCAGCTCAGATCACTTCAAAGTAAAAGTATAAAATGTGCTATTTTAATATTGCTAAATCTGAGGTGGGGGCAGTTTTAAAAACTCTGAACTGATGATGTCAGATTTTTAAAAGAGCCCGACTGATGCAGGAGCTTTAGTTTATTTCGAAACTTTGTGGTTTTAAAAACAATCTGAAAATTAATTTAAATATCAGTCTTTATTAGAAATCTTTAATGTCTGTCCTCTTTAGTTCTAAAGCGATCCTATCTCATACGTTCTGCGTTGTAACCAGAACATATGAGAATGAGCCGCTGAAGATCATCAAAGACTCTTAAGGAAGAATTCCTTATGTGTATTTATTGATATGTATGGAGTCTGTTTATGGTAGGAAAACAGGTCCTTTTTCAAATATACACTGCTGTAGTCAAAATTCATCAAACACGCAGGTATGTAAAAACACAGTTACCCATAATGCCTTCTACTGGACAAATCTTCCATTAGTGACGATCATTATATAGTTAAAGTTTACTTCTTTTGTATGTTGGTTTATATTTTACATAATACAAACTCTGATGCTTATGTGCAGTGAGCTTAACTTCTGCAGATGAAATTCGCCTACGGATTGAAAAGTGCTGTTTTAGCTTGTAACACCAAATTTCTGTTATGCAAAGCACAAAGTTCATCCTCATTAATAATGTGACCAACGATTTAACTTTTAAACATAAACAAAGCATTGAACTTTACAGGGAAAATATGGATAGTTTGTATGCTAAGTAGCACTTCCTCCCTTTTGTTTTGAATTGCAAAGCTAACACTGACCCTCTCAGCTATATTGCGGGTTATGTGTATTTTCTTTTTTCTGCAGAAGCAATGATTTTTGCAGGTTTACTTTAAAATGCTGCTCCTCAGATTGACCTTGAATGCACCATGAAGAGTTTTTAAAATGCTCCCCACTTAAAAACTGAAATACAAAATATGGTTATTTCAGATATTTCCGGCTAAATTTCACAGCGCATTGAAATGACTGGGAACCGGCAGGAAGTATATAAATCTGTTGCATGAGCAGACATAAGCAAAGTGTAGTCAAAAGGCTAAAACATGGAAAAACCACTGGCTGCAGCCTTGTTGGTAAAGATCACCAATACCACTCTTCATTTGGGGGGACTGGGTTGGCCTGTGGTGGTTTGCAGACTGGCTCATTAAGCCTCGCGGGCTGTCAGCTCTAACTGGAAGGCTATTGATCTGGCGAGGTGTTTGGACTCGCATCAGCGCTTTCCACAGATTGGCAGGCACATCTCGGCCGGCCAACCACGTGACCGCTGGGCCAGTGCTGCAGGAGAGACGAGGGATGGGGCAGGAGAGCATGTGTCTTCTCCTCATGTTATGTGCATGTCAGTCCAGACCTTTTTCTTCTCAGTTTTCTGCATTCCTTTTTCTGGTGCTGTCTGTGGTTTCCCTGTCATCCGGGTCTGCTTGTCCCAACGATGCATGACAGAGAGAGACAGCTGATCATCTCTCTTCTTTTAACAGCCTTTACCCTGCATACTGTATGTCAATAACTTGCTTTTTTTCTAACACTTTATCATCTTTTTTCCTTTTCAGCTTTCAAAGTGAGGATACAAATGGATTAAAAATGTTTTAATCTTTAGGTCTTTATCCAAATATCGTGCCTATTAGGCTATAGATTATTGACGATTGCATATTGTGATTAAAAAAAACTCAGCTCTTTGAGCCAGGGTATTGAACTCTCACTTTGCCCAAACAAACAGCTGGTCAGATTTCAGTCAATCTGTGTTACATCAGAGGATCAGAGCTCAGGGTCATTATGCAGTCTATTGAACTGAACCTCTGTTTGGTGCTTAATGACTGAGATAATGAAGAAGCACAGTCTGTCGAGCGTAAAGTGTTGCACTTTTAGAAGGGGAACTAATTAAGTCTGCTAATTTGTTTTGGAGTATTTCTAATCATCTAATCATAGTCATTATTACTGCTAAAATTTTTACAAGCCATTTGACAACACTGTAAATAAAAATTAGAAGACACGGCTTTGTGTTAACGAGCCAGAGCAGCAACTTCTGTGACATGTGGACGAGATTATAGATTATGAAACTTTGCAGTTATGAAGTGTTTGGAAGGTTTTATAAAATGAGAGTAAAAGTTTTGCTCAGTCAGGTCATACTCAGCTCAGCATTTTGTGATTTCACTCACATTTCTCTTTGCTTTTGTTTTGCTTCTGTCCATGTTCATTCATCGTCACATTCAGACGCTGATGGCATGAGCGGCGGGGAGGACTCCTTCAATATCAACGACCCAGACGAGGGTTTCTCCTCTGGGGCGTCGAACAGCAGCCAGCCCAGTGGCACCAAACTTGGCGGCAGCGTGGGGCCCAGGGGTGGCAGCCTGAACAGCAGCACGAGCAGCATCAAGAAAGCCATTACTGCGCGACTGTCTCGGGACAAGGAGAAGGAGCGGGAGAAAGAGCGGGAGACAGACAAACAGGTGGAGTTGTCTGCGGATCTTCAGGCCGCCACGAGGAGGCATCAACAGAGGCAGCAGTCGCCTCCAGCGAGCATCAACTTGGACGCCATCCAGCTGAGCCCCATAAAGAAGCACCTGAGCTTCCCCGCGGGCCCCATGCTAGTGAGGACTGGCAGCACCTCCTCCAGCAAGTCCTTTGACTGCACGAATTTCAACCTGAACGGAGGCGATGGCGAGGAACACGAGGAGGCAGGAGGCTCTGAGAGGGAAGGGCTTCTAGCTGGGGGTTCTCACCGGCACTCCACCATCAGTTTGCAGGAGGAACACCTGCTCAGGCCGGAGGAGGCTCAGGCCCTGCTGTCTCCTGGAGCACCTCTTACCAAGCAGTCACGCTCCCCCAGCTTCAACATGCAGATCATATCACAGGTCTAACGTCCAGTGCAGGGAATGGCGCGCACACTCACACGCACGAATACCTACATAACACACACAGATTCATGCAGTTTCTCTCCGCGACTCTCTACAGCTCGACTATGACGTCTTTCTACCTGTGCGTCTGTCTGTGTATGTGTGTGTGTGTGTCTAAGAAATTGAAACACATTTGAGATCTCCAGAGCTGTGTTTCCACCCCGTTAAACATCCATTAAAATTTGTAATTGAGACCTGCTGTCGTCGTGGGTGGATGAAGTCACTGACAGCACAACGTGAAAAGTAGTGAATCGTGACCGGCTGCTCCTGCTGTAACTACGGTCGAGTGTAAGAGTCCAGCGTGTCACTGCGTCCTCCTCTCTGCCAAGCTGAGCATTCCACATAGAAACTCTCCTCAAAGGGAGGCTGTGACGAGAGGAGATCTGCAAGGATTTCAGGCTAGCTGTAGGTCATCCGTGACATTTCAGATTATTACGTTTTCCAGACTGAATCAGTCAAAAATGAATCAGCAATAACACTTACCGTCGCTCATTTGGAGAAGAGTGGGGGACTTGGTTGGTCTGTCTCTTCATTCCTTCTCCTTCATTCCCGGGGCTCACGTGCAATCGTTCTTGCTGATTATCTTCCTTGTTAATTGCTGTTTTTTGGGGGTTTTTGTTTTAATTCGACAGAGAGTTTTATGAATAACAGATCTTTAAATGTTTTAAATCAGAGTCCAAAGAAGGGTTTTTGTGTGTGTGTGTGTGTGTGTGTGTGTGTGTGTGTGTGTGTGTGTGTGTGTGTGTGTGTGTGTGTGTGTGTGTGTGTGTGTGTGTGTGTGTCAGTAGTTTGTCAGGCCCAAGTGATTCTTTAGGGTTAAGGCCATGACCTGTTTTTTGTCACAGAAACAATTCTCATTTCATCTGTAAAATCTAACAAATAGGATTGTTGTAAAACCAAACTGGAAGGGTGTCGAGGCTTTGTCCTTCCCCGAGATTTTAAATGGTTAAATCTAGAGAAATAAATACTGTGCAGCTATGGGAAGACTTTTGTCTTGCGGTTTGGTTTAAAATCTGAATCTCGATGAATAACTGCATTGGACCGTGCACACTTTTGCTGACTGTATGTTAAATTTGCGGTTCAAACTGCTCAATGGATCCTTCCGTCTAAGAGCACTCGTTAGTGAGCGTTTAGGTCTGTGTTAAAGCTTGTGTGTTGGCGTCATGTCTGAGCCGGTGAAGTGCTGCCCTCTGGAGGTGTATAGCAGTCACTGCTGACCGCCTGTTTTTGTGCTCTGATTGGATGCTTATAAAACATTTTGTTCTACCTCATTGTGTGTTCACCTGCCACTCAGACACGTGTCTCCCAATCAGAATGCAGAATGGTTCAAAATCAGACTGATGACCAATTGGGAGGATTGCAAATGGTTTCACACTGCAGCTGTGACGACACTGTAAAGATTTGTGCGCATTCGTGTGACAAGTGTGGCTGAATATCCTGGCCTTGCATTTCAGTTGAGTACCATCATGTGCAGTTTTTACCTGCAAAACAAAAACCATCAGACTTTTCTTCTTTTTTTTTCCTGTCATATATCAATCAGTCTCATTTGGGTTATTATTTTAAGTCCCTAAAATGCCCTGCTTTGATTTTTATTTTTATTTTTTGGAAGTGCAATTTCAATCACATACATGGAGTTAGATCTCTGCTGTGAAACGGCTGCATCTGCGCGCAGTGCTCGCTGGCCTTCTGTAGTACCCCCTGTCTGGGCTGAGGGATTTGAGCACGGCGTGCTTGTCTGCATGTTTAGTGCCCTGCGAAGCGCCGGCTGTTTCATTGGCATGAAATGCCCGGTGAGCCAAACCCGAGTTTTGTCCTCGTCTTTGCCAGATGTGCCGATACGCATCCTCTCCTTAAGGACTTTCGGTTTCCCCTCCTTTGGATGTCTTAAATTTAAAAATGCCTTCTTTTTTTTTCTCCTGTCTGCTGTTCTTATTTTAAAATAAATTTTTAAAAAAAAGGGATCTCTAGACACATGGTTCAACGTGCCCTTAGATGCAGCTTCACCTTTATTTGGCATTTAAAAAAAAAAAAAAAAAAAAAAAAAAAAATATCATCACTTAGTATAGCTGTTCACATATAAAAGCAGTATATGAAGCGTCTGTGTACTGTAGTAGTCAGCGGTTGTACTGCATTTCCATGTTTTGCTCAAGTGCTTGTTTAAAAAGAGAATGAATGATTAATATATATACATATGCATATATATATATATATATATATATATATATATATATATATTTATAAAAGTCAGTTCAGTGTGCAGTGAAAATCCCACACGCTCGTGCTCCTGTGCTTGAAACCCTCACAGCTGCTGCTCCTGGTCCTGAGTGAGTCCTGTGTGTGCTTTAGCCTTACACATTTCAGGCCAAAAAGCCTCAGTAGTCAGCTCTTTGGCCTCACATCATCTTCCTCCTCCTCCTGAACTGGACTGGACTGTGGAGGATGAAGAAGAGAGGAGAGTAGCTACAGTTCACACTCTCACCTGGTCCACTGTCTGCTGTCATCGTGCTGTGTGGCTCTCGGCGAGCCGTGTTTTCCCATTTACTGTATTTTGCTGTGAGTCGAGTGGCACCTTTTTGGCTGTTGTTTGTTTTTGTTTTGTTTTTTAAACTGTTAACGTGTTCTTGTCATTCACACGACTCCCCCTCACCTGAGGGGTACCAGCAGCCACTTTGGTGCTGCACGCTGCCACAGAGTGACAAATGTCCGAGAGTGTGTGTGTGGGAGTGTGTGCGTACGCAGTGTTATTTGCATGTGATCAGGGTGGGAAATGAACGTTAAAGTTTGACTGTGGTTGGAAATTTTAGCTGCCATAGATAAGCTTATAAATCCTTAAGTCTATTTGAATTTCAATAAAGGAAAAAATATATTTTATTTAAATAAAGTTCATTTCCTGTCCTGCATGTGACAACTGTGGGCTTTGTTTTCATACAGTAGAATGCACTTTAATCCATCCACCTCTCTCAAGATAGTAATCGAAATGACATCCATTTATGTGCAAATACACTCAATGCAGGGTTTTAGTCTCTTTTAAAGTAGCATTGTGTTGGATGTGACATCCAACACAATACTATTTTTTTTTTTTTTTTTGTTAAAGTCAAAGGGTACAGCTATTTATTATATTTTTTTCATTTTAAAACCAAAAAATATATATATAGATATATAGATATATATAAAATGGGGTCTGGAAGGTCTCAGGAGATTATCAGAAAGCCACATTTAAAAAAAAAATAAAAAATGGCAGCACTAAAATTTCTGTTCTTGACATCAGAATTGATTCTATGCAACATTTCCCCCACCCTCTCCTTTTTATTTTTTTATTTTGGTGGACGGGCTTTCGCCGATCCTCGTCGGGTGGGAGGGGCCACATGCATTTAAGATGATTTTTAAAGGTGCAAGACCTCAACAGTGTCGCCATTCAAAGATTCTGTTTATACACCCTGCGTGGTGCTACAGAGCAAACGACTTCTCTTACATGGGTGAATTAAGAGGACCATGGACACCTGGACTCTGAGTGCATGTTGAGCCCTTCTGTCAGTTTGCTGCTCTGTGGCTCAAAGACGCCAGTCGGTGTATTAAATAGATTAGCAATTATGAATGCTTCAAGGGAAGCTGCTGGATGATGTGATTACACTGTACTAATGATGTTATATAAATGGAGAAAGACTTATTTTAAATCTTGTAAATAAATGTACAAAGGTGAAGCAAGATGAATATAAAAAAAATGAACATAAGTCTGAAATGTAGAGAAATTAATGTATATTGTTGAATAAATATTGTGCTGTAAGGGATCTGAGTGTGTGTGAGTGCTTTAGTACACTCATCATTACACATCACATGACTACTTCCAGTTTTAGTACCCAGTTTGGTTTCACTATATAACTGCAAAAGTCTCAAGTCACCTGTCATTTCTTTACATTTCATTTAAATGAGCCGGACTTTATTGTAAGTGGGGGTTTGTAAGTGGGGGTTTTTAAGTGGTCTTGAGCAAGAGAAGTCTTTATTTAAATTTAAAAGACTATCCTTTATTATAATATCTGTATACAATACAGAGCATTGTATCAAAAAATGCAAAAATAAATATTTTAAATACATCAGAATAACCCATTGTCTACAATATAAAAACTTAGTCGTCTGAATTCAGTCAGCTAATTTTGTGAACTGACTGTGTTAGCTTATTTGCTGTTAGCTAATGGTTCCACTGAGTCAGAACAGCTTTGCTGGCAAGGAAAACGGAAATTGGAAAGAAAATTAGAACAGCTACTGTGAAACAAGCAACGCTGGTAACAGTCAATAGTGCTGAATGCAGAGCGACCTTATGGCCGGTGTCTCTGGGCTTTTTGAGTCTTCAATCCTGCCTGATCACATTTTTAAAGAAGGGAACTGGGCGGACCGCCATATTTGACGGAAATTACGTCACTAATGTTAATCTTCACTCCGGTTTTTCGTAATGGATTTGGCTCAGTTGTCACAGCAGAGAAGTAATTCTCACCACTCTTAATGCAGTTCTGAAAACAGTTGAGGCATTTTTCATATCACAGACTCGCCTCTGCAAAAGACAATCAAATCCTTTCTCACATTTGTCAGAACATGAATAGTCAGTCAATTACTTCAACTTTGTGATGAATGAATAAAGACTTTTCATCACTCATTAAAGACTGAGTCATCAAAACTGGTGAAATGGAGACAAGCTAAATAATACTCATTAAAATATATGCATAGGAAAACAAACAGAAAATCTATACAATCTAAGAACATAGCACAAACTACTGCATAGTCCTGTAAATTCATGCTTCATACGTTCAGCAACCGCTTTATTAGGTACACCTGTTCCTGTACTGAGTCTCCTGCACAGCCATCTTCAGGGTTTACAGGGATGAAATGAGAAAATATCCAGTGAGCAAGCGTTCTCTGGGTGAAAATCCTGGTTATGTCAGAGGGAAATGGCCAGATGGCTTCAAGCTGATAGAAAGGTAACAAAAAAAACATTTATACAAACAAGCTACGCAGAAGAGCATATCTGAAAGCACAACTCATTTGACCTGGAAACAGATGGTCTACAGCAACTTCTTCAGTCTGTGACTTCTGACACTGAAGAAGTCACTTGGATGAGTGGCAAAACTTTTCTCCCACTGAAAACACTACATCCAGAAGAACAGAATTAACTTTTTGGGATTTCCTTACCTGGATGATTGAGCATGCATCAACACAAATGGTGGACAGTCCCAGATATTTAACCCCTAGTGAATTGTTTCTTAACAGGGTTGTTGACCCACTATTGATCATGTGCCTCGACATCTGCACCAAGGTGTGAAAAAAGGCGTGGGTCATTATCAGCAGAGGTTTTGGGTGACACCATTGTGAGACCTTGCCTCACCCTATTATGTGACCCATTGAGATCACCTGAAGGAAGATGTGAGTGGAGGTTGAGATCCCTTCCCAGGCACTTCAACCCCAAAAAGAAATTGAGAATATAAATTCTATGTACAATTCTAATGGTGTAACCAGGGCATTTTTGAGAAAAGAGCTAACGCTTTTACATTTAAGTTGCGGAGAGTCCTGCTGAAGTTCTGCAGAGCTCCGGGGGCCTAAGGGTACATCTTTCGCCATCTTACAATGCTGTGATTGCAGCCATTCCCCAACTTTTTGTGAATGGTACTCATGGCCATTGATCAGTGGGTTTTGGTCAGTGGTTGTTGATCAATGGTCATAAGAATTTGCATAATTAAGATTAAGAAACTGACCTCCCAGCCCATTGTTCCCTCCCTCAGTCATTATGCAAATGTACTGTTTATAAGATTGGGGAAACAGTCAGCTGAGACTGAAGAAGTCACTTGGATGAGTGACGAAACGTTTCACCCACAAAACGCTACGTCCAGATGAACAGAATCAACTTTTGGAGATAGTTTTTAAATTATTTATTAAGTTCTGTTTAAGAGTTATTGTAATATGACATGTTGTTGATTTATTTATTTTTTAATTTAGTCTCTTAAATCGATTTTCTATCTTGTTTATGAACAAATACTTTTCAAAAATAAATGCAAAATTAACGGGCTTTAGTCATGAAGTCAAAAACTGTGCGCTTCTTCCAATGCAAACGCTCTCACGACTTTGCGCATGACCGTTAGAAACATATGACCTTCAAATGGCCGAAGACATAAACAGCAGCAGACATGGCTAAGTTAATATGGCCCTTATCATTTTAAATATTTAGATAATAGTAGGGCAAGGAGCTAGGTTTTTGTTGTCTGTGGAAGCTTGTTTCCGTCTCTGTAATATCATAATAATAATACAAAACAATAATAATAAAAAGGGTGGGTTATCTTGACTTAAGAACTCGAAATTTCAAGTTTGCTTTTTTTGAGATAATTTTGATTTTATTGACTGCAGTTTTGACAGCAAGTTTTACCGGGCCGGAAATTCCCGTCCATAGTTGTCTGGTCAATTTAGCTAGCTAACTAGCTACTCTTCAGAAACTCTTCAGGTAAACTGACACGTACTCATACACGAAATTCTCGTCAAGGTGAGGTGGCCGCACAGCTTCCAGTATTAGTTACTGACTTCTTCATAGACAGAACTGTTTATTCCCACATTGACTGAGAGAGAGGTGTTCCAGCTAACTGAATGTCAGTTCATTGCCCCCGCTTAATTCTGTTTTGGCTCTCATATCTGTCACCGTCAGTCAACTGGACTCTTCTCAGTGTTATAATTTAAACCGCATTTTATTCATTTATTTATTTGTAAATAAATTTGTAAATTTATCTGTAAATACGAAGACCTTGAGCCAGGACCGTGTCATTTAATTCAGCTCCTGAGTCTTGCTAGACCAGTTTCTGAGTGTGGTGCAGTTTACCCTCCTCTTCACTAGGGGGCTCTACAAGACGTATATTTATTATGAGTCGATCTGTAAAACACCTTATTCATCCCAGGTTTCACTCCGCTTCATTGAGTAAAGTCTAAAGACTTTATAAATGGATAAATAAATTGCGTGTATTTATAATTAGCGTGTATGTAGTGGAAGTATTTGTGATATTTGTGTTGGTCTTTCTATTGGATCAAAGCGTGTCACGTGTCCAGGAAGCCGCAATAACGTTTGCGTTATAAATGCTCGCAAGTTAAATTTACCGCAACACAAACCCAGCGATATAAGATGTGTGAGGGAACATGGTTGCTCTTGTTTGTGTGATAATTCAGTACAAAATATCAGCAGTTCAGCTTCCAAACCATGAGTCAGAGAGACGGCGCTGGGAACCAGGCCGTTTCCTCCGAGCCGAATGCGACATCGCTTCTCGGCCTTTTGGCTAAGATCAAGTGTAGTATCTGTTCTTATCAGTTTAATATCTGATACGTCCCCTACCCGGGGACCATATATTAAATTGATTTTTGGAACAGGGAGATGGAATAGGGGCTTGCTCCGTCCACTCCACGCATCGACTTGGTATTGCAGTACTTCCAAGAACGGTGCACCCACCCCTTATTATGTTTAAAGTTAATATGATGGCTACGACTGCGTTTTCAGGGTACTTAGTTCAAAACTCAAATTAATTTTGGATTATTTGCAGTGAATAAATAATGTACCCTTTTTGATCCCATTGTGTGGAAAATTTTCAAAACAAAACAGTGTATGCACAACTGATGTCAGTAAATTTTGAAAGTCTGGTTTATTTTGATGTGAGAAACGTGGAGAAAGAACACTTTTTTCCACTTATGAGTGTGATTGTTCTAAGAAAACCAAATTATGGCACAGAAAAATGGCCAAAGCGTGAACTTTACTGTAGAAATAACAAAAAAATAAATTTTAAATTAGTTACATTATTTGAAAAAGTTCTAATGAAAATACAACCGTGTGTTCACAGCTCAGAGTTAAAGCCGGCACTTGCCTCTGTTTTCCAGTAGAGACCGACAGCTCTCCTAACTGAAGTGTAAACAGCGCATTCTGTTCTTCATCCACAGAGGACTCATACTGAAATAGGTTAATAGGTTTAACTCTTCTTTTTGCTATCTTGGTAAAAATTTGGTTAATGCTCTGCACAGCACTGAGCGTGATAAAGCTCACAGTGTAGTTATCCCCCTGTCGACCACCAGAGAGTGACAGAGCTCTGTAGGTTTTCTGCTCTCTTTGGACCTTGCTCCCTGATGAATTCACACATTTTACTGGTAACAATTAAAATAATCCAACTTTAAGGCACTTGTATGTTGGCTTTACATTTCAGAACCTACATCCATATTTTATATACTGTCTGTGGTTGTGTTGCCAACAACCAATAAACATCAAGAAGCACAAGATAGTCTCTTGCTGTTAAAGACCAAGTTGTCTGATTACAATATATTCCTGGTATTCATGCTTTAAAGGAAACATTTGCCTTTGAGTCCAGAGTCTTATCATTTCCAAAGTAGTACAGCTAAGCAGCAGTAGTTGTTTCCGTTCTTATTAACTCTGATATTTCCTACTTGTTGCCTGGCAAAAACAATAAGCAGAAACAAAAATACAGAGAAAACATCAACAATCAGACGGCCCTCTATGAGCAGCCACTTGGCGAGAGTGGAAAAGAAAATCTCCCTTTAACAGGGAGAAACCTTCTAATGGGTGAGTCTGGGTTTCTTTGCCTAGGCTGCTGCCTTTGTGACCTGGCATAATACAGGGAGTGCAGAATTATTAGGCAAGTTGTATTTTTGAGGATTAATTTTATTATTGAACAACAACCATGTTCTCAATGAACCCAAAAAACTCATTAATATCAAAGCTGAATGTTTTTGGAAGTAGTTTTTAGTTTGTTTTTAGTTTTAGCTATTTTAGGGGGATATCTGTGTGTGCAGGTGACTATTACTGTGCATAATTATTAGGCAACTTAACAAAAAACAAATATATACCCATTTCAATTATTTATTTTTACCAGTGACACCAATATAACATCTCCACATTCACAAATATACATTTCTGACATTCAAAAACTAAACAAAAACAAATCAGTGACCAATATAGCCACCTTTCTTTGCAAGGACACTCAAAAGCCTGCCATCCATGGATTCTGTCAGTGTTTTGATCTGTTCACCATCAACATTGCGTGCAGCAGCAACCACAGCCTCCCAGACACTGTTCAGAGAGGTGTACTGTTTTCCCTCCTTGTAAATCTCACATTTGATGATGGACCACAGGTTCTCAATGGGGTTCAGATCAGGTGAACAAGGTGGCCATGTCATTAGTTTTTCTTCTTTTATACCCTTTCTTGCCAGCGACGCTGTGGAGTACTTGGACGCGTGTGATGGAGCATTGTCCTGCATGAAAATCATGTTTTTCTTGAAGGATGCAGACTTCTTCCTGTACCACTGCTTGAAAAAGGGGTCTTCCAGAAACTGGCAGTAGGACTGGGAGTTGAGCTTGACTCCATCCTCAACCCGAAAAGGCCCCACAAGCTCATCTTTGATGATACCAGCCCAAACCAGTACTCCACCTCCACCTTGCTGGCGTCTGAGTCGGACTGGAGCTCTCTGCCCTTTACCAATCCAGCCACGGGCCCATCCATCTGGCCCATCAAGACTCACTCTCATTTCATCAGTCCATAAAACCTTAGAAAAACCAGTCTTGAGATGTTTCTTGGCCCAGTCTTGACGTTTCAGCTTGTGTGTCTTGTTCAGTGGTGGTCGTCTTTCAGCCTTTCTTACCTTGGCCATGTCTCTGAGTATTGCACACCTTGTGCTTTTGGGCACTCCAGTGATGTTGCAGCTCTGAAATATGGCCAAACTGGTGGCAAGTGGCATGTTGGCAGCTGCACGCTTGACTTTTCTCAGTTCATGGGCAGTTATTTTGCGCCTTGGTTTTTCCACACGCTTCTTGCGACCCTGTTGACTATTTTGAATGAAACGCTTGATTGTTCGATGATCACGCTTCAGAAGCTTTGCAATTTTGAGACTGCTGCATCCCTCTGCAAGATATCTCACTATTTTTTGACTTTTCTGAGCCTGTCAAGTCCTTCTTTTGACCCATTTTGCCAAAGGAAAGGAAGTTGCCTAATAATTA